>NC_088869.1:36750675-37087566 GCF_032884065.1 Artemia franciscana | reverse complement strand
ATTAACCATAATTGATGTCACATGTTTCTAGCCTCAAATTTTGTCGTGCTGTATCTTTGTTCATCAATGCCTCGGATTTTTTCAATATCTTTTGCTATAGCTACTCGTGCTCATTCGTCATTTTGTGTAATTTCGCAGGGCTCCATTGAAACTGAACCATCATGTAACTAAACCCCTTGCAATTGAACTAATATAACGAAGACTAATAGAAGTCAGATTTTAGTGCAAAGAATAACGAATTGAGGAGGGGGCAGCCCCCTTGTACCCGAAATAATTTCTGTTCGTTTTAAGTTTTAATGTTGTTCCTTACTTTTATTAGGAAAAGACTTTTTTTTTATTTAATGTCTGACCATTTTTCAAATCATGCCGGAAAATCTGCATACCCCCTCGATGGAAAATTTCCCCTGGAGAAATCCGCGTCCCTCCAGCAGACCATTCCCTTATGGAAAATTCTTTTCATGTAAAACTTCCCTTCCCATGAAAAATTCCTTCCGGAAAAATGCCCTCGCTAAAAATCTCCCCAAAAAACTTTCATCAGACAATTCCCCCTGAAAATTTTTTCTGTTTTCATTTTAAAAAACTACTTTTTTGCTTAATTTCTGATCGCTTTTAAAAATTATTCCAGACCTCCACTCCAATCTGCGGATAGTTCCCCTTCGAAAGTTCCTCCCGTGGAAAATCTCCCCCCCCATGGAAAAATCTCCGGACCTGCCGCTGCTCCCCTCCCTCCATCTGAAAATTTGTGAAATTGAGAAAAACACAGGTGAAATTGATCAACCAAAGAGAAAGTATGAGTAATAAAAAGAATTCAACATATGGATTCCAGAAAGTCCTTTCCATGCAAGATTTCCCCTGGAAAATTCCCACTGGAAACTTTCTTGCCCATAGAAAATCTCTCCCGAAGAAAATTCCCCTTCAGTTTATTTAATTTATTCAGTTTATTGTTTAGAATCAGCGTGAAAATACAATTCGTTTGATGTAACTATTTATATCAAAATTCCATTTTTCAGAGTTCCGGTTACTATTGAGCCAGGTCGTTCCTTACTACAGTTCGTTACCACGAACTGTTTGCTTTAATTTATAATTTGTTTAATCCGATATAAGGCTCAGGCTACTATTTAAAAAAAAATCAAACTAAGTAATCAGCCATAATTGGAGT
Source organism: Artemia franciscana (assembly GCF_032884065.1). Lineage (NCBI taxonomy): Eukaryota > Metazoa > Arthropoda > Branchiopoda > Anostraca > Artemiidae > Artemia > Artemia franciscana. The sequence goes on along the minus strand of NC_088869.1, from coordinate 37,086,407 downwards.
CTAAAATTTTTCATAAGATTTGCTTTACAAAATGAATCGAGTGTCACACAGGAATTGTATTAAACCTTTGGGGCCGAACATCGCCACCACACTCCTTGAGATAAACATTAGTCTTGTTTGTTCGATTAAATACAAATAAATGCTATCAAATCGCCAACGTTTTTGCGATTTAATAGCAAGAAAAAAAACAAAAAAAAACAACATATTATGGACCAGGAAAATGATCAAAGAATTGAGAGTCTAATCATGGATGTCTCCGGCATCCACAGCTTAGATACCAATATGGTTATGAAAACTCCTATCTTGCCCATGAAAACCTTTCGGTACAGAGCTCTGAACTTGGCGCTAATGGCTCTATTGCTATATAAGCTGTGCCGGTATCCCTGTGGTAGATATTTCAATGCTAATTAATGGGTGACAATTTGTCAGTTTTCTGTTTAGGGTCCTGTTTTTTCTTTGTCAGTGAATTCCCAGCCACAGAGTCTTGTGGGTGAGGGAATTCGATTATGTGAAGTTATTACTGTTTAAGCTTTTTTTATGAAATGACTATATTTAAATATACTTTAAATATACTATATAATCTGTCGAAATCAACATTTGCTTTGATGTTCTCATTGAAGTAGCTCTAATAACTTCTTTTCCCTACGTGAATCAGTAGCGACAATTGTATTTATTATTATTGGTCGTGGTTTTTATTTGTTTTTAAGTTTAGTATTTGTTTTCTTTTTATCTTATGTTGAGGGCACCTAGTTTACATATAGGCGAAATATCCGCGTTGTTTTAGTCTTTCATCTCTTTTCTCTATACTGGCCGCAGTTTCGTTTGATGTTTTTTTGTTGAGTTTTATCTCTCTTTGTTGTTTGTTGTCATGGCTGGCCAGTTCGGCTTAAGAACTTTCATTGTTAAACTTGTTGTTCTTGAATAAATCTATCTATTTGTTTTGCTATTTTACTACCCCTTAACATGATTTTAAAGCGTTAGGTTTCCATGCGAATGACCTCTCGCTCAAATAATTATATTGCCAATTTTCTGACAGTGATTTTAAAAAGCAATGGTTTTATAACAAATGTCGAAAAAACACGGAAATACAACAGCAACATACCTGCTGAAAGCCCTGGATATAATACGGCAGGTCCAAATTGCCCAAGAGCGACCTTGCAGAAACAAACTAGCACTAGAGATAGTAAAGTTGCTACCAGCTTGAACATCTTGTAACTGAGCATATGGAAGAATTAATGGTTTTTGACTACAAAACTTCTGTTTACCAACTAGTTTTGTTGACGTTGCAAGCAAGGTAGTTAGAAGGCGTTAGAGATTTGAAATGAGACTGCTTACTAATAGCTTTGATTAAAAAAAATAGATCAAAACAATATACGATCAACGTCAACCAAGGGGCTACTCATTGTCTTTCACAATAAAAAAAAAAAAAAACCTGAAAGAATTGAAGAGCTAAGTTGAAACTGTCAAGGAAAATAATGCTTTTTAGTTTATGCTAAGTATACCTACAAAACTCTTTTAATTGTTTGCGTTAACGAACTGTAAGTTAAGAGCAACTCCGCCCAATATTAACCAAAACTCTAAAAAACAGAATTTTAATAACAAAAGATACATCACAAGAATTGCCCTTAATGCTGATTTTAAGTCTACAAAATTACTTAAGCGCAATGGTGCCCATTAAAAATCTACAAGCCTAAATAAATTTGCATGATTTTTGAAAATGGGGAAAAAACACAGCCAAGAGTCATGCGATCTTAACTAAAATCACACAATTAATTTCATCGTACCAAAGGACCCTACAGTAGAGCTTTCAAGCTACGAAATTCGGGATTTTTTTTTGCCAGAAGAAAGATTATGGATACGGGTTTATCGAATCTTTTTCCCAGGAGTAAGATTATAACTTAAAGCGAACAAATATTATTGCGCATATGAGGGGGCTGCCCCTTCCCCATTAAAAAATGAGGGTTGAGGAAGGGTTAGCCCTAGCTCATATACGGAATAATTTCTGTTTGTTTTGAAGTTTAATTTGCTCCTCACTTTCAGTTAAAAAAGCTTGTTTTTTATTTAATTCACAATAAAAAGACTCATAACATTTTTGTATAACTGTGGAATTCGATTCCATTGCAACTGAACCACCGTATAACTGAATCCAAACAACTGAGCCATTGCAACTGAACCACTCTGCTACTGAACCACCGCGTAGCTGAGCTACCGTGCAACTGTTCCACTGTGCAGCTGAACCCCCATGCAACCAAACCCCATGTAAATGAAACCTCGTACAACTGAACAATCATGCAACTGAACCCCTTTTAAAAGAGCCCTCGTATAACTCAACCCTCGTACAACTCAACCTTATTTAACTAAAACCCCATGTAACTGAATCCCCGTGCGGCTGAATCCACGTACAACTGTGCCATCGTGTAACTAAACCACCATGCGAACGAACCATCGTGCAACTAAATCCTCGTATAACTGAATTCTTGCACAACTTAACCAGCGTCCTGACTTGGGTAAAACACAAGGTAAAATATCTACATGTTCAACCTTGCTGGAATTGCTTGCTTTTTAGAGTCATGCTGTAAATGACTGTCAAGATGATTAATAAAAAAAACTCTGTTTTGTTGTCCTAAAAACAAAGAAAATCAGATCTCACAAACTTAAAGCCAGATTTATTTATCCTGTTTTATGTTTGTTAATGGAAGTTCCCTTAGTCCTGTAACTGTCTACGGATCTCAGAATTTAACCCCTCCCCCTCTCCCATGGTAAAACCCTTCCCTGAAAAAAAACCTCTCGGAAAATATGGTTTTCCAATTTGAATATTTGATTTGAGTTCTGTTATTTTTTAGGTTAGATGAGAAGTGCTAAAGAAAGTGGAAAAGAGGAATTTATGCACAAGTCTTGCCCCCTCCCCTCCGTACAAAATATTCTCCTAATAGAAAATTTTCCAGAAACCCTCCTCCTCCCTATCAGAAAAATCCCACGCAAAAAAATCTTATGGTTACCAATAAAAAATACAATCTCTTGGCTCTCCGCACATAAATAATTAAAACGAAATTTGCATATTAATTAATTGCAATTAATCGGACAATTTTGAGAAAAAAGGAGTGAGGGAGGAGACCTAGTTGCCCTCTAATTTTTGGATTACTTAAAAAAGCAACTAGAACTTTTAATTTTTTACAAACGTTTTCATTGGTAAAAAATATACGTAACTTACAAATTAATTTACGTAACGAACTTCTATATTCGTATGTTTTTATTGCGTGTATGAGGGGGTTCAACCCTCGTCAATACCTCGCTCTTTATCCTAAAGCTTAAATTTTGTCCCAATTCCTTAAGAATGAGCTCTGAATCACAAAGGTCGTAGAATAAATACTTGAAATTACTAAAAATACTTTAGCGTAAAGAGTGAGGTATAACGAGGAGGTAAACCCCTCATATGCGTAATGATTTTTGTTCGTTTTAAGTTTTAATGCTGCTCCTTACTTTCAGTAGAAAAACTTTTCATATTTATTTTTTCATTGTTTTTTTTTTCAAATAATGCTAGAAAATCCTGCGCCCCCTTCATTAAAATTCTCTCCCCCCATGACAAGTTTCTCCATGGAAATATCCTCCCACGTACCCCCCTCAAATCTCCCCCTAAACAAAAAAAAAACTGAAGACGTCTGTACACTTCCCAGTAACCATTCCTATATGTAAACACAGGTCAAAGTTTGTAACTTGCAGCCCCTCCCACAGGGACTGCGGGGGAGTAAGTCGTCCCTAAAGACATAGATATTAGGTTTTTCGACTATGGTGAATAAAATGGCTATCTCAGAATTTTGATCCGGTGACTTTTGGGGAAAAATGAGCGGGGAAGGGGGCCTAGGTGCCCTCCAATTTTTTTGTCACTTAAACAGGACACTAGAACTTTTAATTTCCGTTAAAATGAGACCTCTCGCGACATTCTAGGACCACTCAGTCGATACGATCACCCCTGGGAAAAAAACAAAAAAACAAATAAACACGCATCCGTGATCTGTCTTCTGGCAAAAAATTTGAAACTTCTACAATAAGGTTCTCTGATACGCTGAAGCTGATGGTGTGATTTTTGTTAAGATTGTATGACTTTTAGGGAAAGTTTTCCCCTATTTTCCGAAATGAGGCAAATTTTCTCAGGCTGGTAACTTTTGATGGGTATAACTGATCTTGATGAAACTTATATATTTAAAATCAGCATTAAAATGCGATTCTTTTGATGTAGCTATTGGTATCAAAATTCCATTTTTAGAGTTTCGGTTACTATTGAGCCGGGTCGCTCCTTACTACAGTTCTTTACTACAAACTGTTTGATTCAAATCGCAGTTTTAGTTGTCAGTTGTCTTTCTTAATGTTGAAGTAATGCTTCTTTAATGATATTACTCCTCAGGGCCGAAACATACTCCGGGAAGGTATTGCCAAGCTACCATGTTAACCCTCTTCTGATTTCTGAGTATTAGAAATTTGCCTACTCGACAGGTCTATTACCTATTGGAATTTTGACGAAACAACATTATACCTTAGTTTTAAGCTTTTTTTCTTGGGATTTTAGTTTTGGAAATGTGATTCCTGTTATTTGAGTAGAATTTTAAGCCATATCAATGGATTTTCTAAATTTAGCAAATGCATTCGCAGATCTCTGAAACCTTATAAATTGGGACTGAGCAAAGTTGCGAAGCTGAAGACACTATTCTTGTACTTCGTTTAAGCACAAGATCTATTTTGCAGTGTTTCACTTTTATAAGACAAAGATTTTTAAAGGTCACCAAATGTCAGTCCCCTCTAGAGGAAGAAGGAGTAGAGGTAGGTACTTCATAATACCTTCCCAAAACATATTTTAGTCGGGAGATCCATCCCTGAAAGTTTCTTTTCCAAGCCTAACACCTTTCCATGATAGCCAAACATAGCTTTTCTAAGATTTTACCTATTCTTGAAGACAATTTTCATAGATGTTTCTAGTTGGAATACTTCGTGTAATCTTCTGACGCAGAAAGTGTCCAGAAAAACCATTTGTCGTAGGTCTTCTTTGCTCTTCAAGCTATCCAATGAAATAGATTACATCTCTGATTTTTTCAATTAACCAAATAAAAGTTTCTCTTCTAATCTTTTCATGTAAAAATAAATACAGTAAAAATATTATTTTTCGAAAAACAATATTTTACATGTTGCACACGTGGCTAATGCTGGATTTATAGTTTGGGGTTAAGTGACTTCCCCTTCCCAGTTTAACTTCAGCGAGTCTGGTATTTACTTTTTTACAGTTATCTCTTACATATAGACAAATATTGTCGAGTAAAAAAAAAGTCACACCAATTACACAAATGCTCATAACAATTTTACTCCTTAAAATTCTAGTCTCCACTCTCCTAAAGTGTCCGGTGCTCGATGTGGTCAGCTCGATCTTACAATCGTTTGTAACTTCATACAACCGTCTTTGATGTATCGAAAATTGAATGAAGCTTTAAGAAAAAAGATAATAAGAAAGGAAACTAATTACTGCTAATTGCTAATTTCTAAGAGCTATTTACGAAAAGAAATAATTATAGCCTTTTAATGTTGATCCTTGTATGCTTCTTATTTGTATTTTAAATAAAAAAAAAACAAGTTTTTTCAACTGAAAGTAAGGAGCAATATTAAACGCAGATAACTTGGAAGACCACACTGCCTTTCCATGACGAAAGTAAAACAGTTCAAAATAGGGATGATACCTTTTTATTGACAGTGAATAGATATAAAATTATTTAACTGGATATTTCGAACACATATACAGTGTTCATCATCAGCAGTAAAACTCAGCGGTTTTACTGCTGATGATGAACACTGTATATGTGTTCGAAATATCCAGTTAAATAATTTTATATCTATTCACTGTCAATAAAAAGGTATCATCCCTATTTTGAACTGTTTTACTACGGAGTAATTTCAGTTCGTTTTAAGTATTAATGTCGCTCCTTTCTTTCAGCTGAAAAAACTTTTTTTTTTATTTAATTTCTGAACATTTTTGAATTGATGCATGTTTTGATTTTGGCTCTCTGCACATGAATAATTAAAACGAAATTTACATATTAATTTTGTTTTGGCTAAATGGCTTTCTCATAGTTTTGATAGGACGATTTTGAGAAAAATGGGTGGGAGAGGTGGCCTAGTTGTCCTCCAGTTTTTTGGTTACTTAAAAAGGTAACTAAAACTTTTAATTTTTTAAGACCGGTTTTGTTAGTAATAAATATACGTAACTTACGAATCAACTTACATAACGAGCTTCTATATTCGTATATTTTCATTCCGTATATGAGAGGGTTCACCCCCTCGTCAATAACTTGCTTTTTACACTAAAGCTTAAATGTTATCCCAATTCTCTAAGAATGACCCCTGAATCACAAAGGTCGTATAATAAATAGTTGAAATTACGAAAAATGCTTTAGCGTAAAAAGTGAGGTATTTAGGAGGAGATGAACCTCCTCGTATGCGTAATAATTTCTGTTCGTTTTAAATTTTAATACTGCTCCTTAAATCCAGTTGAAAAACTTTTTCATATTTATTTTTTCATTGTGTTTTTTTTTCAAGAATGCTAGAAAATCCTGTGCCCCCTTGATGGAAATTCTCTTTCCCCACGAAAAATTTCTCCAATGAAAGATCCTTCTCCGTATCTCCCTCCCATCAACCCCCCTCCAAACCAAAAAAAAATACGCCTGAAAAAGTCTGTACACTTCCCAATAACCATTACTGTATGTAAACACTGGTAAAAGTTTGTAACTTGCAACCCCTCCCCCGGGGACTGTGAGGAAGTAAGTCGTCCCCAAAGACATAGTTATTATGTGACTATGCTGAACAAAATGGCTACTTGAAAAAAAAATGATTTTGGGAGGGGGCCTAACTACCCTTTAATTATCTGGTCACTTGAAAAAGGCACTAGAACTTTTAATTTCAATTAGAATGAGCCCTCTCGTAATATTCTAGGACCACTGGGTCGATGCGATCATACCTGGAAAAAAACAACCAATTAACACGCACCCGTGAACGGTCTTTTGGCAAAAAATAAGAAGTTCAACATTTTTGTTGATAGGATCTTGAAACTTTTATAATGGGGTTCTCTGGTACGCTGAATACGATGGTGCGATTTTCGGTAAGATTCTATGACTCTTAGGGGGTGTTGCCCCTATTTTTCAAGATAAGGCAAATTTTCTCAGGCTCTTATCTTTTGATGGATAAAAGTAAATTTGTTAAAATTCATATATTTAAAATCAGCATAAAAATCCGATTCTTTTCATGTATCTATGAGTATAAAAAAATTTTTTTCCATTTTTTGGACTTTCGTTTACTATTGAGCCGAATCGCTCCTTACTACAGTTACTAAGGCAGACAACTATTACTCCAGCCCCGTATATGCTCATAATACGTAACACTAGTATTTTCTGCCCTAAAGATAACGATAATGGTTAAAAATTACTGTTTTAGTGCTTAGAGAAGCAAATAATGAAAAAAATTAATACTAATGGTAGTAGGCTCCTGGAATGCGCTTTTAGTATGGGAAAGGTGTTGCAAAATAATTTAAACGATGTTTTGGTACATCAAACTTTATTATGGGAAATCCATACTGCCATCAGTAAATATGGTTCTGAAGACGTTCAGTTATTATGAACAGTGGTAGGCGTTTTGTAGTTCTTTAGCTTTATCTTGGGACCTAGGAATTTTTAAATCTTTTTTTCATTGATATATCTCGTTTATTTTTCAGCATCAGTTTATGATGGGCAATCTGTCGAGAAGATTAATGTCCGAACAGCTTCAACAGGTATCTCAGCCAGGAACTTCGGTTGAGGCGGAAGATGATGATTTGGTAAGTTACTTTTTGTTTTGATTAAAATTAGAGAACCACATTTTTTCCCATTCTTTTGAAAGAAGACAAGCTATATTTTTCTAAAACAACAGTCTGAAAAAAGTAGCCTCTTTGGATCTTGATAATCATATACCTTTTTAGCCTGAAGCCAAATGCATCTCTCTCTCTCTCCCTCTCTCGCTCTCGCTCTTTCTCCCCTCTTCACGTGGAGGAGGGGATTAGATGTTACGCGAATGTCACTCAGTGAATATGTCACTGAACTCAGAATGGGACGAGGAGGCCTAAATAGAGACAAAAAAATTGACAGAAGAAATTGGTTGTATTGATTCGTGACGCTCGACTTCTCGAGCGTTTTTGTTCTCCTGTTGTCTTTACTTTGTTGTTTTGTTTCTCTAATTGGCTAAAGTTAGTTCGAACTATAACATTTTTCTATCACCTCAGTAATAAAGATGGGTAGGTATTTGATCTATTAAGCCCAATAAAGGTTATACAGAAGCGAGCCAAATAGCGACCAAAAGCGAGTCGAAGAATTTGCCACAAATAAAGTTATGATGTTACATAATAAATAAACTGAAAAATAACTGTATTAAAAACTCTAAGAATCAAGAAATAGTTAAAAAAAAAATGTACACATAGCATGTATAATGACTTGCTATCATATAGTAGAACACCAAAATATTATGCACACTGTCAATCCGCACGATTGAACGCTTCCTTTTCCATCCGCCCCAAATTCTACACTAAAGATAGAAATAAAAACTATTCTACAAAATTAAAGCCAGTCATATATTTTGACAGAATATTTAAAATTTTAACAGAGATCTAAAAAAAGGCTTGAGCATGGGTCGGGAGGGGGACAAATCAATCTTAACCGAACTGAAAAGCCATTTCTTTTTTCTTCAAGGTAACAGCAAAAAGAAACGTTGAACTTCAAAGGCAAACCTTAGTTACCTCAAACTTGAGTAAGATCCTTTGAGTAAAGCTGAAAAAGTTTTACGAATGTTTTTGAATGAATAAATAAACCAAAAGGGAGAAAAAAATAAAAGGAATATCGTAAAAATGAAAACGAAAAGTAATTGCCGAAAAAATAATAAAAATGAAAGCCTAAAACCAACTATAAGGCCAGAGGGTCGTTTGTTCTATAAAAAAAACCGTTGTGTATTTCGGACAGTGTGTTCTTATATCATAACAACAACAGCAACTATTACAGAACATTTAAAACACTACATTTTTACATGAAAGAAAGAAAGTTCTTACATGAAATACATTTGTGACTTTCAATTTAGTTTTGAGGAACCTTCCAAAAAAATGTGTTTTTTTTTGTCAGTAGTTTTCATTTTGATTTCATTAACTCAAAAATATAGAAACTTTATACCCGAATAAAACTTATAAAGCAAACACTGATGATTTTTTAGGAGATCTATTTATTTAGCTGAAAAATTTTTGAAATTTTTTTATTGGAATAACCTTGGCAGCCCTATTTTGGAAACCTTTTTAAATTAAAAGTTAGAAAAGACAGTGATTTTCATTTGTTGCTTGGAGAAGCACTACCCAGAAACAAAGTATTTTTGACTGGATTTCTGTGAATAAACCAGTGAACGAAGCAGCATGACAAATGAGGGAAGCCTTTGTTAGACAAACACTGATCTAATTCGGTATGATCTCCCAAGATTATAAGCCTTTCAACACAATTTTTGCTGAAAATGGTTATTGTTCTCTTCCCTTACTATTTTTTCCGATACATTTTGCTTTATATCATTTTATTTCTTTCTATTCTTCAAAATGTTCCGCAGAGGATAGAGTCTCGAGCTACAAGAAATCGTAAAACCAAATCTGAATTCCTGAGTAAGTGTGTTTTTTTTCTTTTATTTTTATTCAGACCAACTAGTTGCAAGATTGAAGCAAATGACTATCCTACGAAGCTTCTGCGGTTATAACAATGACTTGCTTGCTAATTCGGATGTTTGATCCTTCAAATCCACTCTTTTGTAGTGTCTCTTTTGCAAAAGTCTTTTGATATACCCCTCCCCCTATCAAGTGCCTTGTTTTGTGTGCTGTCAAGGCTATAATGCCTTTCATTGGTTATTACATGTATGCTAGAACTTCTTATCGGTAATGAATTTTGCGACGTGGGGAAATGTCCAACTCCCCCTCCCAATCTACAACTCTACTTTCATTGTTTTTCTAGTTCAAATTTGTGTTTTTGTTTTCTCGTTTTTGTCAGAGCTTAGTCTACATAAAACTAAGCATTGATAAATGAAAGCTAAGAATTGTAGGGGAAAGTGTTGTACCTCTGACCGGCATGCATCTTTAACCACATTCTTCGGTGCTGCCATATTACCTTTTTTTTTTGGCAGTTAAATGTGCCGTTATAAGAATTAGACCCCTAGGAACGCTGCTATACACTCTATGAAGATTGAAACATTCTTGCAGATTGTTCAAGAAATTTTATCCATTTCCATCACTAAAAATAAGTATTTTCAAGTACTGATTTCTTTTTTATACTCTTTTCTATATTAATATTGATTTACTTTTCATTGTTTTATATTACAGTAATATCTTTGGAGTAAATAAATAGCATTGTATTTCAATCTGAAATTCAAACTTATAACTGAATGAATGTATTTAATAAATAATGGCTGTGTGTTGTGCCTTTGACCGCAATAAATATTGTACCTTTGACCGGTCTATGGTGCAACATATAATTATATGATGGAAAAAAAAGCATTAATAAGTAAAAAACGTTAATTATTTAGCATCATTTAAACCATTAATATTAAGAATGCATCCTCTATCTCCTTTTTTTGTCCGAGCAGCTTAGATGACTTTGAAATAAACCGGCAAGGATATTTAGCTCAGACGCAAAGAAACCACTCAGGAAAAAAGCTCGAGGGGTTTTTGCGTCATAAATGTTGCTGGCATCAGCATTCCACCTATGCTAATATTTCCCAGGGTAAATTTTAAAGATTTTACGTTGGTAGGTGCACCATCAGGGACTATTGAAGCAGCAAATCAGTCAGTGTGGTTCAATGAATAATTATTTCTAGAGTTTCTGGAACATTTCATTAAGCACGTTAAGCCAGTAGCTGCCGCACCAGTTATTCTTCTGATGGACAACCACGAGAGGTATATGACCATACCAGCGATAACTTTGGCAAAATTCTTTGGGATACATTTATTAACATTTCACCCCCCCCCCACCAGTCACAAAATGCAGCCACTAGAAAGATCTGTTTTTGGACCTTTCAACACCTTTTTTGACCAAGGAGTAAATGATTGGATGTTGACACTAGGTAATTCTGGAAAGTGTATCACAATATATGATGTCGCTTTTATAGTTGGATTGGCCAACTATAAAAGCGATAAATCAGAATGGTGAGGGAACCATGGAAGCCACTGATTTTTCATCCGAAAACGCTATTGAAGTTATTTCATCACACATGATTAGACCACATTCAAAGGTAGGACCTGGGAAAGATGTCACCAAAGGGAGGAAAAGAGGCATCAAGAATACTGATTGACTCTCCGGGAAAGGAAGAAATTGAGAAACAGAATATGAAAAAGAAAAAAGTGAGTCAGGTATGCCGAGAGAAAAAAGCAGTGAAATAGTTATTTTAGGTTGATTCAACAAGCAATTCTGACCCAGATACTGATTTGGTGGTGGATGATAATGGCTGATTTGGCCGATTTGGAACATCGGGAAAATTTTGAAAGAAATTGAAGCTGATTTTGTTGTTGTAAAGTTGGCTGACAAAAGGAATGTAAAACATTTTGTTGCAGAAGTAATAGACTTGAAAGTGATTTACAAATTAAATATCTAAAGAAACTAGGTTATACAAACTCTTTTAGATTTGTAAGGATTGTAAGGACCGATCGAAATGAGTATCACAGTGATCAACCAGATATTTTATTGATACGTCCAGTTCCAGTGAAAACCTGCTGGAGTGTTCGTCAAATGGAACATCTGCGACGTGACATTGATTTATCAATATTCAATTTAGAGCAGTTGATATTTACATAGGAACAAGTAGTAAATGTGTTCCTGTTTGTCTTATTACTGATTTGTGAAAGTACTCAAAGGTACAACATAGAGTGGTTAAAGGACACGAACTATGATGTACCTCTGACCAGTTGAATGCCGTCTACTTCCTGGAGCAACAGCTCAGAACCGGATGGGACAGAATTCGACCTGCCAACACAGTGGATGGACAATGAGCTCTGGGAGCCGAACCAAAGGCACGTTATTTATTATAGTCATAACATTTCCTTTTTCTGACTCTTTTATCCCTAGTCAAATCTTCCATATTATGCTTCATGAGTTTAGTTTGCAAAGCCTGCTTTAAGTCAATTAAATAAAAAAAAAACAAGTTCTTTTCAACTGAAAGTAAGGAGCGACATTAAAACTTAAAACGAACGGAAATTACTTCGTGCATGAAAGGGACTGCTCCCTCATCAACGCCCCGCTCTTTACGCTAAAGTTTGACTCTTTCTTCTCTAAACTCTACTTTTTAAAACAGTAAAAACTTTTTAAAACAGTGCCATAAAAACAAACAAACAAATAAACACGCATCCGTAAACTGCCTTCTAGCAAAAAATACAAAATTCCACATTTGTGTATATAGGAGCTTGAAACTTCTACAACAGGTTTCTCTGATACGCTGAATCTGATGGTGTGATTTTCGTTAAGATTCTATGACTTTCAGGGGGTGTTTCCCCCTATTTTATAAAACAAGGCGAATTTTTACAGCCTCATAACTTTTGATGGTTAATACTAAACTTGATGAAACTTATATGTTTAAAATCGACATTAAAATGCAATTCTTTTGATGTAACTATTGGTATCAAAATTCCATTTTTTAGAGTTTCGGTTACTATTGAGCCGGGTCGCTTGTTACCACGAACTGTTTAATTAATTGTAGATTTGTTTCAAATAATATATGAATAAATTGTTTAACTTAACTTTTGGGTGAAAAGTAAACAATTGCACCAATAGGGTTAAATAAACGCCTCTATTGCAGTTCTTTAAGCTTTAAGAGCGTGTTTTTATTTTCAATTAAACTTAATGAGACTGTCAAGTTTGTATTTGACGTTTCCACTGGTTCCATTCACATTTACCTATTACGTCTCTAATTTTTAGATTAAACACGAGTCGATGCCTTTCTCGAACTAAAGTAAACTTTGTGCAGCCGTTTATGCAAGTTGGTCTTACATTTGGTCCCAGCAAAAGTGAAGTTGTTACGCTTAGTAGAATTGTAACTAATTCAAAAAACCGTGTTTACAAGTCAGGTAATCAAGAAATTGTATTGTCAGAGCCTATTGTCTACTTAAGAATGTTTATTAAGTTCAACATGACTTCTATGCTTCCCTTACATATTAGTCGTTTTGGGGAAAACCTGAGAAAATCATTTGGGGCTGTCATCAGCAAAAAAAGAAATATAACCGACAGATTCGAGCCCCAGCTGTACATTGCTATGGTTACACCATATTTTTGGAGATTTTTTAACGTTTTTAGATGTTTCTTTTCTTCGCCAATGATAGAAGAAACCTTTGCTCAGATTTGTATTAGTGTGCACAATTTCTTCTAAACTTACCATCGTGGACTAAGGATTTATAGGTGTCACACCGTTGCAGCATTGCTGACCCTATTGCAGCTGTTTTGAAGCACTTGACAGAATTCTTAAAGCTAGTCGAGACTAGTAGCGTTGTCAAAGTAAGTATCTTTGTGTGTACCTCAGTCTCAGTTTCATTCTTGTTTTTTTTTGTATTTATTCACTCAATTTATGATGTGTACCATTTTTCGAATAAGTAGTAAAATTATCAATCAATTAATGAATATACACGGGTTGAAAAAGATAAGTCTCGTTTGCACAAGGAAAAGTGCCAGGAAGAACTTCTAGCATAAGAAATTCCACAAAGTTTACTCTTTTCGTCCCTCATAAACACAACTTTTTGTTAACCTAGAATTATCGTTTGATAACGCAAGATCTTAGGCAGACTAATAGGAAGTAGTTACCTTAAGGGATATCGACACTCTATTCCTTCAAAACAATTTCGAAAAGAAAATTTTTAATATCTGAAGTTCTAGATACATTCCAAAATGAGCACCAATGTAAAATGAATATTTGTTTAGTTGTGTCAAAACTAGGAAAGCTTTAACATGAAAAGTATACATTCCAAAAATGACAGTGGACCAATGTAAACGAATATCTACTTTGAATATTTGGCAGGGTGTTTCAAAACGCCACTAGCAGACAAAACAGAGAAAGAACGATCAATGCAAGGAAGTGAAGAATGCAAGGAAGTGAAGGAAAACAATGCAAGGATATTTAATAATATACAAACTTAAATGGTGAAACTGTTAATATCACCAGGATAAAATTCTCTTAATTTTCTAATAATCGAAAGTGCTTGCAACCTGTTGTATGAAGAGGCTAACCAAAACTAGCATTAATTTTAACTATAGTATGCGATATGAGGTTTATAGCCTTATGATATTGGTGTTTCTCTGAGTGAATAAAAAACGTAAAGTTCAATTTTTCCCGAAGCAGTGTAAATCAGCCTTTCAAACCCAAATAACATTGAAATGTGTAGAATGGCTTTACTTACCGCTCCCAATATCGGCCTTTTAGAAGATCTGCACAAATTTAAACCATTGATATATATATATATATATATATATATATATATATATATATATATATATATATAATAAAGAAAAAATATCCTCATTATAGCAAATAAATCATACATTTTGTGTTTCTACAGCTCTACAGAAACTGATTTAAACAAATTTTAAATAATAAATTCAAAACCCATTGATCACATGCCTAGACATGATCAATGCTCACGGTATTGGAAATTCACACAAAATGCGTATATTAATACATAAAAAATGCTTAGAATCAACGTCACTTTTTTCTTGAATACCTTGTTTATAACAAACTGAATAAAACAGAAATAAACTGAGTTAAAAACGTACAATATTAAATTTGCTTCTTGGTTAGTGATTGGTAATTATACCAGCTAATCCTAAATCGCATACTATTATCAAATTTTCGGAGTCGCATTGCACACTGCTTTATTTTATGGGAATTCTAAGGCCTTTAAGTTTAGTTGAATTTAATGTTGGATAAAATTTGATTTATAAACAACTGAAATTGAATTACTACAAGTAAATAATCAAAATAAAAGTGACTACTATGAACAAAAGGGTGACTAGACCAAACATAACAAGGGCCAGTATTAAGCTAAAAAAAAAAACTATGGTTGTTTCGGACAAAATTGAATCACACCAAATTTGCCAGATATAAGCCAATCCTCATTTACAGCTAGGGACTTTTCTGCCATGCCTTTTGCAAGTCCAACAACAACTTCTGCCTTTAATGTTCGTAAAACAATCAAAGAAGTGGGCCGAAAGCCTCTTAAAGCTTGATCGAAATCCACTATGTAATCCCACTGCAAGTCACCAACTAGCTTTCTATAATTTAAATCTCCTTTTAGAATCACTGCAGCATAGTTACTCAGGGTGGCATATAGCTCTGGATCAACATTTTGCATTGCACTATAATCACAGGGAAGGGTAAAGAATCGGTTTTCATGAATAAACCAAGAATTCCCGATGTACCCTTTCCATCTTTCCCCCAGGAGTGAGAGTTCAGGGCAGGCAACAATGATATCTAACGTACGGTAGAAATCGGTCTTCATAACGTCACTAATAAACCAAGGCATTGATTTGACATAGAAATGAACTGATTCAGCCATACGGGTTTGAATAAGATAATCAGCAAGTATTAAGTCACTGGCTAATTCCAAGCCGCAGTTATCAAGAATAATAGCTGAAATAGGAAAAATAATGAGTTGCAGAAACAATATTATTATTAACAGTATTTGTAGTCTTATATATCTGTCTAAACTAACCGAGAGACGTAGGCAACCGCGGGAGGAGTGGTTGGATCTCCAAGTTCAATTCCCCAAAAAAGGCCCCGTTCCTATTTTAGACCGGGACAAGTCCGGACTGACTACTCCCTCTCAAGTTATTAACATGCCAGTAAGAGCACTTCAGCACTCCAACTACAGCATAACATCACTCCTATATACTCTAGGATCTTGTATTGGTGGAGCCAGTCTTCGGTTTACAACAACATAGTCAATAATCTATCTATATATATAAAAATAAGTTGTCTGTCTGTGTGTCTTTCTGTCAGTTGACGTCATGTTTCTGTGTCGATTGACGTCATGAAGTTAGATGTCGTCATTTTTGCTATGACGGTGACGTCATTAGATATTTAAGACATATATGTTCACGTAGAAATCTATTAATGTTTAAGTTTAGAATGACTGATGAACTTACAATGGCAAAAGCCGATGAAGATGCTCAAAGAGTCTATGCCAAAAAACTTGCTGCTGATAGAGAAAGTCAGAAAAGAAAGCGTGCCGAGGAATCAAAAGAACAGCAAGGAAACAGGCTTGAGGCTGATAGAGAAAGAAAGAACAGAAAGCGTGCCGAGGAATCAAAAGAACAGCAAGGAAACAGGCTCAGGCAAACATTACCTATAATACCTAGATCAACTCCTGCAGACGAAATGAATGCTTGCCTGAAAAATTCTAATTTATGGGCACACGTAAAAATATTAAAATTAACTACAAATATGCGTGTCCGATTGCAAAACGATGACTCTGGTCAAACATTTTCAGATCAATTGCTGGCAATTGGAAACGGAAAGCTCCCAGTAGACTCAATTTCAGGACGTATACAACTACCTGCTGATTTCTGTAATTTAGTGACGTCCAAAAATGAATTGATTGAAAAAGTATTTCCGAATATTCTAAAAAATTATAAAAATAATAATTGGCTAAGTGAAAGAGCGATTCTCGCACCCAAAAATATAGACGTCCACGAAATCAACAATATTGTTTTGACCAGGATTCGAGACCAGGCAGTCCTTTACAAGTCAGTCGACACAGTTTTGGAACCAAATGAAGCGGTTAATTATCCATCTGAATTTTTAAATTCGATAGATCTTTCAGGGTTTCCACCACACGTGCTACAACTAAAAATAGGCGTACCAATAATACTTTTAAGAAATATCAACCCACCAAAGCTTTGCAATGGCACGCGACTTGCCGTAAAAAAAAACAATGAAAAACGTAATAGAGGCCACAATCTTGACAGGGCCTTTTGAGGGTGAGGCTGTTCTTATTCCTCGCATTCCCATGATTCCAACGGATCTGCCTTTTCAATTTAAAAGATTGCAATTCCCAATTCGATTAGCATTTGCAATCACCATTAACAAAGCTCAAGGTCAATCATTAGAAAAATGTGGTATAGATCTTAATACTGATTGTTTTTCCCATGGACAATTGTACGTTGCATGTTCGAGGGTCGGTAAACCTGACAATCTATTTATATGCGGCGACAATTGGACAGCGAAGAATGTTGTATATTCGCAAGTTTTACGTAGTTAATTTGTATTGTATCTATCTATCTATCTATCTATATAAAAACGAGTTGTGTGTATGCATGTTTGTTTGTTTGTAAAAAGAGCGTTTGCATATGACGTCATTATTAGTACATACGGCTTTGTATATGCACAGACAATGGGAAAGCCAAGAATGTTGTATATTCGCAATTTTTACGTAGTTTGAAACACATATATAAATCTATCCATATTCACAGGTGGGACACAGGGACACAACTACAATGGCGCGTAACGACTTACGCGCGCGTCATGTTTGTGTGTCGACTGACGTCATGTTTGTCGACTGACGTCATTATAAGGATTGAGCTGTGTCCGTCATGAAGTTGTTTGTCGACTGACGTCATGTTTGTCAACTGATGAAATTACATACCGGGACATCGGGATACAAATGACGACCGGGACACAGGGAATATAAATGACGACCGGGAACCTCAAAGAGAAATTACAGACTGGGACACCCGGACACAAATCACGACCTGGACACAGGGAATATAAATGACGACCAGGACACAGGGACACAACTACAACGGGGACGCCGGGGTACAGGCGGGACATATAAATGACGACCGGGACACAGGGATTGTTCGAATAGAAATTACAGACCGGGACACCGGGACACAAATGACGACCGGGACACAGGGAATATAAATGACGACCGGGACACTAAAGGAGAAATTACAAACTGGGACACAGGGACACAAATGACGACCGGGACACAGGGAATATAAATGACGACCGGGACACAGGACACATCATTAGAATAATGAGGTATAGATCTGAATACGGATTGTTTTTCCCATGGACAATTATATGTTGCATGTTCAAGAGTCAGTAAACCTGACAATGTATTTATATGCGCAGACAATGGGACAGCGAAGAATGTTGTATATTCGCATGTTTTACGTAGTTAAAAACATATATATATATATATATATATATATATATATATATATATATATATATATATATATATATATATATATCTATTCACAGGTGGGACACAGGGACACAACTACAATGGCGCGTAACTAATATGGCGCGTAACGACTTACGCGCGCGGGGGGGCTTGGGGGGGTGGATGCGAAGCGCCACCCCAACAGCTAGTTGGTCTGTCTGTAGTCATTACTATTTCTTTTCTAAACCAAATTTACCTAGGCTAGGATACTATCTATCCCTATTTCTACCGATCAGTGCGTTAAAATCTTCTAATAAAAACGCCACATTTCTACCTGAAACCCTATCGATTTGCTCCTGTAACTGTAAGTAAAATTCACCTGAGTCACTGGTATCTCTGTCAGTGGGTTCTACAGGGGTAAATACTACTATAACTGATACCCTGGACCTTTTAGTCATAAAATGAACGGTTAGTACTCTATTTTTAACACCTTCCCAGCCTAAACAAGACTTAGCAGCTTCCTTATTCATCATGAACCATAATCCCTGTCTATAAATCCCGTCCTTCCTGCCCATGTTAATAAATTCTATATCACCATGCTTCCTACCCCTGAAATATGAGTTTCTGAAACTCATAATTAGCCCAGGTCGAATCATCTGAATTCGTCAGTCAAAATCTCGATACGATAGTTACTTTTTAACGCCGTAACAATCGAAGTTCCAATCTTCATATTCTTTAAATCACTGAAATTATTTTGGCCTCAGGAAAAGCAATGGTGCTGGATACCAGTGCAGGACGGGGACCAGCACATCTCCTCAAGTCTACACAGAAGTGCTTAAGCTGACTTAGAACTGGACAGCGAAGTCCCTGGGACCTCCAGTATGAATAGAGACTTTGTGTAATCCTGGGCCCGTCTCGGTCACAACATGGTTTTTGTCACTTAGCGATGCTCTCCTATCAACAAGAGTTGAAATCCTGCAAAGACAATCTCAAGTCTATCACCTCCGATTCATTATATATTTATGCTTACAAATATTATGCTACTACAGGGAGGCAACCCATTGTAGATAAATTAGCTAGGAATAGGTTTTTTCAGCCCGAAAACACCCACCAAAACAGACCAAGCCCAGAAGAATTATCCATTAATCAGAATCCCGTGCAAATACTATGTCGTTAACAACGCTATAATTTCCTCGAGGGGTGCCACTCCTCAAATGCGAATTGAGTTGAGTACCTGGTCCCCAGTCTTGAAGGTACCCCGAGAGGGTCAATACATTCCTTTGTAGAGGCCGTTGTAGAGGTCCTCTTATACATGATCCTCCCATGATGATGTTCTGCGTCAACGCGGAATTTAACCCATTTCTGGAAGATGTAATTCACGGGTTTGTAACTCACGGGACGCGGGCACATACTGGTGGGCCCTGCTGACGGCTAAATTTAGGGGCATTCTCTCTCTTCCACCTGCATTTATGGCCTCAGGCGAGGGTTCCCCAGTTTCAATTATGGACCGCAGGGACAAGGTCCCCTCGTGGTCCTTACCTCCTATGGAGGTACCTAACGAACCTGTAGAGCGTTACCCTATCACCACCTGAGGACACACTGAGTGGCCTAAGAGAGACCCCCTACTGAGCAGTATATTCACAAATCTACTATGACAAGCCTAAATCTAATTGTTCAAGCCTAAACCTTCTGTCATGTCTAAATTTATTATCTCAATCCTAAATTCATTATGTCAAGCCTGAATCTACTATATCCAACTTAAGTCTTCTTTTTTTAGAGAGAAAAATGCGTTTATTAATATAAAAACAAAGCAAAACAACAAAATGACCCGAAGCAGAGCTTGTTTGGGCTTATAACCCCAGTCCACATACAAATAAAAAACAATACGAAAAAGAAAAAGAAAAAAAAAAGAAACATTCAATTACCCTGCATTTCGATCAATTCGGGATTACATTTCAAGAAAGACAATAAAGACAAAACAAAAAGAAACTAAAACCACTTGACCAGTATCGCCTAAAACAAAACCAACATCTTGGCTCCACTTGAGGTCCACTCAACTATCAAAACCGTAAATATTAAGGCAAAATAGCTCTAACTCCCACCGGAATTCATGAAAATTATCCATGTTTCTGGATGCCTGGATGCTGAATAGAAAATTGAGATCTACAGGTAATAGTAAGCGGACGACGAATTGTATTAGACTGTCTCGTAAAACGTGTACGATATCACTTCCTAATTCAAACATACTTTTAAACATATTGGTAAATAATTTGAAAATATTTATATATAAACAGGCTTCCATAAAAAGTAATAAGTCCTGCTAAAGGCAAGATTTTGCAATCTTTATACCTCTTTTGTACTGTGTCTTTAAAACCAACACCGTATAAGACACGAAGCGCTTTTTTCTGCAAAACTCGAATGTGATGGAGATGAGAAGAAAATGTAATACTCCAAACAGAACAACAATATAGCAGATAAGGATGAACTTAGGAATAATACAGTGTTCTTAAAATATCTCTTGGGAAAATATACTTCAACTTTCTTAAAATGCCAACATTCCTAGTGATTTTGAGACCAATATAATCTATAGGTTTTCCAAAACTAAGACATTCCTCAATTAAAACTCCTTGATATTTCGTACAATTCGTTCTTAAAATACTCATACCAGCAAAATTTACACTGTCTATCCAAGGGTAGTAATTTAAGCTCCTACCATACAATAAAAAGTAAGATTTACTACAATTCAAATTTAGGTTATTAAGCTTCATCCACTTTTGAACAAACTCTAGACAAAAACTAATGCGACTCAACAGTTGAATTCCTGTTTGTGTAGCCACAGTTAAATGAGTGTCATCCGCAAAGCTGGGGATAATTAATTTTTCCCCGTCACACCCAAATTTAGGATTATAAGAAATCATATTAAAAGTTCTTCATAAATCATTTATAAATACTAGAATTGTACGTATTGAGTTCTTTCTTTTAAAAACGAGGACAGTAATTCAAGAAATGGTCCTCTAAAACCACAATTTTCTAATTTGGCAATAAACATAAAAAGGTCAACAGAGTCAAAAGCTTTTACAATATCAAGAAAAACAGAAGCAACTTTCATATCATTATTCAACGTATCACTCACAAAAGTTGTCAAAAATAAAACAGCGTGCTCAGTAGATAAACCCCTCCGAATACCAAACTGATTTGGATTAATAAATGACTTACTCTCAGAAAATTCAACCATTCTTTTAACTATTAATTTCCCAAACAATCTGGATACTGCTAGCAGTAAAGAAATGGGATTACAATTTCCTAGTACATTTTTACCCCCGACTTTATATAGAGGAATAACTTTTGCAATTTTAAAACAACTTGGAAACACTCCGGTCCTAAAACATTCATTAAATAAATACATAAAATGACCGGAAATAACAAGGTAAATATACTTTAAAGTTTTAATTGTTGCAAAATCAGTACCTGAAGCTCCATTTTTCATATTTTTCAATGTTTCAGAAAGCTCAAAAGCATTGATTGGCTTCGAATATGCTGAAACATCACTTGCATTCAATAAATATTTTTTTAAACTACCTTCTTGCTGAGAAATGACTACACTTTGAACCAAAGCCTTCCCCACATTGGTAAAATGACGGCACATTCTATCAGCAATGGTATTATCATTAGGTATACCGTTAAAATATACCGTCATAATTAGGACTTACGATGGATTCTATAATTTGCCATGTTTTTCTAGGGTTACCTTCGCAAGATTTAAATTGATTAGGATAGTAATCAGCTTTGGCTTTACGAAGTACTGCTTAAATAGTTACTAAAAATCCTACAGCCTGTTTAATAACTTGCACTATTACCAGCCGCATACATTTTGAACAAATAACTTCTTCTAATAATAGCCTTTAAAAGAGCTCGAGTAATCCCTAATTTTTTTGGATTTTCTCTACGACGAGTTACACTTTTACGAGTACTACAATCAGCCAATAAATTATTTATAATTGAATGCCAATTATGAAACTTAGCAACTAGTTCGTCACTATTTAGAAATTCAAAACTACATTTCTCAAACATTCCCTTATAAAGAATTAACATATTATTATCAATGATCACTTTTGTATAAGTCTACTATGTCAAGGCTAAATCTATGCTGTCAGGCCTAAATATACTATGTAAAACTTAAGTCTTTTATGTCAAGTCTAAATCTACTATGACAAGCCTATATCTACTAGATTGACCTTTCGACTTCCTTACGCCTTATATCAGTTTCTAAAACACTGCTAAGGATATGAATTTTGTAGACGTATGCGAACTTGTTGATTCGATTATTTGCACGCGAAAATTTACCAAAATATCGCATTTACGTGCATATTAATTAGTCGCATTAGTCGCATTTACGTCTAAAGGTCGTACCTGACATTTTCACATGTCTGAGTTAACTGTCAAAAACCATTTGCTAAGCTGTTTTCAAAGGGATGCGATAATGTTGACCAAGAGGATCGAAGTGTGATTACAAATACATTGCCTTGCTGATCGTCCCGTTGAATGCAGTTCGGCAAACGATTTTAGGCAATTATTTCAGAATTTTCAAAATGACATACAATACAGAGATGGGACCTTCACTAGCGCCTTTCTATCAGCTGAATGAAATACTTGTTCATAATCTATAAAACTCAGGAGCAATTAAAACACTTCTAAATAATAATATAAATGTGAATAGTAGGTTGATGAATCCTCTCCCACACTCTTATTTTCATAGAACTTTATCAACAATATTACTTAGTCTAGAAAAGTATTACCATACTAAGTAATTTGCTTAAAATAGATTACACGTTAATACCTATGTTTCTTATCACTTTTCAAATAAAGTATTTTTATTGGAGTTTTTCTAAAGTCACTAGGTACTTCTCCTTCATCAAAAATCCTACTAATTATTTTCAGTATCTTATCTACACCATTTAAAGGAATTATTTACGACAATATAAATACCCAGGGTAATTTAGCAGTGGAGGAATCGGTGTAAGAATAGCGGTCGTATACCACGGTAAGAACAATCCTTGTCAGAATAGCCGTAGTGTGGGGCAGTAATATTGGGAATGGTCGGATTAGAAGTACCAATCATAGAAGCATTCGTGGGACGAATAGTAGCGATAACTACTGTAGGAGCAGTTGTGGTAATTCTCACATTGATGAAACTAAATAATTACTTGCGGAAAATGTACCGTGTTTTGACATTAAACTCATATATTACAGATTTGTTGTTATTTTTTTTCCGTCAAAAAATACAGAAATCCATAAATAACGACTTTGGTTGAAATCAATCATTATTTACGAAAAAAATAGGCCGGTTCTCGTGCTTTGATTTTAGGTTTCAACATTGCAATATTAGCACAGCCTTAAA
Organism: Artemia franciscana; assembly: GCF_032884065.1. Classification (NCBI taxonomy): domain Eukaryota; kingdom Metazoa; phylum Arthropoda; class Branchiopoda; order Anostraca; family Artemiidae; genus Artemia; species Artemia franciscana. The sequence continues at coordinate 37,062,789 of NC_088869.1, read as the reverse complement.
TTCTAACTTTAGTGAAAATTAATAACTTTGCAGAATCATGTTTCAATTTTTGACTTCTGTGTTCCAATATTAGCCTCGAATTCGTAATACAGAAGCTTAGTAATTCATCAATACCGACCTTAGTTAAATCAACCGCCCTTTGAGGAACTTAGGAAGAACTATCATGCTTCAATTTTGGACTTCTGTATTCCAATATTTACATCAGATTTTTATCAGTAAGCTCAGAATCCTTATATACGAAAAAAAATTAGCGTTTGTGCGATACGTACTTAATGTGCTGATGTTGGACCTTTATATCTGAAATATTAGGTTGTTCTCAAGACACCCAGACACCCTTAAAAACAAATTTTGGTGGAAACCAAACACCATTTGTACATTAAATGCTTGATATGTATCGATTTAGGATAGTCATACTGCGATCTTAACGATTTTTGAGATTTGCAGTTTAATTATTAAGGACTATTCCATAAATATTAGCTGAGTTCAAGGTTGTCTATTTTCTCGAGACTGGGAGCTAGGATAGGCTTCTATCCTACGATCTTTCTCGAGACAAGGATAGGGTACTGAAATTGTTTCGGGACAGATTTGGCGTTGTCCGGGCATGCATATTGAAAATCTTTGCATGATTCTGATTTTCACAAGCTATTGATGAATAATTCTTTGATTAAGGAATAAAATTGCCTCTTGATTTTCTCTCGTTTTAGGTATACTTACCAAATTATTTAATAGTAAAAACCTTTTTCCTGTGTGCAATATTCAGTTCGTTATTTACTATAATTTCAAATATAATTACAAACAGGAAAAAGCCTACGGCTTTTTCTTAGTTGAAATAGAAAGAGACGATCCTCAGAGAATTATGTAGCTACTTAAGTAATTATAACATCGAACTATGATATGAAATAAAATTATTTTATTTAAATTTTTCCAGAAATATTCTAGTTTCAATCGACAAATCAGATTTTTTTTAAACCCTAATAAACTACTGCATTTTATACAACTATATCAGCAAGGTTTTTATAATGCTAAAAATACTATTCTAATCTTCGTATGCAAGATTATGTTAATAGCATTTGCCACTCCTGTGTTATTCAAAAATGCAGTTTTTTCGTAAAATCGATTCTATTTTAAAAATTATTTTTGTTAATTACAAAAGGTTTTCAAATACATCCATTTCCTTTAAAATAAGCCATTAACCAGCTCTCTATGATGTTCCATTGCCCCGCTAGCAGCGAAGGAAAAAACACTGGAAGAAAAAAAGATGCCTTCGATGCAGTATATCGTAGTTTCAGCCACTTTTGTACTCTTTCAAGTCAATAAATCTTCACTGCTGTTCAAGCCATGGGACTGTACGTATTCTTTATAGGGCTTCCGGACAAGGCGCATCTAATAGTATGCATTGTATTTCCATGTGACACTATTTGTAAAAATTTATAGGCTGTTTTACTTCTTAGTATGGGACGTGATCGTCTCTTTCTATGTTGCTAGTTACCAATGCAATCCGGACATCAGTTATATTATAATTATGTGGAACAAGGAGGATGGATCTGGTACCTGACTAAAAACCTAACCCTTTCCGTCTAACGCTGTTTTGAAGAGTTTTCACCGCATTTGCTAAATTCCCACAGGTTTGAATTTTTTTATTACTTTGAAGTCTAACATAGATTATAATTACCACTGCTAAATCGTTTCAAATGACGACTCTTTTACAATTGAAAAGCCATTTAAACACGCATAAAATTGTTGTTTTTAATTAATTGATCTATTTGAGATGAAGCATTTCAAGAAATACAAAGAAGGTCAAATAAACACTGTTTGTGAAATAAGTGATTTCATCAAGATCTTGATGACGAAAGGAATGTTCTTGAAAATCTTGATGACAACTTTTTTCTCCTATGTATATCTTGATATATGAGTGCACATATGTTTTGAGAAAAAGAAAAAAACACGTGGTAGCACCTTCCAGTAAAAAAAAAATACAAAAAACTATAGGAAATTGTGAAATACTTACCGACGGTTCCTCTTGATGTTTTATTGAAATGATCCCATACTAAATCCGTGTGGTCAACGACAAGATTTTGACGCAATTCTACAAGTTTGGCTACTGGATCTGAATGATGTTTCTGCAGCTCTCCGGCCGATATAGATAAATCATGCCTATTAGCCCAAAGCGAAAGCTAAAAAAAAGAAGAACTGCAATGAGCTGACTTCAAATGAGTAGAACTTTTTACTTTTTTAAGCTCTATCTAACTATGTAATATTTAAGTTCGTCCTTAACTTATTCTCTAGAGAGTAATTGATAATATTTTGGTATACATGAATTTGTGTTTAGATTTTTCGTTTGTTTAAATTGTTCTGAATCCCACTTTATTTTTTGATTAATCCAGTAAAAAAAAAAAAAAAATGACAAGAGATTTTCCTTCTATATGAACTTTTTCAGGCTCTATTTTTCCGGGCTGAATTTTGTATGGGTCTGGTTTTGCTTGGGTTGAGTTTTGCAAGGTTAATTTTCAGAAAGATTGACATATATATATATGTATATATATATATATATATATATATATATATATATATATATATATATATATATATATATATATATATATATATATATATATATATATATATATATATATATATATATATATATATATATATATATATATATATATATATATATATATATATATATATATATATATATATATATATATATATATATTTATGTTCATCTAGCCCAAATCCCTTGAAACTGACAAAATCGAGCCCAAGTGTTCCATTTCAACCGAACAACCATTTAACTGAACCACTGTAACTGAATCACAGTGCATCTAAACTAAAATGCAGCTGAACCACCATGCAACTGAACCACCGTGCAATTGAATTCTCGTATAACTGAGCCTTCGTGCAACTCAACCACCTTTAACTAAAGTCTCGTGTAACTAAACCCCCTTGCAACTGAAGCACCGTGTAACTGGACCACCAGGCAACTCAACTAACGTGCAAGTGAACCACCGTGCAACTGAACCTCGTATAACTCAACTCTCGTGCGACTCAATCACTGTGCTTACATTGGATAAAACACAAGTTAGAATCTTTACATGTTCAACCTTGTTGCAATTGTTTCCTTTTTAAAGTCATAATATAAATGACTGCCAAGATGCTCTGTTTTATTTTTACAAAAACGAAGAAAACCGGAGGTCACAAAATCTTAAAGCAAGATCTATTTCTCCTTTTATTTATATACGCTAATGGGGTTTCACTTCGCCCTGTCACGGTCTACAGGTCTAGGCGTGACGTTTACCCCCCCCCCCCTTCTATCCCAAGGATATTTTCGCGGGTATTTTCAAAGAGGCGGTATTTCCCGGAGGTATTCTCCACAGGAGGTGTTTTTCCGGGGGAGGGGGGGGGGATGGTTGTCCTCCAATCACTTTTTACTTTTAAAAAGTCCAATAAGACATTCGATTTCCAGTCAAACAATAAAACGTGATTTTAAAAAAAACCACAGTCCTCGGGGCAGGAGCTGTAGGTTATTGTAATTTACCCATTGTTAAAATTTAAGAATTTTATAGAAAAGATGGTCGCAAAAACTTAGGAGAAGGCACGTTCGATTAAAAATTAATTTCAATTTTGAAAAACAAAAAGTAATCAGAGGACAATCAGCCTCTCCCTCTTAACCACCATTTTCCCCCCAAATACATCCGATCAAAATTTGAAGAAAAACCAACAGTTTTTTCAAAATAGTCTAAAGGTCAAATAACCATACCTCTGGGGTTACCAACCCCACAAGCAGCTCCTGGAACAACTGATGTAAGTTAAGCTAATTACTCAATGTTAACAAATAAGGTTTTTATGGAAAAAAATTTCTATGAACTTGGGGGGGGGGGTCTCATTCGATTGCAAACCAAAAGTTCCAGTGCACTTTTTAAGAGTTAAAAGTGACCTCCAAATACATCTTTTTTCCCCAAATATATTCGATTGATTATTTTGAGATGACCATTTTATTTAAAACAAATCAAAGGTTAAATAACTATGTATCCAGGGTTCACAACTCCTAGCGCCTGGTACAAGGGCTATAAGTTATGCAAGTTGCCTAAAATACCAGCAACATCTACAATGGCTGATGATATCAGCCATCACATCGTTCGGAAAATGTCTAGAAGCATCTTCAACTAAATCAAGAGGTACTATAAGCATACAGTTTTTCAAGACGACGTATCTGTAATGCTTCGGGACCAGCTGAGGGTATAAACCTGAGGGTATGAAGTTTTCTGGGCATGTTGAAGGAATGTTGAAAAAAGGTTGGAGTTCAACCAGTCCCCCTTCTCTATCCTTCTTAGCTGCAGTCTCCTCAAAGACATCTGATAAAAATTCGTTATCTAGATTGAGAAAGGTCAAATATTTTAAACACATATATTCATTACTTAACATCCAGAAAGGCCTGATTCATCTGATATTCTCTTTTTTTGAAAAATAAAACAAAGTTTTTTTTATGAATAATCTTGACTGGCGTTTATATCATGACTTTAAGAAACAAACAATTCCAAAAAAGTTGAACATGTAAAATTTCTAACCTGCGTTTTATCCAATTATATTGCTTCTTACTTTTAGACTACTGAAAAACTGAGTTCAGTGGTTCAGTTGCACGGTTGTTCAGTTACACGGGGGTTCAAAAAACGGGGATTCAGTTAATGGGGTTGAGTTGCACAGGGATTTGGTTGCACGAGGGTTTAGTTAAATGGGGTTCAGTTGCCTGGTGGTTCAGTTACACGAGGGTTCAGTTGCACAGGGGTTCGGTTATACAGGAGTTCAAGCTGCACAGTGGTCTTATTACAAGGTGGGTCAGCTATAGGGGGTTCAGTTGATTGTGGTTCAGTTACAAGCACACCAAGCCCAAGATAAGTTTGACTTGGGAATAATCAATCGAATCACCACATGAAAATCGACCGTCCAAATCCAAAAAAAAAAAAAAAAATAAAAATAAATCGTGCAAAATTCAGTACAAAAATATCTCCGAATTCAAAGGATACACAAAACACCAACTTCACATTTCCCTCTGGACAATTTTAAGTCATACCGACATACGCAGGGATCTCCCCACCAAATTTTGATCCGCAAGACCGAAGCCCTCCAGGATAACATGACATTTTTAACCCTAAAAAAAAGATTTGATTATGTGTAGCTGGATCCCCTAGGACTATCTTTTGAGACTCGTACCTGTTGGGTTCAGACAAATCTCAGATGATTTTTCTAGTCAGAATGATTAGATAATAGGAAGAGTGCATAAATTAGCACAGATTTTGAATTTTTTCTATGAGTTCTTTGGGTCAACTTTAAGAGAGGATTCTCTCAACATCTATTCAAACTTTGTCGAAGTCAAATACTGATTTGCGCATTTTTATAGGACTCTAGAAAGCCAGCCTCACAGATTATAGTTTTGCTTCTCAAGGAGAAATTGAAAGGGCACTCAGCCGCAAGACCTCTGGGTTTATAGGGAACGAGTTGAATATCACAACTACCATCATAATTGTCATTGCCATTACCTCCGTCGGGATCCACTGATATCTCCGTTGTGACCCCTAATAGTTCTTCGTTTTTTCCAATATTTCGTCTATCCAACCTAAATAATGATCATCCTAACGACGCACTACCCGAATGGTTAGGAACACCAAGACCTGAGCGTGACCCCTACGAACAGAGTTATTCACAGCTACACATTCCTTTTCTATAAAATAATGAACATGCAAATGAAGGTGGCAGGTCATAGATATGGTTCTGGTTACTAGAAGCAGAGCTGCAGTTGAATTTTGCCCAATGAAATTATCCCGGGGTTTAATATTCCGCGTGTTGATTTCTTCTTAGCTGAGTTTCTCAGGATTGAGCCAGGTATGTCCTCATAGTTTTTTTTTCGGGTGGGGGGGGGGGGATTAAAATATTTAAATTAACATGGGACATATATGTAGAACTATAAAATCTCAAGATTTTGAGAAAGACTTAGACCTGAAGGCCTGCATAAGGGGTTTAAGGGTTTTAAGGATTTGATGCTACGTTTTTTATAATTGTTTCTATGTCAATTTTTTTCAGGAGTTTTGCATGGGTGGAACTTTGCCTGGTTAAAATTTTTGGTGAGTTGAACTTTACCCGGATTGAGTTTTGAGTGAATTAAGTTTAACCGTTTTCAATTTTGCATCGGGTATATTCGGCTGGATTGAGTTTTGATGGGTTGACTTTAGCCGGTTCAATTTTAATGGTTGAATCTGGCCTAAAACGAGCTTTGCTAAATGATTTGCACGGTTTAAAGATTCGCCGGTCAAAGATTGTCCAGGTTTCCATGTTACTTAGGTAGCGCATTCAAACCTCAACCTTATAAAATCTTTGTTTAAACACCGTGCTGCACGTAAACGTACGATGCCGGAACTGCGAGCCATCAAATAAACGTTTTTGATAATTCTATACAGTAAGGATACATTATAATTTCCATCTGATATCCTTTGGCACTTTTAATCGCAAAAATCGTAATTTTGAGGGACGGAGTGGTATTTGCATTTGTAAACTGTATTTCATAACTTAAAAAGAACAATCAGATCCGAAATTCCCGCCAGGACAAGCTGCTTTCTACATTTTTGCGACTGTTGGTTTGACATAATGGGCCCGGGGAAAAAAAATATGGGAAACTTGTTGCTCAGTCCGGGGGTCGTAGACTACATAATCCTAACAGTTTACTTTACAATAAATTTATTTCACGAAGACCTTTTAATACTCAGCTTGCCTCGGTTTTTATATTCCTTAATTTTTCACGATTATATTTTTACCACGTTACTACCCTTGCTACAGCTTACAGTACTTGCATGTGTTTACAGTGTATGTCTTTGACTGCCTTTGCCCTGGAATACGTTACGAAGACAACTTACACCCTCTTTTGATGGATTGAGACAGTTTGCAATTTGAAGATATGTGAGAAAATAGATATAAAAACATAACAAATATACAAGAATATATGTGCCTGGAAATTCCGATAGGGACAGAGTAGCAGCGCAAATGTCAAAAATGTTGCCCATTGCTAAAAAAAAAAATATATTGTAGAAAATAAAAAAAAAATATTGAAAAACAAAAACGAAAGAGAACAGAATAAGGAAAGAATTTCTGAAAACTGATTTTAGTTACTGAACTCTATACATTATAGATAACATAGATAAGATTTATTGCAAAAATCCAGTGGGTCATAGCCACGCCAGCCTACAAACAAAGCTCGAGGAACAAGATGCAACTTTAAATAATATAAGCCCAAAAAAAAGTTAACATTTTGAAAAAAAAAAACAACAACCATAATAAAATCAATTCTTAATAGCCATAACAAACTCCCCCCTCAAACATGATTCCCTATTTTTAATCTCTAAGCGAAGAAATCACAACTGTCAAATAGGACATGCGTTCCTCTCAGCCATCCGCTCAATTAACCAGCATTCACTCCCAAACACTCGTCCAAAACATTCATTCCGCAACTCAGACAGCTCTTCATACTCGGCTACAAAATGAAATAAATTCTCACTCACACATCAACACACAGGCAAAAGTAAGGGGAGGCCGCCAGCCTAAACTTTCCAAAAAATTGTCTTCTCTCAACTAAATCCGAAGTATCCCCTCTTACCAACAACATATTCTTCAAATCCCCTCTATTCAACCCAAATTTTAAAATACCCCCCCCCATCACTCTTTAGCTTGGGAGTAAAACCTCAAAGACATAGATTGGTCCTTATGAGCTTACCACTCTTGGATTTCCCGGGCGTCTAGGGTTCGCTGGACTTTCATCCATTGGGCCTTCTCCTTCATTCCACAGCTCCGAAAGGCCACAAAGGTCCAGCATTTTCTTGACCTGATTTGGCCACGAAACATATCTACCGTCCTTCTAACTCTCCAAACAAGCTGACTTAAGAAGCCAAACTTTAGGTAGCCTATTTATTTTCTCCAAAAATTTCACCATTCTAACCAATTTAACACTCCTACCACTGAACTAAATGGATCCTCCAAGCCTAAAATCTTTTAGAGGATCTTAGCTGAACTGCTTCTAACTTAGCTGCTATAGCGAAATTCCAAACCTCAGACCGCAATGTAGACAAGAAGCTACTTTTGTCTGGAACACTCTTTTCTGAATCCTCACGTCAGCTAGCTTATTTTTCATAAAACTATCTAAATCATTAACAAACAAAGAGAAAATCTTAGGAAATAAAGTAAATCCTTGTTTCACACCCACATGAGACATAACCACCCTATAAGATTTTCCCATAACCTTCACAGGAAACTTCATTCTCCAATAGCATATTTCCTTCTCAAATATATCCAAAGTAAAAATATGGTCAGCAGTGCTAAACGTCGACCTGAATCCCGCTTGCACCGAGCTATGTATTTCCTCCTTATCTAACCAATCTCTTAGCCTAAATTCCAGGACCTTGCAAAATAATTTACTTACCACATTCCTTACAAAGATAGACCTAAAGTTCATGTAAGTTCTTATTACCTTTCTTAAAAAGAGGCACTGCTACCGAAGTGTTCCTTGAGCGAGGCCAACAAACTTTCGCCACTACAAATGAGAAAATTGCGGCCAACATGGGTAAATCATAACAATATAATAACAATATTGGCTTTCCAGTTTCCTGTGGGATTTTTATAAGAAAAAACATCTTTGTAACAGGTCTTGATTTTCAATTTGTTATAAATTAGGATATGGAAGCAACCAGTTTAAGGACCATCATTTTACGTTATCTTCCGGATTTCGGATTCCCTTTTTTGTAGTTTTTCTTATACATTTTTTTCTAAACATTTCAGCAATTTCTCTTTTTTTAGCAGCACCTGCAATCTGATCTACTGCTTTAGGATATACAACAAATATAACAATAACCAAATGTCATTTTTTTGTATGTGCAAACGACAACTCTCAAGGATTAGAAACCGCTGGAAGGTCTTTCGAAATGCAGAATACCGTTGTAGACAGCTTTAAGACAGGTATTGCATCCCACGAGTTTTCTGATAAAAGTCGTCAATACAAAAATCAACGTGCTATTTTTATCGTCTACAGGCAGGGCTACTACAACTTGGAATTCTTCACAGCATCTTTATTCGTGAGATTGGGACCTTTGGAAAAGTAAATAGTGTCAAAAACTGCATTAGTAAATTTATTTTTTTTTTACTTAACATCGTCCGCTATTTTTGAACCTCAGAAAGTTTTGCAAGTGAATCTTGCAATGTTGCTAGTCTTCATGGGCTACCCTGTTTGCAGGGATCATAGCAGAAATTTTTGCCGATTTCAAGCAAAAATCCTGACAAAAAGACGACCATAAAATCTATCGCATTAGAATCAGAAGGCTTAGATTTATTGTAAATTGCGCTTGATTTTTGATACGCACAGATGTGTAAAGGAGAGAATAAGATTTATAAAACGAAGATGGATTTTGTTACCTATATTGTTTCAAATTGAATGATACAGCTGAATTTTTTTTCAATTTGATTGTACAAAGAGCCATGTTGAATATGAAGTAGAGATTTTAAAATGGGAATTAAGGTCACTTATTGTTGTACCAAAGCCAAAAGATTATTCGTTGTCTACAGAGACTTTGACCACAAGATTGTAAATAGTTGAAAATTTTTAGCGGTGATCAAACGTGCGGTGGTTATCACATTACTTATCAAACGATCTCAAATGAGAAAAATCCATCTTTCCTTACCTCGAGAAATTCACAGAATAGCTTTTTCTCTCCTTTAGGTTCAATGCTTTGATTCAGTTTTCCAAGATGGTCACTTGTCAATTTAACAGTACCAAGGGCAGCTTCCAGAGCATTTTCCTTCTGTTCAGACCACGGATCGAAGTTTTTGAAAAATATGCTAGTACAGACAAAAAATTATCATGGATATCAGGACATTTCTACATGGTAACTTGAATAGGATAGATTGAATTCTTATTGAGGAATGACTATCACCGTTGTATAATTCAAGTCCAGTGCAAACACAGAAAGTATATTAAAAGACTAAGCCAAACTGACCAGCCATCAAAAATTCTTAAAGAAACTTCTTAAGGGAAATTCTGAAGGAAAAACAGAATTAGAAGAACATATACTAAAAAGCGGTAAGAACATAAAGAAAAATAAAAACAAATAAAAAGAAACGAAAATTGAAAAGTAACATCGAAGTAAAAAAAAAATCAGAAATGAATAAACCCAATAGACGATGGAGATACTTCTGTTCAATCGAGAAACTAACTAAATTAAAGCGATGGTTAATTGTGACTAAACATGTGTAGTTTGACAATACACATCTGTAATATTATTTGCTTTTGTCAAAAACACATAATTTTGGAATTCAACAGCCAGGGAATAAACTTGACGGAACTCTTAATTTATTCCCAATTTTCAAGACAAAATCATGACGTCGCTCCACGCAGAGGTTTCTGGGCTCTCTTTTTCAGAGCCTAGTATTGGAAACCCTATACTTTATAACTATTCAAAATTATTGTGCTAAAAGTGTAAAAATTGTAGCTTTAATAGTTTAACTGTTTTTCTTTTATTTATTACAAGGGAACGCAAGTTAACGAGTTATTTGGGCCTGAATTTGGTCTCTTATCCGCAAACATTGATAACCGCAACATTCCGTTCTATTTGACAAAAGAATTCAAATTAGCAATGACCTAGAAGTCAAACAATTTGTCCGTTAAGCAGCAGAAATAAATGGAACTTAAATAATTTTAAGTAAAAAATAAAATGAATTGTCAATCAATATGAACCCGTAACCGAAAGACAATCAAGACTAGCAGCAAAAACAGTAAATATTGCAATAAGGAATTGTTCCAATTTTTATTCAATTCGAATACAATGAATGAATAACCTTTTTATCAATCCTACCTGAACTAACAAGTTTTGAAGAATGCAACAATCTGAAGGATGCAACAAGTTTTGAAGATTAACTCACTGTGAATAACACTCGTTATGCAACATACAAACAAACTTGCCTAGGTCAGCACTATCCAAAATTCCTAATGTAATGCGAATACTCTTCGTTCAGATTCTTGTTTTTCGACATCCTACCGATCCAAAAGGTCTCTGGAAAAGATTCTAAAACCAGTTGGCAGAGAATTTTATTCTGTATGCACAAAGAAATAATATATCTGAGAATACTGCAATCAACCGTGCTTATCGTATTAGTACATCCAGGATAAATACGATAGCAGCAGAAGGTCAAAACTTTAGTTTTCGGGTGGAATGATATAGAATGGATGACATTGAGACTTACGAAGATGGCCAAAAGATGGAATTTCTACATTCTAATTAGCCAGCTGCCACTTTAGAACGTATGTATCAGCTTCTACAAGAACAACAGATTGAAACTGTGATCAATATTTTACCAGGCTGCCAATGATCCTAACTGCGTTGGAAAAAAAAAATTTCTTTCATAGATGGACCAGGCGGTGCTGGTAAACTTTTGTGTATAAAACCTTGTATCACATTCTTTGGTGCCAAAATTGTCAAATAAAATGTATGGCGTTTACTGGAATCGCGTCAACTCTCTTGCCTATTGAACAAACAACAGACAAGATATTTGGCATGAAAGTTCTGCTTTCAACAGATTCAGTTTCCAGCATAAAACCTGGCTCAAACTAAGCTATAGAATTAGCTCAAGCGAATGTTTTTCTTATGGATGAGACATCGATTTTTACCAAAGTATGGTTACAAAATAAGGATCAGTTGTTGCAGTCTATGGCAAATCCAAACTTAGCATTTTGAGGGGAAATTCTAGTTGCTGGGGGGGGGGGGGGATTTCCGTAAGTGCTTAACAATTCAACTCCGATGCAACTGTAGCAAAGCTCTCAATTTGTCAATCCAAAACAACCACCTTGGAAGACTTTCAAAAATGGTTCCTTAGAAAAAAAAAAGTATCCGTGCAGATCCTGACCAGGAAGCAGTCGCAAATTACATCCTGAAAATTGAAATCTTCCGAAAACTGGCTTATATAAAATCAAACTACCTGAAGATATGACTTCTAGTGGTAATCCAATTGAGGAAGTATTTGGAGATTATCTTGGAAATCAAAATTACAATGTAATGACGGAACGCGTTGTTTGAAGGAAGTTCTGCACAACAAATAAGTAAGTAGAATAAAAGCAAAAATTATCGATCAACTCCCAGGAGAATACACATCCTATAAAATTTATGATTCTACGAAGGCTAAATAGGAAGGAATTGAATTCACACCAAAATTCCACCCCATGAGTTAAAAATAAAAAATATATAATAATTATGCTTATGCGTAACTTAGATGTTTAAGAGTTTATGTGTAATGGAACACGCCTGGTTGTTACTGAATAACGTAATTAAGCAGAAAAAATGATTATATAAAAAATATTCTTATGGTTAACCAATAGAAGTGTATGTCAATAAAAAAGGAAAAAAATAACTTATAAACACGTGTGCAAAAAAAATTCTTTGAAAGAAAAGTAAACACCCATATTAAAACCAAAGACGAACAGAAATAAAGTCATGTGATAATTCAAACTTAAAACGGACAGAAATGATTATCAAAGAATAAATGAAGCCCAAAAGATACAGAAATTAAAATAAGCAATTACATCATACACAAAGATAACAAATACTACTGTTATAAATAAATGAATCCTAAAACAAATAGAAATTAAAATGAATAATCCTAGTCAAACTCGAAAAGAACAAAAATTACAACAAAGAGAAGACCAAAAGACCTAAGTGTCATTTCCGCTTTATTGAAGACGATTCGTAATTCAAGCAGTGTTTTCTTATTCATCATAACATCAACAACAAAACTAAAAAGAGTATTTTTCAAGGTTAATCAAGGTTCGCAAATAAGAGTAGTGCTACCGCTCCCACTCCCTGCCTTTCAAAAACTATAAATGGCCTTATCATTTGTATTTCATTAAATACGAAATGTATTTTGAAAAAAATAGTTTTTATTTGTCAAAAAGTAAGCAAAAACAACACAAAAAGAAAGAAAATCACCATACACTTAAAGAACTAATTCTATTCTTGTATGTGGTAATTTCAGTTCTTTTCAGTTTAACTTGATTATTCATTTTACTTCCTGTTTGGTTTAGGATTCACTTATAGGACTGCATGCTATCTTTATGTTTTATGTGATTGTTCATTTAATTCCTCTGCTTTTTGGACTTCTGACAAAAATAATAAAAAACAAGCGAAAAGCTATATTTTCTTTACCTTCCTTCAAAAGCTTCCCTTATTTTTCTATACATATAGCACTCTACTAGAAGCCAAGGCGAATCAAACCACGTGACAGTTTCATATTCAACAGCAGCCGCTGATAGAAATTGTTTCCATAGAACTCTGTCTTCAGAATCCACTTCTATGGTACCAAGAGGCTTGTTGGTTTGAATTTCACTTCTCAACTGGGATAAGTGACCGATAATTTGTTTTAGGTCTTCCCTTGATTCCTATAAAGTTTAACACGGGTTGCTTAATGGACAGTCCTACATATCATTCTTCTCCTTATCCTGCTAAGGCACAAACTACAAGTAATGGAAGTCCCCCAACAGGCAGGCACCGCGAAAAGTTTTACCCAAAATCCAAGTTATTCTCTACACTCGAATTCTCAGGGGAAAATTTTCTAGTATACCTGTCTAACAAAAATTTCAGCTAAGTGTAATCTAGAAAACCCTATTCGAGAAAGCCCATGAGGGAGGAACAGGGTAAGTTGAAGTGAAAAAACTCTCAAAAAGCTTCACACTGGTAAGGTAGCCAGGGAGATAAAGTGCAATGAATGGGGGAAACTCTCATAGGTTTCCCTATGCACCACTAATGGATCTAAAAGAACTAAGATCTAAGGCAAGGAGATAAATAATGTCCTTTTTGAAAAGGCTTTAGTTTCTAGTTATATTTTAATTATAACTTCTACTTGAAAATAAAAAGTAGTCAGAAAAAAACAATTCACCCACCTTCACATATGAGACAAAAAGAAACATGAAAACTGAAAGTCAAGTAACTGGATATTAAAATTTTCTCTCAAACTTTTGATACGGTGGGTAAGAGAGATGCAAAAAAGAATACGAATTCAGAATATTTTCTTATCATCTGATAAGCCAATCAATAATTACAGTTAGGTAATGGTATAAAAAAAAACTTTAATATCTGATACACAAAATACATTTTTCTTACCCATACCCCTAAGACAAAAGATTTAAAATAATTTGTTTGGTATAATAATTATCTGTTGACACAAAATGACATTTCAAAACATTAGATGTAAACATATGGCTTAATTAATATACACAAATAATAATAATAAACAGTAATATACCTTGCCAAACCTTGAAGCCAGCACTTCCCTTTTTCTGTACAGATAATCAATAAGCTTTGTTAAAATTATTGGCATTCTGTCTTTTACAGTTTTGTATGCAAAGCTCCTAGAAACAAAAATGTACATTGCCGTAACACCACTAAAACAACATTGTAAATGCAAAAATGAAATATTAAGCACTCAAAAACCTATCTAAAAAAAGAAAGGGTAAATATAAAAAATCTTTAAATTTGATCCAAAGGAAGGTCTTCCAAAGACTGAAGATTATGAAAAGAATTAATTAAGTACAAACACTTTCCAGGCTCAGCCTATTTTGCCAATTTTGTATTTAAAAACCATATGCTTCATGCCAAATTCAGCTTAGAATGAAAATTGAAGAAAAAAATAAAAATCATGCCAAATAGAAGAAAGACAAGCATGATTATGCCAAAGGTGCAATACTTAAATTTTGTCCCATTTTTGTTTTCTGTACAGCCAATTATAGTCTATTGCAAGAAAGTGGTAAGTGCCAAATTGATGTAGGTTTTACAAAAGCATGGAATCTCAGCCAGGAATAATGGATATGAAGTTACATTAGAGTAGTTTCTATATACTTCTTGCCTTGGGCAAAAAATTATACCCTTAACTTGCCCTTGAGCAAGATGCTTCAGTGTCCAAATTGAATAGGTATTTTATCTAAAGCTTTTTGGCTAGGCTTTTGCTTCTTTCAGCTAAACTCCTGGTTTTTAATTGAAAGTAGAACTTGAAGTTGGCTAATATCTAACAGCGCTAAAGATATGTGACAGCTCTCTGGCCTAATTGCCAAAATATCTTAATAAAAATATAAATGCACAAATTTTGAAATCCATGAAAGGATTATTTTGCCATGGGTCCAAAATGATATTGTATATTGTTACATGTCATTTATGCTTTTAATTAATTAAAAAAAAACTTTTTCTGCAAAACAAGTTTTTCAAAGAAAAGTAAAGAGCTCCATTAAGCTAAGAATGAGCAAAAATGAAGTCAAATAATCTTCCAAGTGTAAAAGTGCCACTAATTACTGTCAATAAATAGATTAAGCTCAAAACAAACAGAAATTACAATAAATAACCAAGTCAAACTCAAAATGAGCAAAAATTAACATGAGTAGGGCTACTCCCATGTCTTCTCAAGGCCAGAACACAATTTGCACTTTGCTAAGAAAAACAAAAAAACAAATGACTGTGGATTGTCAGTCTAACTGACATATTCTGATACTTATTCCTTACAGTTTTGATAATTTCTTATTTGTAAAAGCAAAAAAAGTGAAAACATTTCAAACATATTTTGCTTTTAGTTAGTGCAAATTGTGTTCTGGTCTTGAGAAGGCATGGGGGTTATCAGCCATACTCATGTTAATTTTTGCTTGTTTTAAGTTTGACTTGGCTATTTATAGTAATTTCTGTTTGTGTTGAGTTTAGTAGTACTAGTCTTATTGCAGTTACACAAGATAAAATTATAGGA
The DNA here is from genome assembly GCF_032884065.1 of Artemia franciscana. Taxonomy (NCBI): domain Eukaryota; kingdom Metazoa; phylum Arthropoda; class Branchiopoda; order Anostraca; family Artemiidae; genus Artemia; species Artemia franciscana. Next base: position 37,046,985 of record NC_088869.1, on the reverse strand, counting down.
ATGCAACCTGACAAAGCTTTTGGTGAAATCTATCATAAAGTAAAATAATTTTCTTATGAGTGTAGCCTCACTGATGACCTATTGCAAAATTTTGAGAATTCTGGTTCCTTATGTAAAAGACAATACTGTGTACAGCAAGTAGCTTTCTCCTTATGTGACTTTGTTACCATGTTTACTTTAAGAAAAACCAATCTTGCTGAAGTAAAAAATCAACTAAAGATGCTCTCAGAAGGGATTATTTTCTTGTGATAGGCATATTTTGCTCTGAGTCTGAAAGCAGCTTTATGAATGTTCTTCTACTAATTGAGTAAATCTCTCCATTGAATGTTAATTTGCCACACTTCCTTGAGACTAGCCAACTAGCTAGTGTAACAGTGCATTGTAAAGAAGCTTACATTGATCCACCCCTATTTGCCTTATAAACAGATCTTGTGAGATCCACCCCTATTTGCCTTATAAACAGATCTTGTGAGAAGATATAGGATTGACTCTTAAGGCAATAAGCCAAAAGATCTCTTTGAACTTCACAATTGTCTTAAGGCAGTGTCAATAGCATATTCTGAAATTTTTAAAATTATACAAGTCTTCATTACTCTGCCTATCACAATAGCTAGTAATGAGAGATTCTTTTCTACACTATGACAGATTAAAACCAATTTAGGAACAACAATGGGTGACAAAAGGCTCAGTGATCCAAAGTTGATGTTAACTGAAAAGACTCTAATGAAATTGTTAGGTTCTGATGCTAATGTTGATATTTTTGGATCAACATTGACCAACACAAGCCACTTGTGTTGAACCCAACACAAGGTTGAGTCTATGAGCATGGCAGTGAATTTTAATTGCATGCAGTGCAATTGCTTTACTGGCTTTCACACCTGAAAAGTGGCCACTCACAACAAGGTTGGTATTTTTATAGGAAAATTGAAAAAAAAATCCCTCTCCCCCAATTTGGGATGTTGAACAGTAAATTTGCACCTCCCTATCCTAAATTGTCTTGAATCGACACCAATTGTTAAGTCTAGATTTTCCTGTAAATGCTCTGGTTGTTCTTGTATAGCTCCTTTTTGTTTTGTTTTTTTTCATGTTTTTCTAATCTTTTTATATGTTGATTCAGGTTAAGCCCCCCCCTTCTTGATAAAGCCTTTTGGTTTTAAAGTCAAAATATTTGCTCTTTGATTGTTGGTACAGTTTATTTTTCTGTCCTATTAACAAATCTTGTCCTTTTTTCATATTCTCATTTTGTTAATATCTTTGGTGCGTGAGTTTAGGTACCATCCTTCAAAATTCTTATTGATTCTTTGAATTGTCCTTTTTATATGATATATTTTTCTTATATATCCTGAAATCATAAAGAATAATTGGTCTGGAATTCAAAATTAGTAAATTTTTTGCAGTTTATGTAATTGACTTGCCAATAAAGTGAACATACCACTTGATGTTTTTTTTATGTTCTTTACAAATATAATAATTGCTTCTACTGCAAATTCAAACTTAAGCACTTTTTAACCTAACTCAACTAACCTTATTATAAATAATTTTAGCACTGAGAAATGTACCATTATTTTTGGTAAAATTCTGGTCCATTGACTTCTTGCTATCTTGGAAAGTTGTTGGGCTAGAGAATTGAAACTTTCATGGATGTGTCTACAGGCTAAAGTATATCCCGGGAAGTCATTTTGAGATCCCTAATTATACCCCTTCCCCCTCCTCTATATAATGCGGCTTTTTGTGCATTACAGTTATATTTTGGTCAAATTTGATCCTATATTACTATTAAAAGTGTAAATCCTTGCTTACCTTAGAAAAATTCAACTTTTCACTGTTTTTTAAGCTACTATATTCCATAATTAGTTCACCAGCATTGAAAAACAATTATTACCTTTTATGGTATAGTTCAAAATGGAATGTAGGCATTTAAACGCACCCCCTGTTTGAAACGTCTTATCTTTAAATGGCTTTTCACAGGGGTAATACAGATAAGACTTTGAACTTTTAAGGGGCTTCTCACTCAAAATTATGATTTGTTGCTACAATTGGGTAAGGTTTATGTTATATGTGTGTCAATAACATTTATTTTGTAAATCATAACGGCATAGAGAAAGTCAATTTCTTCAAGAAGGCCCAATAATGATTCTTAGAAACCTGAAGAGAGGCAAAACAGAAATTTAGTGGTAAAAATAAGCACAAGTCCTAAATACGTGATTGACATAACCATAACGGATACGCTCTCTTTGGAGGAGTTTGGGAGGGGGGTTAATTTGAAAAAATTAGAAAGATGTATTTGTAACTTACAAAAGGGTGATCAGATCTTAATGAAGTTTGATATTTAGAAGGATCTTGTCTTCAGAGCTCTTATTTTAAATCCCAATCAGATCTAGTGACATTGAGGGGAGTTGGATGGGGAAACCGGAAATCTTGGAAGACGTGAAAATTGAGGTATCTTTATCTTGCAAATGGGTGGTCTGATCTTAATGAAACTTGACATATAGAAAGATCTTATGTCTGAGATGCTTAATATAGATGCTTATACAGAAATTACTCTGTATATGAAAGGGGTTTTTCCTCCAATTTTTATGCTTATGCTAACTTTAAGCTTTTTATGCTAAAGTTTGAAACTTTCTGGAAAATTACTTTTTAAAACAGTAAAAAACTTTAGTGTAAGGAGCGGGGTGTTGAGGAGGAAAAGGCCCTTTCATATATGGAGTAATTTCTGTTCATTTTAAGTTTTAATGTTGCTCCTTACTTTCAGTTAAAAACACTTGGTTTCTTTTATTTAATTTATACCATAGTTTTAGAAATATATATTTAAAATTATCAAAATAAACCAAAAATAAGCCCTTGATAAACATTAATTACAACACAACTATCCAGAAAAGAAGTTTTACAAAGGAAAGTAAAGAATCATATTAAACTTATTTTGATGACACATGGAAAGGTAATTACGAGTGACATAACAATTCCCCCAGAAGCCAGAACAGCTTTCCGGGATCTGAAAGGAGCTTTTGATGAAGTTATAAGGTAATTTAGCATTCTTATTTTTAATACATTTGTGGAAAATTTATAATGACGGAAATATCATTAAAGACTGCTTACAAATCTGTAAGTTGTTCATGAGTCTTCTTTGTGTATATTGAGTTGAGAAATCCCATCTAAGACAGTTTCAAATAACACAATTTAGGAGGTGTAAAATGTGTTTTGAAAATATAGCAGGGGGGGGGGGGAATGTGTCATTCTTTTTCAAAGAAAACACAAATAAAGGCGTTTTCAATGAAAATATTTAAAAAATCTAGCGGGGGAGTATGGGGTGGATCCCTTGTCCTTCCTGTAATTGACACCACTGGTCTCAGATTTCTGTTTTGCCTCTCTTCAGGTTTTTAAGAATCATCATTGAGCACAATCAACAGAACAATAGAATTTGTGATTGCTATATGTCACTTGGTTAATATCAAGTGCCACAAAAATGGATAATTCAAGGAAAACAAAGAAATAACGTTAAATTTTTCAAAAATTTCTCGCAAATATATTAAAAATAAGAATGCTAAATTACCTTATAACTTCACCAAAAGCTCCTTTCAGATCCTGGAAAGCTGTTCTGGCTTCCAGGGGAATTGTTATGTCACTCATAATTACCTTTCCATGTGTCATCTGGTATTTAAAAGAGTAATTAATGTGGAGTTCAAATATTGAGAAGACTGTTTATTTTAATGAGAATGTAAATATGTGGAAGGTTGTGAGAAAATTAATAATCTTTTCCTGTTAAATTCAAATAGGCTAGGAAAAAACAAGCCATATCCAGGAGGGCTAAAGAGTATGTACCCCATCCAAAACTTTTCTCCAACTTGTAAAAACGTAACAAAACAAATATAAACAAGTTTTTCATGCGTTTCATAGTTTTTGTTTTATTAAGATTCCTCAAAAAAATCTTTAATACCCCTTCCCCCTTGGAAATTTCCTGGATATCACCCTATGAAAGAGATTTAGAAATGTGAAAAATACCAGTTTTCAAATTTTAAGGGTTGTGTAACATTTCTAAACCTTCTATATTGGTAAAACGCCAACAATTGGGAGAAGGGATTGTTGAAACACAAATATTCAATCAACAATGTCACAGTTTGCACCAAAGACCTGAGAATTTTGATTCTGCCTTGGCCCAACACGTGCAGAATAACCCTCACCACTCCATTTTGTTTGAAAGCACTTCCATTATTCAGAGGTCCTTGTAGAAATATTTGCTTGATTTTCGTCTTCATATTTTGCTACTGGCTGACAAACTTCTCATTTTCTCAACTATTTGATTTTTTTCATTAATTATATATTTTCCTTTCCTGGTTTCTCACAAAACATTGAGCTTTAAATATTATAGGAATGTGTTGAAGCTTGTCTTAAGTTTAATATGGTTCTTTACTTTCCCTTGTAAAACTTCTTTTCTGGATAGTTGTGTTGTAATTAATGTTTATTAAGGGCTTATTTTTGGTTTATTTTGATAATTTTAAATATATATTTATAAAATTATGGTATAAATTAAATAAAAAAACAAGTGTTTTAACTGAAAGTAAGGAGCAACATTAAAACTTAAAATGAACAGAAATTACTTGGTATATGAAAGGGCCTTTTCCTCCTCAACATCCTGCTCTTTAGGCTAAAGTCTTTTACTGTTTTAAAAAGTAAAGTTAACAGAAAGTGTCAAACTTTAGCGTAAAAAGTGGGGCATTAAGGAGGAAAAACCCCTTTCATATACAGAGTAATTTCTGTATAAGCATCTCACACATAAGATCTTTCTATATATCAAGTTTCATTAAGATCCAACCACCCATTTGCAAGATAAAGATACCTCAATTTTCACAACTTCCAAGATTTCTGGTTTCCCCATCCAACTCTCCTCAATGTCACTGGATCTGGTTGGGATTTAAAATAAGAGCTCTGAAGCACAAGATCCTTCTAAATATGAAACTTCATTAAGATCTGATCACCCATTTGTAAGTTACAAATACATCTTTCTAATTTTTTCAAATTAGCCCCCCTCCCCAAACTCCCCCAAAGAGAGCATATCTGTTGCGGTTATGTCAATCATGTATTTAGGACTTGTGCTTTATTTTTCCTACTAAATTTCTGTTTTGCCTCTCTTCAGGTTTCTAAGAATCATTATTGGGCCTTCTTGAAGAAATTGACTTTCTCTATGCCATTATAATTTACAAAATAAATGTTATTGACACACATATAACGTAAACCTTACCCAATTGTAGCAACAAATCATAATTTTGAGTGAGAAGCCCCTTAAAAGTTCAAAGTCAAAGTTAAAAGTTATCTGTATTACCCCTGTGAAAAGCCATTTAAAGATAAGACGTTTCAAACAGGGGGTGCATTTAAATGTCTACATTCCATTTTGAACTATACCATGAAAGGCAATAATTGTTTTTCAATGCCGGTGAACTAATTATGGAATATAGTAGCTTAAAAAACAGTGAAAAGTTGAATTTTTCTAAGGTAAGCAAGGATTTGCACTTTTAATAGTAATATAGGATCAAATTTGACCAAAATATAAGCTGTAATGCACAAAAAAAAAACACATTATATAGAGGAGGGGGTAGGGGTATAGTTAGGGATCTCAAAATAACTTCCAGGGATATACTTTAGCCTGTAGACACATCCCTGAAAGTTTCAATTCTCTAGCCCAACAACTTTCCAAGATAGCAAGAAGTCAATGGACTAGAATTTTACTTTATTTTTTCAAAATGACAGAGAAAAGATGGTGCTGAGAAAACACAGTATTATTTTGTCAGAAACAAGCAATAACTCATATTTTAAATTTGTCATTTTTAATAGCTCAAAAAATCTTTAAATTTGAATATGTGGTAGAACCAATTATTATATTTGTAGAGAACATAAAAAAGGCATCAAGTGGTATGTTCACTTTATTGGTAATTCAGTTATATGAACTGCAAAAATCTTACCCACATTTTGATTTTCTCAAAATTTGAGAAGCTGAATTTTAAGACATTTGAAGAAACAAAATGCATGCGTAGGCCTAATAAAAATGCTTAGATTGCCTTAGCTGCAACTTAGGGTAATTGATTTCCAATTTCAAAGTGACTTAGAGAAGTAGATCTACCCTTTATAAGATGCACTCAGTGCACATGGTATAGCAGTTTCCAGCTCAATGGAGCGAGCCGTTCTTTCTATTTCCTCTGTATGAGACTCCATGGCCATTTTATCATGCTTATGGGCTTCAAAAATAATTGCGGTTGTTGCTGTTGTTGATTTCAACGTTTTTGGAGCATGAATCAGCTCCGTCACGTACGTATCAATCTTGGTATAATTGCGGTTAGAGTTCCCGTCCATAGGGTGCATTCCGCGTCGCAATATGGAACGCACCCCTATATAGCTAATGATGGGGTTTTTTTAGTGGTCACGTGACGTCGATGAGCATGGTCGAGTGAATACTCAATGTAAAATGACTCTTTTCTATTTCTGCGACTCTTGAAAGCTTCTTTATCTATCTTTGTAAGCATCATGTACTTCCATGCTTTATTTTCAAATTTACTTTTTGACTAGACTCCCATAAAACGGAACTGCCTGTCTTCACTTCCTGATTTTTGGCATCTTTTTTGCCATACACAGACACGGAAAAATGGAACGGTGGTAGCAGTCTACCACAGCTCAGATACCTATATACTGTTATAAAAATTCGATTTATTTTTGGGACGCAGTGAGCGGTAGCGATAGTGGCAGCTGGAGACAGGAAACTGGTATTGGTATCTAATTGGTAAAAGGAAACTGGTATTGGTATCTCCGCTGTGTATGCAAAAAAAACAAATTTGTGTTCCCGCCTATTCTGTTGTAGTACGATCTACGGGTCAGAGCGCGGGCTTGGAGGAGGTGCCAAGTTCAGAGCTCTGTACCAAAAGCTTCTGATGGGCAAGATAGGAGTTTTCATAACTGTATTGGTATCTAAGCTGTGCAGTCTAAATAGCCCTTCCGAAAATGCTGAATGCAGACGTGACCTATAGAAGTTTCGGGGCCAGTTTTCGGAATCCGAAAGCCAGTTGTTCAAAGCCGTTCTTCAAGTAATACTCATCATTTTTAAATTTCGGAAACGTGGTATATGTAGTTTTAGTTGCGGGAAGCCTAGAAAATCTCAGTTATCACGTCCGAACTGAAAACTAAATTAACTCGTAAAAATGAAAGTTGTTGGTTTGATTAGTGGTGGGAAAGATAGTATATTCAATCTGTGTAAATGTGTTGAAGCTGGGCATCAAGTTGTAGCTCTAGCAAACCTGTATCCATTAACTTGTGGTAAGACTAATCTAGGCTAAATCATAGGGGAATTTTTTTTAATGTAATTCTAGATTTTGGATTTTCAGCTCCCAAAAAGATTTTTTGAAGGGCATATATAGACTATAGGCTACATTGACCTTTTCATATAGCTTAGTTAGGAAGATATTGAATAGGCCTAGGCTATTTGATGCCTGTTTTTAAGCTCTTTTCAAATTCATTGGTAAATTATGTGGCAAATTTCTCCTTAAGCCCTTAAAGGGGCTCAAAATAACCCACAGTAACCAAAAGGGGTTAGGTTTGTATTAAGAGACTATTCAGGTAGCTAAGAAATAAACTTACCTCTAAAGTCAAAGTGGTAAATGTATGACAGTTCATATGATTGACTTACCAATAAAGTGAACATACCACTCAGTGCCTTTTTTTTATGCTCTTTACAAATATAATAACCACTTCTATTAGAAATTCAAATTTAAGCACTTTTTGAGCTCTTAAAAATAACAAATCTTTAATTAAAGTATGAGCTACTGGCTGTATTCTGACAAAATAATGCTATGTTTTCTCAGTTGTTTTTGGCAAAATAATTACATTTTCTCAGTGCCAAAATTATTTATAATAAGGTTAGGTTAGGTCAAAAAGTGCTCAAATTTGAATTTGCAATAGAAACAATTATTATATTTATAAGGAGTATAAAAAAGGCAGTAAATGTTTAGTTTGGTTCCAAGTGCTCTAAACTGGAAACTGCTACAAAGCAGCATAGTTTCTAGTTTAAAGCACTTGAAAATGCTAATTTCAAAAGTGCATCCATTTCTGGTTAACCCTCCTCCTCCATGGGGCAAACAAAAAATTCATAAAGTGGTGTGTGCTTACAGGTAACATTACCTATAGAGCAAATTGTATTGATCCATGGGGTCTGTGGGTAGTGGGGTGAGGTTTGAATTCTATATTTATTTAGTAAACCTTGTTTGAGGTTTTTTTTTTTTACTTTATCGCTCTTTGTTGAATAAATATTGAATACAGACTTCTATTTATAGAGGTCTACATATACTCCCACCCCTATATATAGCCTACCAATCCAGGATGTATATTTTTACATTAGGGGAGGGGGATAAAGTTTATTTCTGACACAAATACAACAAAGGTGACTAGCAGAAGTTAGAAACAGTTCAGAGACAGGCTACAAAAGCAATTGAGGGATGCAAATACTTAAACTACTCATCCTGTCTGAAGAGGCTGAAACTCCACACTTTTGTCTACAGATGTAAAAGGGGTGATATTATTATGATACATAAGCTCCTGAATTATAGCTCTCCATTAAATAAGCTATTTCAACTTGACCAGTCTGCCAGAACTAGGGGGCATAATGGAAACTGTATCAGAAGAGAGCTGCCACTAGACTATGCAATAACTTCTTCACTTACAGAATAGTGAGTTTGTGGAATTCTCTCACCAAAAAAGCAGTCACTACCCACAGCACTGCCACCTTTGAAAGAGCTTTTGATGGAGAATGGTCATCAAAGCTGTGGTGAACTGAGTGGGATGCTGTTGAGACATCCAACCATCATCATCACTAACCAGCAATTCTACAAGATTTAATCCTTATTTTGCTGGACAATGCGATTTAAGGTGAATAAATGTTAAATTTGGACTAAGGATGTAATTTTGACTATAAAGGTAAGTATGAACTATACTCCCCCTCCACTCAAGTGCAAATATATACCCTGAATTTGTATGTGTAAGGGTGGGGGCAAGCTCATGTACAATGCAATTGCAAGTCAAATTTGGATTCAGGATGTAATTCTGACTCTAGAGGTTTGATACTTGGATAGTCCATCAATATAAAGCTTAACCACCAAAAGTTCAGTAAATATGGTTATAAGAAAACTGGTTAGTGAGAAAAATTTGCCATTTCCTGCTAATTCAGGAATGGTAAATACCATTTTCATGTTGTTTTTGTGGCAATTGTTTCTCACTTGACAGTTTTCAAACACATTTAAACTTTTGTTTATTATGGGCTGTTTTCAGAACTTTTAGGACCTTTAAGAGTTCAAAATGGAATTTACCCTAGTAGCAGCATAAAAAATTTGGGAAGAGCATAAAAAAGGCATCAAGTGATATACTCACTTCTTTCATAGTTAAATCTTGTAAATATGCATATATTCATCTTTTGAAGCACTTACCTCTAACCCTTCTCTCTCCAAATGGCACTGGCCTCTGGGGAGCTGATGAAATCCTAAGATGTACAGAAATAAAGTTGTGTTGTAATTCAATCCTAAATCAAACCAAAGTTATGATTGAAAATTAATGAAACCAAAAACAAACAGATAATTTAGAATGATTGTTTGAATGATTAGATAATCATATCAAACATATAGATCACAGATACTGATATAGCTGAATAATTAAATCCTAGAACAAGTAAATTCTAAATGAATACTCAAGTCAAACTTAAAAAAAATAGAATTTACTAGAAACAGCAATTTGGCTACTGCCTCTCCCCAACCATAAATCTTGTAATGTATATTGCATTATTTGTATCTTATTGAAAATTATATCTATTTGCAAAGTGTGCTTTAATTTTCCAATACTTTACTGAAAAATAAAACTCTATAATAATTAAGATTTGAAAGAAGTAATGAAAATGACAAAAATTTTAATGTATGTTAATATTCATTCCTGAGAACCTCAGCAGTTCAAGGTTTGAGTTAACAGTATTTTTCTTTGTTTTAAATGTCTTTTTTTTTCATTTTATCATAAAAAAAATTGAAGTGCTTTCTGTGTTCAGCTAAGTGCAAATGACACAAGAGACTCTAGAAGGCTTGTGGTTTGGGGAGAGGAGGCAGTAGTGAAACTCCTGTTTAAAGTAATTTTTTTGTTTTAAGTTGGACTTGAGTGTTGATTTCAATTATTACTTGTGTTTTCATCTCTATCAACGTCTGGTGTGATTATTTATTCTAATTGCTGCTAGTTTAGATTATATATAAATGGAAATGGAGTAAGAAAATAACTTATTTTGGTGGCAGTTGTACCTGGAACTTAGTAAAGGATACTTAAAAAAAGATCCTTCTGGGAGAATGAAAAATTACTTGTAAATAGAAATGGGATAAGATAATAAATCAGAGACAGCACAATAGTGCTGCCTAAATATAGAAAAGTGTTCAGAATATTTTTTTTTCAGGGAACTTTGCATTGAAGGAGTTGTTGTAGAAATTTCAAAAAGGGCTCATTTAATTAGAAGTTGAAAGGGCTGGTGCATTTTTCAATAGTCAAAGGATTGGAGGGCAACTAACTCCCCTTCCATGCCAACCATTTCCCCAAACAAATGTAATCAAAATTTTGAGATAGCCATTTTGTTCAATGTAGTTGAAAGGTCCAGAAATTATGTGTTTGAGGATGAACCCCCCCCCCCCCCCCCTCACTGCCATCAGGGCAAGGGTTGTAAGTTATGCCCTGGGGGCCTATAAGGTTTTATAGAAAACATTGTCGTAGAAACTTCAAAAATCCCTCTTTCAATTGGAAATTTTGAGTGCTAGTGTCCTTTTTAATAGTCAAAGTTATTAGAGGGCACATGCTCCCCCCCCCCCCCAACGCCCATCATTTCCCCAAACACTTCTCATCAAAATTTATATTTAGCCATTTTGTTCAACATAGTTGAAAGGCCTGGAAATGATGTCTTTGAGAATGACACCCCCTCCCCCCAAAGCCCTCAGGACAAAGGTTATAAATTATGGCCTTCAGGCATATAAAATTTTTATAGAAATTTTTGTTGTAAAAACTTCAAAAAAGACTTATTTGATTGGAAATTGAGAAGACTAGTGTCCTTTTTATTAGTCAGAATTGATTGGTGGGCAAATGCATCCCCCCTCTATCCCTATCATTCCCCAAAGACTTCCAATCCTAATTTTTAGATAGTAATTTTGTTCAATGTAGTTGAAAGATTGAAAGAGTATGTCATTGAGGATGATAAAACCCCCCTTTTGAAGGGTCAATCTGATCAGAGGGCAGATACCCCCCCCCCCTAAACACACACACTCACGTCATATTGTCCCAAAATGCATCTAATAAGAATTTTATTCAAAATAGTCCAATATCATATAACAAGGCTTTTGGGGTTGAAACAAACTCCCAGAGCCTGGGAGCAAGAGTTGTAAGTTGCGCCCCAGGGGCATTTAAGGTTTTTATGCAATTGGTGGTTGTATAAACTTTAGAGGAGGCTCAATTGGTTGAAAATTGGAAGTTGTATTTATTAGATGTTTTCCAGAGAAATTGCCTACGGATTGTTCTGGGTACCTGGCTGACTGACCATATTTCAAACAGTTGAAAAATGTGGTTCAGTCCTGTTTTCTAGGGCTATAATGCAAGAAAGTTTGATATGACTAGGCCATGTTCTGCAGATGAAGGATGACAGATTTCCAAAGATTGTCCTTTTTTGCCAACCGCCTAAGGCTACATGGAAAGCAGGTCGTCCTTGTCTGGGGTGGGAGGATGTCACAAATAGAGATTTAATGGAAACGGGAACTTCCTGGTAGGGTGTAAATAGGGAGGCCTTGAATAGATTTGGTTTGAGTAGGAGCATTCATAGCTGTGTTGGCCTCAGGTGGCTTGGTGCAGTAGTGAGTTATTAGTAGTAGTTGTAGTAAACAAAGTTTTGAAACATCAGTTTTGTTCATCATAGTTGAAGGGTCCAGAAATTATGTCTGTGAGGAAGAAACCTCCCCCCCCCAGAACTCTCAGGGCAAGGTTTGTAAGTTATGTCATTAGGGCATATTAGGCTCAGATAGAAAAGGTGGTTGTATATGCATCAGAGGGGCCTCATTGGATAAGGAAACAGTAGTTCTAGTGCCCTTTTTAAGACTCAAAGTGATCAGAGCGCAGTTACGCCACCCTCCCCCACAAAAACACGTCATGTTTTCGTGCAATGTATCCAATAAAAATTTTTAGACAGTCATTTTATTAAAAATAGTCCAAAGATGCTATAACAAGGCTTTTGGGATTGATACAAACCACCAGAGCCTGAGGGCAATGTTTGTAAGTTATGCCCCTTGGACATTTAAGGTTCTTATGGAAGGGATGGCTGCACAAACTTTAGAGGTGGCTCATTTGGTTTGGTTGAAGTTCTAATTCCCTTTTAAGAGTCAATAGTGATGGAAGTCGACTAGCCCCCCCCCCCCAACTACTTTCTTTTCACCAAAGACATCTGACTACAAATTGTGCAATGGCAATTTTGTTTAAAACAGTCCAAAGAACATGTAAGAATGTCTCCAGGGTTGGGACAAACCGCCAGAGCCCTGGGGCAAGGGCCTTAAGCTATGCCCTTGTGGTATATAAGGTTTTTATGGAATGGGTGGTCATGTAAAATTCATTTTGTCTCATTTGAATTTAAATTGGAAGTTATAGTGCCCTTTTTAAGGGTCAGAGTGATTTGAGAGAAACCAACCCCCCATGCCCGTCATTTCCCAAAACAAACATCCAAACCAAGTTTTGAGACGTCAATTTTTTCAGCTTTGTTGAAAGGTTCAGTAATTATGTGTTTGAAGATGTAAACCCCCCCCCCTCCTGAGGCCTTGGGTAAGTGCTGCAAGCTATGTAATGTGTTCATTGTTTGCAAATAGCATATGCTATTGAGAAAAGTTATGCATGTTTGACTTCTCCTTTCCCAAAATATGAAGGGTATTAAGATGAGTCTTTCAGGGAATGTTGGGGGGAGTGATGCACTGAATTGTAACATGTTGTGTGTATATGGGTTGTAAAAAGGGTGTTACTCGGGAATGACTGAGTATATTAATTTAGAATTTCCAGCAAATGATAAGCTGAGATGATCAGTTGACCAAAAGGCAATATTTGCCTGCTACTACTACTCTTACCAGAACTACTATTACTACTACCACTATTATCACTATCAATCAATCAATCAATCAATTTATTAATCAATCAATTTATTAATACTAAAAGAAAAAACTATTACAAAAGTATAGCGGTTACTAGGCCCAAGAAGCTTCGCTTGTAATGGACCACTATAACTACTGTTTCTATAGCAAGTACTACTAAGGCTGAAGATGTTGAAATAAACAATAAAACATTGAGGGAAACGTTGAACGAAATCAAAGGATATTATGTGCAAACAGATTGCTGACAAGGGCATCATGAGTAGGATGTTCAGTCAACCAAAAGACATAATGTACCAGCTACTACTGCTATTAATACTGCTGCTACTACTGCTACTACTGATAATTAGGCACTATTACTGCTGCTACTACTCTTACTACTACCACTACTACTGTGATGCTAGTACAACTAAGCCTACACGTCTGAAGGTGAAGATTTGACAGAATACTGAGGGGGGTATTTGAACTAAATCAAAACACAGTATGAGCATGCAGATCATCAAAAGGGTGTGTCTCAATAATTGATTTGGGTATTAAGTTGAAACTTTCAGAGAATACTTAAAGGGAAAGATTAATTGACAAAAAGGCGATATATGCATGTCACTACTAACACTAACACCACTGCTATTTTTACTTGTGCTACTACTAAACTATTCCACCTACTACTTCAGTTGCAACAACTTGTAAGGCTTAGAGTATTAAGTTGAAAAGGGTGTCAAAAGTGTACATTAACAATATTCTTTAACAGCTTAACGTGTCTAGGTGAAAATTCTGGGGCATCATGAAAGTGATGTTCAACTGACCAAAATGCAATATGCACATGCTACTACCACTAGGAATACTGCTGCTGCTTCTGTTATTACTACTACTAATACAACACTAACACTGCAACTACTTCTACTACCACTGAAACTACAATGATAATAGTACTATCAAGGCAAAGTGTATGAAGGTAAATTTAAGAAAATATTGATGGCAAATTCGAAAGTAACAGAAGACACTATGTGCATTTAGATTGTCGAAATAGCGAATCTTAAGAATTGATTTGTGTACAAAGTTGGTACTCTCAGAGAATTCTTAAAAGGGAGGATCAATTAACCAAAAGGCAGTTTGTTCACACTAATACTACTGCTACTGAAACGTTTACTAGTTCTACTATTACTATTGCTCCTACTGCTACTTATATCGCAACTACTTGTAAGGTTAAGAGCATTAAGATGAACATTTCAAGAAGTATAGGAATTTACAGGCCATCAAAAGAACAAATTGACAACGTCATAGCAATGGCTAATTTAATTAAGTTGAGTAGTTATATTACTGCTCTGACTACTATTACAACTGGACTTAAGGCTATGAAGGTGGATTTTTCAGAAAATATTTCTTAAAATTTCTGTTGTATGGGTGACAAGATGCCACCTATGTGCAGGTTGAAAAAGGTCATATCAGCAATACCTTCGGAACAGTTTCGTGTGTGAAATTAAAACTTAAAACGCTTATTGTGGGGGATTTCGACTAACCAAAGACAATATTTGCATCATTTACTACTGCTTCTACTCCTACAACTACTTCTGCTACTACTACTACTACTAAAGATAAGACTACTACTATTAACTATACTCCTACCGCTTCCCAACTACTCATATAACTATTGGTGCTGATGCTCCTACTAATAATCCTAGAGGTATTAAGGTGAAAATTTTGTGCAATATTGTAACTGCATTGAAATAAGTCGAAATGCACACGCCCATATAGGTTGTCAAGAGGACGTATCAGCAATGCTTCAGGACTGGTTGATGGTATTAAGTTAAAAATTTGATTTTGTGTTGAAGGGGATGTTGAAAAAAAGGTTGTATGTGCATACTGCTGCTAATGCTACTACACAAGTAAAGGGTATTAAAAGAAGCTTTCAAGGAATATTTAGGCAGATGCTGAACTAAATCAAAACAAACTATGATCATGCAGATTGTCAATAGGATATGACAATGCAATATGTCAAAAACGGTTTGTATTATTAAGTTAGACCTTTCAGGGTAAGTTGTGACAGGTTTTGAACTAGCCAGAAGACACTATTTGTATATTTTTAATACTATTTTTATGGTTACTATAACTAATGACACAAATGACATTAAGTTGAAACGTTGGAAACGTTTTCCAAACGCTTCCAATCGAAATTTGAGATAACCCTTTTCTCTCAGTATTTAGGGCTATTCCATAGGTCAACCCCCCACAGTTATGCTGTTGGCTCATTATCTTTAAAAACTAAATGCTACATTAGAATTAAATAAAAAAGCACTGTGTGTATCCTGATTGCCAATAAGACAACTCAGGAGTATCCCAAGAAGGACTGATGGTATTATGTTCAAACTTTCGGGGCTATGTAGCAGAAACTACAATAAATAGCCGAATTAAACTCAAAATGAGCAGAAATTAACATGAGTAGGACTCAAAACCCCTATGCCTTCCCAAGGCCAGGACATAATTTGCACTTTAATGAAAAAAATGATTTTCAATATTTTTACTTTTATAAATCGAATATTATTAACATCTTAAGGAAAAAATATCAGCATATATAACTGACAATGCACATTCATTTGTATTTTTTCATTAAAGTGCAAATTATGTTCTGGCCGTGGGAAGGCATAGGGGGTTTGAGCCCTACTCATGTTAATTGCTGCTTGTTTTGAGTTTGACTTGGTTATTTATTGCAATTTCTATTCGTTTTGGGTTTCGTTTATTTATTGATTCTGACTTGCATTAGTTTTAGGCTTGGTAGATTATTTGATTTGATTTTGCTCATTTTTGGTTTAATGGAGTTCTTTACTTTTCTTTGAAAAACTTATGTTGTAGAAAAGGTTTTTTTTTGTTAATTTATGTTCGTTTTATATTTACATAGTCTTTTCAGGGAAAAGAAAATAATAGTTTAAATTTGTTTGGTTCTTTTTTAAGAATTTGTAGTTCAACCTGCTATTTCTATGCTGGAGACAATTTATCAATAATTTTTAACAACATACACCCTTTTAAAAAATCTGGACACAAATAGTAGTGTTTAATTTAGTTTTATGCCTCCTCTAGTTGACTTGAAAAATAAAACTTGATACCATTCGCAAAAAAATCTATCTATGCTCTTTGACAGCTTAGATACAGTTACTTACTTACATATCTAAGACGAGACACAGGCTATTCAGCCCAACTTGGCATCAAGGAGCTGCTGGACCGAGTGCTTCCATTGGGTTCTGTCTTCTGTGAGTGGTTGAAGAAACTCCAGCCATGCCTTGTCCCACTTGTGACTTCAAAACACGTATTGTTTTAATGAAATGCAAATGACACAGCTATTTAGAGAATTTGAAAGGAAGGGGGTAGGAGTGGAGCACCAATCTAGTTTGTAAACCTTCATTCGTGTGACAAATAAAAAAAAAAATAGTGCTTGAATTTCGAATTTTGCTTGAGTTACGTTTTCAGGAAAGTGAAAATGATACTTTATCCTTCAGAAGGTTTAGTGGCCATTAGCCCTTCTCCTATTTGTTGTAATTTCTATTCTTTTCAATTTTGATTTGTGTTATTCTTTTGAATTTCTATTTGTTTTAGGACTAATTTGTTCTTCTGTAGTATTATCTATTATCTTTACCTTAGATGCTCTGAAAAGCGACTTGGATGCCCTGACAGAGAAGCTCGAAGAATGGCAACTTTCACCAAATTTAGCAAAATGCTCTGTCGTCCATCTTGGCCGCCAAAATCCGATGTACTCATACAAAATGAAAGGTATCGACCTGACAAAATCTACCTGTGAAAAGGACCTAGGTGTAATTCTGAGCTTGGACCTCAAACCAGAAAAGCATATCGGCCTGGTTGTGCGTAAAGCGTCGAATACTCTCTGGCTACTCAGTCAAGCACTACGATACCTTGACAATCACTCAAAGATCTCAGCATACACAAGCTACGTCAGGCCACCGCTTGAATACGCCACTGTCATCTGGTCGCCATATCTCAAAAAGGATATTGACAGAATAGAACGGGTCCAGAAACGCTTTGTAAAAGGACTTCAAGAATTCAGAAACCTTCCGTATGACGAAGCTCTAAGAAAGCTCACTCACCATAAACTTGAGACAAGAAGAACGATCTTAGACTTAAAAACCCTCTTCAAGATAGTTCATGAGAATTTTGGGAACGTAAAAGACAAGCTTGTTCAAAAAATTCCCCAAAGTAACACAAGATCGCACAGTCTGCAATTGAAGCCCGTGAAGATGAAGATTGCTAGATCTAATTCTTACCATCATTCGTCCATACCCCGGGTCATCAGGATCGGGAACAAACTACCATTCCCAGTAGAAAAGATGAAATCACTGGAAGCCTTCTCCAATAGCCTAAACATAAACATACCATATCTCGAGACTTTTAACGTAGGACGACTTTAAATGGAAATCGTGCCGCAGTCGATCCGCTCTTCGCCCTGCCATAACATTTTTCTTTTAAAAAGGTGTCAGTTGTATATAAATTTTGTATTGAGAGGCGTGAGGAATAAAGTTATTTATTTATGTTATTTAGATGTGAAAGAATATTACGTGTAGAGAAAGGGATAAGTGGGCGGGAAAATTGTGTCTGCTAAATATTGATTTGTCTGAAAAAGTGTGAGCTTTTTTTGTTTTTGAAAGTTTGAAACACATCTTTGAGGTATTGGGTCAAGGGGATGCTTATGCATACAAAAACTTGAAAATTTTTTGTTTCATCTCAAAATGGGCACTAAGCTTTTCTTCTGATCAGCAAAATAATGTTGCTGATCAAGATCTGCTGAGCAAGATGATCTGCTCTTTCTTCTTAGCTTTTCCTCTGATCAGAAGCATTTGGGGTGAAAAGCCGAGGAATGGGGCGAGTTTTCCTCTTACCACTTTTGACTCTTAAAAAGGGAACTATAACTTTCGATTTCAAATCGAATGAGCCTCAAGATGAACTTTATAGAAACAGCTCTTCCATGAAAACCTCAAATATTAACAATGAGCAACTTGCATGGCTTACAGCCCTCGTCTGGGAGCTGTGGAGGTTTTATCAACCCAGGAGACATATTTATTTAACCTTTGGACTATTTTGAACAAAATGACTGTCTCGAAATTTTAATTGGATGCAGTTGGGGAAAAGAGGGCACTGGGAGAAAGGGGCTAGATGCCCTCTGATTAATTTTGACTCTTAAAAAGGAAACTAGAGATTACAACTGAATGAACCCCCTCTGAAGTTAATACAACCACCTATTTCATAAAAAACTTATATGCCCCTGTGTATAACTTACAATCCTTGCCCATGGGCTCTGGGGGGTTGTGTCACTTTGGAGACTTTGTTATATGATCTTTGGACTATTTTGAAGAAAATGGCTATCTCAAAATTTGTATTGCATGTATTTGAGGAAAAGGGAGTGTGATGGGGGCTAGCTGCCCTTCGATTATTTTTTACTCTTAAAAAATGCATGAGAACTTCCTATTTTCAACCAAGTAGCCCCCATCGAAGTTTATACGTACATCCCTTCCTTAGAAATCTTAAATATCCCTGGGGCGTAACTTACAATCCTTTTCCTAGGCTCCTTAGGACTAACCTTGAAAAAAATAGCCCGACCCTTACTACCTAGCTTATAGGCATAACTTATTTTAATCTTAACAGAAGTTTTGTTTGAAAAGGTTTAAGAACCTTCAACTATGACTTCAACTTTCAACTGGCTTCAACTATGACTGCGCTTTCTGTCATAACTCCTGACACAACTATTTCTACCACTGCAATTTTTATGGCCACTATGACACAGATGTATATGGCCACATATACACAGACATGTTGCAACTTTTGTCCACCTAGGATAATTTAGAGACTGTTAAAAATTAAATGCAAATCATTGCTGTAAATTGAGTGATTAAATTTCAAACTTCCTTAAGTGGTTTCATAGTCCAACTTTCATAAATCTTAATTCAATTAATGAAGGGCTCTGTCATAGAGTAACCTAATGCATAAGAACATACACCCTACAAAAAGACATGCTGTGAAGATGTTGTTCATCTCCTTCTGGAGTCTAGCTGTAAAAAAGCTAACTTTTTTGTGACTCCTCCTTATCCTGATAGAACTTATTTGATCCAAGAAGTTTACAGCTCCCAACAAAAGTATTGTGTACTGGCCAAAAGAGTCACCCAAAAAAATTTTCGGAGTAAAATTAGTGAAGAAAAAATCCAAGATCCAAGATTATTTAACAAAAGAATTGTGTACTGGCCAAAAGAGTCGCCCAAAAAAATTTTCGGTGTAAAATTAGTGAAGAAAAAACGTCAAAAATAGTAAAGGATTAGAACAAGCTTTTTTGAACAGTGCAGGTTTGACTTCCTTTCTATGATGAATAAATAAAAGTTCAAATAGGGACAAGCCTTTTTATTAGACAGTGAAAAACAGATACAAAAGTTTTGGATATTTCGACCACACACGTCAATGATCGTCATCAGCAGATAAACTAAAGTATTGCAATTAAAACGAATGAAAGAACTATTTCTGGGTCGCAGATAGAACGGAATGTTGTTGAATTATAGTTATGCACTTGCTTTGTCTATCATCCCCATATATACGACTTAAGTAGTTTTTCAAAGACCGCACAGTCTTTCTATGATGATCAAATAAAAGTTTGAATAGGGATAGGTCTTTTCATTAGACAGTGAACAACAGACACAAAAAGTTCTGGATATTTTGACCACATGCATCACTGATTATCATCAGCAGGTAAGCTAATGTATTGCAATTAAAACAAATTATATTTATGCAGAATAAAATGTAGGGGGATGATAGACCAATCAAGTGTATAACTGTAAATTCAGCAACATTTTGTTTGTAATTGGAAAAAGACGAAGATTGTGCCACCTGCACTAAAAATTCATCTTACATTTAGATCATATTAAAGAACTCAGGACTGTGAATGAACCCTATCAGCCAATGAACCGGAACTATCTTTGACCCAGAAGTAATTATTTTATTTTGTATAAATACAGTTTGTTTTAATTATAATACTTTAGTTTGTATGCTGATGATGATCACTGATGTATGTGTTTGTAATATTCAGAACTTCTTGTATCTGTTTTTCACTGTCTAATAAAAGGACTTATCCCTATTTGAACTTTTATTTGTTTGTTATAGGAAGGCAGTGTGGTCTGCGAAAAAATATTTACGTTGTTTATATGGGGATGATAGACCAAGCACGTGTATCACTTTAAATTCAGCAACATTTTGTTTGCAGCTTGAAGAAGAATTTTGTGCCATTTTTGTTACAAATTCAACATACATTTAGTCAATACTAAAGAACTCAAGACTTTTAATGAACTGTCTCATCCAATGAACTGGAAACTACCTCTGACTCGGAAATACTTCTTTTATTATGAATAAATATGGTTTTTTAACTCCAATACTTTAATTTATTTGCTGATGACGATCACTAATGTATGTGGTCGAAATATCCAGAATTTTTTGTATCTGTTTTTCTCTGTGTAATAAAAGGACTTATCCCTATTTGAACTTTTATTTGTTTGAACAGTGCTAATGTAAAGGCAGTCATCTCATGAACAATGTCTTAACTAGGACTAGGGAAAAGTGGGGTAAAAGTACAAGTTGGTTCGTTTGCTGTTGCAGCTCTTATAATGTTGTTAATTTCAATATGTAGCTAATATCCATCCAGGAACTTCATTTGCTCCTGAAATAAACCAAAGGAATCTGTTGTGATATTTACACCGTGAGACTTTATTTTTTAACAGCTTAGCAGCTGTTACAGCTTAGCAGCAACAGCTGCTAAGCTGTTGCTTTGAGTTTTAATTCGTATTTGAACCAATCAAAAATAATCTGGCGTTAGATAAATCATGTTTTAAGAGATAAGATAAGATAAATTTTATTTTTAAAATGTATACAAAACACTTTGCAGCACCTGCTAAGAAAGCCCCAAAGGGTTTGTTGGCAGCAGGTGGCAGTCTTCTCTACTCTACATAGTACTACATACAAACATATAAACTACATACATATACATACAAACATACTATTCTTTTGCAAGGAAAAATCTCTTAACTGCAGCCTTGAAGGATGTCAGACGACTCGAATATCTTATTTCAATTGGAATAATATCCCATACAGAGGGGACAAAATTTCTAATTAGAAAAGTAGCTCTAACCGTATTTCTAAATGGGTGTACCAGATTTGATGCCCCTCGTGTATCATGGCTATGGAGATCACTATTAATATAGAAAAAATTTTCGAAAGAAGAGGGAAGAATATTATGGATAAATTTATCTGTGAAAATATTAACTTGATAATCTCTTGTTTTTGAAACATCAAAAAGTTGATTCTTAGTATATAGTTTATTAATATTAAAATTCACAGTACTGCTTTTCTAATTCATAAATCTTATTTATTTATTTTTTTAATGTGCCTTAATTCTTACTTTAAATTTTTTAGTTATGACAGAAACAGCTTAAGTTACCACCTTTTCTTGCTTTTGTGTTATATAGGGGAAGAAGATAGTCACATGTATCAGACAGTTGGACATGATGCCATCGAAGCTGTTGCCAAAGCATTGGATTTGCCACTGTATAGGAGACCAATCAAAGGTGTTGCAAAAGAAAAATCTTTAGAATATTTGCAAACAGACGGTGATGAAGTAGAGGATCTTTATTGTCTTCTAGAAGAAGTAAAGGTAATAATGCTTTACAAACTGCTGCAGAATGCTCCACAAAATTTTGTGAAATCTGGTTTTATCATAATGGATTTTCAGAAGATTTAGCAAAAAAGAGGACCTCCCATCCATGTTGTAGATTAGTAATTAATGTACTCGAATTTTTTAGATGTTTTAGCCTTATTTTATTAGTAAGATGTCAGAAAGATAGAAAGTCTTGCAAAAGTACTTCCAGGAATCTTAAAAACTTCTTTCTGGTTCAATGATTGTGGCATTGTGATCTGGGCTGCTATTGATATTTGGAAATGTCAGGCTTCTTCTAAAGAATATGAAAAATTCTGATTTTGAAAGATTTAATGTAAGTCATCTGGATACCCTTTGGCTTCTTTAGTAGGTAATAAGAAATTAGCAGGCTGACTTAATTCATCCTGATTATGACAGACTATTATACAGTCAATGGGAAATGCAGTAGATTAATATTTAACATGATTCAACCACTGGCTCATCTTTTAAGTGCTCGTTTTTATACTGAACTAGTGCCTTTAATAAAAGAAAGACTGTATAGAGATTTTTGCTGTCCTTAATAGATTTTTGCCACTAAAACAGAAAAAATAGTGAAGAAGAAACCTATTATGTCAGGTTGTGGGTAAAGCTCGTGTTTTTCGTTAGTTTTTGCAGTAAAACTGTTGTTCATCCTTTATCCTATCGTCAATTCTAAAATCTGCATGTAACATTCAATTTTTTTAAACATAATATACATTAGAGATTCAGTTCAAAAAGTATTTATGGTGAAAAATCAAACAGATGGGATAGGGGTTGATGTGACTTAGTTCAGGTACTAACAATCTAGGGGGTGCAGAATGAATTTGTTACAATACAGGGGGGAGGGGTTTGTTTTATCAATTTTTTTCAATCAAAACCCGCAAACCAGGGATTTTCATTGAAAATACCCCAAAAAGTATTTTTCAAAATCTAGTAGGAGATGTGGACCAATACGCTGAAAAGAGGGTTAAAATGGTGTCAAGCAAAAATTCTGAGAAAACCAAAGTATCCAATAGCTTGTGTGATCAGCCCAGATTTTATTTTACTGCAAGATGCTCAGTTACAAGGATTCCTGAAGAGCATTTAACTTGTCAGAGAGAGGATCCTTTTCGTTATGTTTTTTGTAGTATAAAATCGTAATCTTTCATCTTTGCCGGTTTCTCAATTGGGATGCTCCTTGTTCAAGTAGGTTTCTTTGTTTGTTTCTTGCAACTTTCTTGGGAGAAACGCCTTTCGCTCTATATTGTTCATTAATGAGGAACTGACGACCAGGAATTTGTCTCTGGATGAGGCATTCTCTTATTTTCCTTCCTTTCTATATATATATATATGTCCATGATCCGATAGTCTATGAGTTTTCTTGCTCATACGGCTGCTAAAATTCACTTTTGCTGAATCATGGTAACATGGTTGCATACATTCCAAAACTTGTTAGGTATCAGCATCTTCTGGCAGCGATAGAGCTTTGGATTTATTTAAAATTTACAATTCAAGGCCATGCTTCGTTTTCATTTCCTGTAACTGATCTGAATCAAAGCCTGGGTCGGCAGGTGTCTTTTTTACATATTTTTTGCTGTTCAGATTTTTGTGGACCTTGCTAGTATCATGCTGACCAAGGCTGTGGTCATCGAGAGTCTGTGGGGAAAACAAGCGGTCACCTCCAACTTTTGGAGTAAAGTTTCCAAGAGAGCAGGTGATGTGGTGTCTTGGTATATATTTTGACACAGTATGGAGTGTTCTGTAGAATTTCTTTATGTCTGTCTGTGGTATCACTTGTTGGCGATAAGAATGTTACCACTCTGCATAAGCTATCATAATGCAGACTGTTAGGAACCCTGGTTGTACGTTTGTTCAAATGGGAAAGCTCTTGGGTTATCCTTTGACATCATTAGACAACTCCAAGTTCTAGACTATTTTCTGGTCTGCTATAGATGTTTTTCATGTGGACATCCGGATTCTTAAGTCCAGAAACGAGCCATCAAACCTCGAAGAGGACCAGAATGTCTACGAGACTACCAAACACTGCTTTGTGACTCGTTCTGTCTTTGATAATATAAACATCATGCAGGTATTCATGAAACCAACCCTGACGTTATATTTGACATTGGTAAATCTTGCCTGAGGTCACTCAGTCGTCATCATGTAAGGGGTTAGATCTGAGGCTCACCCTTGATGTCTAAGTAGCGGTTTTAGTTTCCCTTGCGGATGAATGAATTAGCTTGCAGTGGCTTTGAGAAATAAAATTTTCAGTTTAAACGTTTTTAAACATGATCTGTAAGCACAACTTGCAATTACCAACTCATCGTGTTCGTTGCAATCTCTGAAGTTTTCGCTGACTTTTGCTAAAGCGCTAGTCAAACTTCATCTTTACAGCCATGCGTTTATTTTTTTTGAATGCATCACTATTTCAGTCTTTAACAGTTGAGATATCGTCCACACGTTTCAAAAACCAAACTTGAGGGAATATTTCACCTTCATAAATCTTGGCTGAGATCGCGCAGTCATCTCAGTAAGGAATCGTATACGAGTAATGAATCGTATACGAGTTTCTGAAAGTTTAGGAGGCTGTCACGTTTCACATTATCAATTGTTCGGTCTTTGACTGCTGAGACATTTTGCAGGCCAAACTTTAGATTTGTCTACGTTCATAAATCTTGTCCGATGTCTGGCGGTTGTGCTAGTAAGGGATGGGATACGAGGCTTAGTTTTAATGTTTCAGTTATAGTTTGGGCTTCTCTTGCGGGCAAGGGAATTTATTCGCATTTGCTTTAAGTAATGAAATTTCTCTGTTCAAATGTTTTAAAGGCGACCGGTCGACAAAGTACATACAGTTACCAACTGGGCATATTTTTTGTAACCTCAGCTGCTTGCAATAAAGAAATAATCGTGCTAGAAATGTCAACTAGAAATAACCAGAAATACTAAACTAGGTTAAGAAGTTTGGCATTTTGATCACTTGATTTACCTGGATTTACAAAATGATGTCGTTAAAAAAAGAAAGAGTTTAAGATAAGTCAGGCTATTTAACTGGGTACAGGGATTTTGCATATGGTCAGGTGATATGCCTGGGTCTGCAGAACAGTGATATTAAAAAAAGACAAAAGTTTAAGGATTTTGAAAAATTTTGGTGGATTTTTTACTGCCATACCATAGTCGATGACAAATTTCATGAAATACTGGACGTTTCAAAATTTGACTACAACAGTGAATTATCACTAGGAGACATTTCATTCTAGAAGGGCTCTAAAAGGAAAATAGAACTAATTTTTAACTATTTTAGCTAGTGAGAAAGGGAGATATAATACGTTTTGAAAAAAAAAGAAGAAGAATAGGAGAAAACAAGCATCTTTAGATCAGACGCAATGCTCTAGCATTGCCTCTGATAGTAAAAAGCCATAGGGCTTTAGTTTATTTTTTTTCTCAGAGGCACTTCATATGGAAGCGCTTCGAAAGTCGAAAGCTCTAGTGCCCTTTTTACACTATAATATGAAAAAAACTTCGTTTTCTTAAAGAGTTAAAGAGGCTGCGTCCCAAAGTCGAACCTTAAAACGTACAGGAATTAGGAGAGGCAGTTTGGGGGCTGTCGCCCCCCAAACCCCCCGCTTTTAAATTCTCTTTTGTACAGGTTTTTTGTTGTGGGGGGACTTCATTGTTACTAATTACTAGTTTCGGCGCAATGGTTCTCCTGTCCTCTTGTGTTTAACATTTTTCGAAGTTATTCCATTATTCATTCATTTCAATTTTTTGTTAATTAAAAGAGGGCCTTTCCGAAGCCAAGAGCGAGGGGCAACAAAAAACCTGTACAAAAGAGTCTTTAAAAGCGGAGGGTTTGGGGGGCGGCATCCCCCCATCTGTCTCTCCTAATTCCTGTACGTTTTAAGGTTCGACTTTGGGACGCAGCCTCTTTAACTCTTTAAGAAAACGAAGTTTTTTTCATATTATTTCTGTACGTTTTTCTTTTGTGAAAAAAAACCGCCCGATAAGGGACTTGAACCCTTGACCCGAGGATTAAAAGTCCCACGCTCTACCGACTGAGCTAACCACCTGTATGTGTGTAAATATAACTTTTAAATAAATTTTAAAAATTTCAAATTAACATTGGCTCTTATGGAGAAATTGGTTAATTAATTAAGTGGCTAATGCGTGGTTTCTGGAAAACAGGGAAGGAGTTATCGGATCGAGCTGAAATTTCGCGGATAAGCTCCTGGGCCGTAGGGGACCTTAACTTGTGTATTTCAGCCCGATCGGACAACGTTAAAGGGGGGGGGGGTCGAAACTTTCGGGGGGGTTAAGATTTTCCTACGAAACTTTCAAGGGCACTTACTCGAAGAATTCCGCGTCGAATCAGTCTTCGTACACCCAGATCCGATGTCGGCTGTGACCTGTAGGCGTCGAGAAAAAAAATATGAAAATTAAGTGGCTATGCGTGGTTTCTGGAAAACAGGGAAGGAGTTATCGGATCGAGCTGATCGAATTTCGTGGATAAGCTCCTGGGCCCTAGGGGACCTTAACTTGTGAATTTCAGCCCGATCGGACAACGTTAAAGGGGGGCTGGGGTTGGTGGGTCGAAACTTTCGGCCAGATTTTCCCCATGAAGGAAAAGTCGGAGGGGGATGAAATTTGGCAGGTTTCTTAGTTGGAGCTCGGGCTACGAAATGCATCCCTCCCCATCCCTCTGCGACCACTGGAACCGAAGATCGCTTAACATTGTCGTGGTTCCCCTCTTTATAGAGGCATGAGTGTGCCTCCTTGAAAAAGTGATCAGAGGGTAGCCAGTCCCCATCCCATGCAAATTGAAACGGATTTATTTCTTAAATGGAAGTAAAGAGCGATACTAAAACTTTCTAACGAACACAATGATATTGTTTGTGAGGGCGAATATATCTCCCCCTTGACACTGCTCTTTATGCTAAAGTTTGACTTCTTTCGCCATACTTTGAGAACTAATAAGAACAAAAGGACAGTGGGAATGGGATGAAGAGTAATTTGTCACAATATCTCTAAAATTGAAGGACGTGCTGATGATCAGTTGCTTTAAACAATAAAACTCTCAGTTTAAATGTTTTGGAAGGTGATCAGCGAGTTAAAAATTTCCAGTTAGCAAAGGCTATATTTGTTGCCTTCTGTAAAGCATTAGCAAAACTTTTGCGTCGTATGTGGGATAGGGGGTGAGGGGCAGTTCCCCTTCGTGTATATCGTGATTTATGCTCTTTTTAAATTTTAATTTCGCTCTTTACTTTCATTTGAAAAAATTCTTTATTTAACACATCTAGAAACCAGTAACACTATATTCATTTCATTTCCAAAAATCTGCACGGGTCGGTGTCTTACGCGTAAGTTTTTCGAAGTATACCTTTATAATCAAGTTTTTCAAAGGTGAAATTCCCGGTTTTAAAAACTGGGAATCGTGTATGAATGATGGATGAGGCTTGGCATGTGACATGGGGGAAGAGCTGACAGAGGACCTTAAGGCACATCCATTTTAACTGAAAATATAAAAATTTCGCACAGGCACGTACACTTTATTATTGGAAAGGTGTGGCTTAACTTCGAAAAATGTACCAAAAATAGGCTAGATTTTAGAAGGAAGTTGTGAGACCTGGAGACTTCGGGAGAAGAGGTTGATCTTAGGGGAAAGATCTACAAACAGCCCCTGTCTTCTCGGGACGCACAATTGCCCAAATCTCTTAAAACGTTGTGCTAATTAGCCTTCAAAGGAAAAAGAGGAGAGCAAGAAGTCCCAAATTAGGTGGGGCTTGAGATGCTAGGAGAGACAGTAGAAACAGAAGCTTTAAACAGAGTGGGGGGGCAAGCAACTATTAACATTGTGAGTCGGGCCTTACAAGTCATGATGTCGTTACGAGTCGGTAGTAGTTGTAATATTTCCCAACAGCGGTAAGTTAACCTGAAGCAAATAAACCAGATTTTATCTTTCCTCCCCTTAGGGTAAAGAGGATATTGAAGCAGTGTCAGTTGGCGCAATACTTTCTTCGTACCAGAACAATAGAGTGGAAAATGTGTAAGTTAAGTTGAATTCTTTTTCTGCCTTGTTTTATTTTATCTAATTACTCCTTTCTTCTGTTAAGAATGATAACTTAATACTATATTGGAATGCACAAAATGTCTAGAGTGTTCACTGTTTAATTCTTTTTCTTTCCTTTTTTTACTGTGAATTTTTTTTTTTTTTTTTTTTTTTTTTTTTTTTTTTTTTTTTTTTTTTTTTTTTTTTTTTAACAGAACATTCTTTTGTTGGGAGTGACATGTCTTCATATAGCAAGGGGTGTAGATCCTCATGAAGTCATCCATACGGTCTCTAGGAAAGTTCCGAAAGCGTTGCCATTCTATTTTAGGTGTTTATTACAAAACCGTATAATATTCCAGCATGTCAAAATGTCTACCCTAATTACAGCCACGGATTTTGCACACTTACACGGAAATTAAAACAAAAAAAAAGTCTGGCTTATTTAATTGAAACAGGATAGCAAATTTCTGGATGGCATAGCTATAGTGATATTGACAAGAATGATTGAAATAGCAAAAGTCCTTACTGAAGAATTCAATTGAGGGTGGGTAGTCCTTCAAAAACGGTAAATAAGTGTAAACGGTAATAGGTATTTTATCAAAATTCTAAAAAAAGAATAGGCCCGACCTTCCCCCTTCCGCCATATGTGGAAGGGTAGAAGTAAAACCAGTAAAATCTGTTCCTATGTGTTAGGCTACAAATGGAATTTGACATGATTTTGTTGTGTTTCTGTGTCTCTTTTTTTGGGCGGGGGAAAAGGTTGTTTATGGTAAAATGTTACTTTATGAGGTAAGTATGTATTAATGATTTTGGTTGAGTGGAGGATGGAGGCTTGAGGTAGGGAAATTGATTTTTTTTTTTTTGTAATTTTGCTGATAGTGGTTAAAATAAATGGAACTAAATTGAAATTAAATTGAATTGTTACAAAAACATATGTTCCAGGTGCGACAGATTGGGTCTTGTGCCGTTAGCGTATTTATGGAAAAGAGACCAGGACATTCTTTTACAAGAAATGATTGATAGTGGAATGAATGCCATATTGATTAAAGTCGCCGCTCTCGGTTTAGATCCAGTCAAGCATTTAGGGATGAATATTTGTCAAGTTCAACCACATCTAAGACTGATGGTAAGAATAATGTGCGAGGTTTGTAGCTATATGAATTTGAATTGATTGAGTTTATTTTTGAATGTACTCAAGCTCATTTTTATGAAAAAATGCACCACGAAAGGCTCAATGAATGGAACGAAACTGGACACGCCATGAAAGAAAATGACTACTGCTGTTAAAAGCATATTTTAGCATCAAGGAACCTGATTTCAAAAGAGCTGCGAAGTATCCTCCTTCGCACCTTCTTATTCATAGTTTCACACTTACCTCACTCCTGTGAAGCTCTTGCTTCTGCGAAGTATCCTCCTTCGCACCTTCTTATTCATAGTTTTACGCTTACCTCACTCCTATGAAGCTCTTGCTTCTGCGAAGTATCCTCCTTCGCACCTTCTTATTCATAGTTTCACATTTACCTCACTCCTATGAAACTCTTGCTTCTGCTAAGTATCCTCCTTCGCACCTTCTTATTCATGGTTTCACACTTACCTCACTCCTATGAAGCTCTTGCTTCTGCGAAGTATCCTCCTTCGCACCTTCTTATTCATAGTTTTACGCTTACCTCACTCCTATGAAGCTCTTGCTTCTGCGAAGTATCCTCCTTCGCACCTTCTTATTCATAGTTTTACGCTTACCTCACTCCTATGAAGCTCTTGCTTCTGCTAAGTATCCTCCTTCGCACCTTCTTATTCATGGTTTCACACTTACCTCACTCCTATGAAGCTCTTGCTTCTGCGAAGTATCCTCCTTCGCACCTTCTTATTTATAGTTTCACATTTACCTCACTCCTATGAAGCTATTGCTTCTGCCAAGTATCCTCTTTCGCACCTTCTTATTCATAGTTTTATGCTTACCTCACTCCTATGAAGCTCTTGCTTCTGCCAAGAATCCTCCTTCGCACCTTCTTATTCATAGTTTCACGCTTACCTCACTCCTATGAAGCTCTTGCTTCTGCGAAGTATCCTCCTTCGCACCTTCTTATTCACAGTCTCACATTTACCTCGCTCCTATGAAGCTCCTGCTTCCCTTAATATTTTTTTTACACCTTCTTTTAATCCTATTCTAGTATGCCCTTTTCTTGAATACCTATAACTATCATCAAACAAATCTTCTGGGGACCATGTAGAGATTCTAAATTCCAAAATCTTTTTATTATTTGTCTCATGTTTAGGACGAAAAGGTGTGAAAAGGTGACGAAAAGGTGGCTTTCGTCCTTATCTTTTAGTATATGAAAATCCATTGCAATTTTTTTTCTAATACTGCTTTATAGACCCAAAATTAGGATTTTAAGGAGATTTTAATTTCAAAGTGTTTATGAGTTTTTTCTCTGATTCTTTTAGTTCCAAACAATTTTTTTAAAGGGATAGTGTTTAGCTCCTTCTATAGTAAAGATTTTTCTGCACAAATTTTGAATCATGGTTTTCAGTCCTCTCAAAATGAGATTTACAAAACTGTTAGCTGTCAATAACTACAAAAAAAATACTACGTTGCTGTGGCAAGTACTGCAGCAGCCATTGGTCGGCTTCACCGACGAAAGTGTTGCAGAAACAATACTTTGGTTTTATTTCTTTACCATGAATTTGACTGTTGTTGTCAGCCTCTTGAGACTTCTAAAATGACAAGTCCCAAAAATAGATTTTTCTTCAAAGAAAAAAATGATTACATGTTCCTTGATGACTCTTCAAAATACCATCATGTTATTGAAAGCAACTTTATTCTCTCTCGGGAGAGCCAATCAATCTTCTTATTTTTAAAATACATTAGTTAAGCTATACAAGCTGACGCTATGTTACTGTGCCCAAAAACGTGAAATCTCACCCAAGCGATTCAACGCACTAGCTTTGACTCATTAAGGAGCTATTTGTCGCCCATCTATTTTTTCTGGCTATTTGATATGAAAGGACTGGTCGTAGAAACTTGGGGATGGGCTTCAAAGTTCAAAGTTCTAGCTCACTTTTTAAGGGAAGGAAACGACTTAAGGGCCTTCTCTTACGTCAAATATGTCCCTGGGTACCCCATGCATCCCTTCACATTTTCAGATGTCCCCGTAACCACGGAGGCAACCAACCTAATTTGTATAAATCGTCCATCGTTCATAGATAGTTTTCAGTAGAAAACCTGGGCTTCGTTGATCTTGACTATCCGACCGGCTTGAAACTCTTAGGGGTCTTTCCTTAACAAGATTCAGCAGAATTTACCTGGGGTATATTATTTCCTGTGTACCTCAAGACACTATGTGCATCCGAGTTTTCAAAATATATTATCTGCAATATCTTGGGAAGGGCTTGGGGCATCGAGTTGGAACTTTCAGGGTGTTAAGAGGGGCTAAAAGGAATTAAAAGGTTTTTTTTAGAAGGATGGAAAGGGGGGCTCCGAATGAAAGCTTTTGTGCTCTGAGGCACTGTTGGACTTATATTTTTCACAGTGAATTAGCCAGGTAAATTGAAAGAGACTATGTATGACTAGGTTATCAAATAGAATACCTAAAAAAAATTTGTTTTTGGGAAAGGGGATGAAGGAGGGCCAAAAAAAAATTTTCTCTGATCCCCCTTTAAAAATTTTTGGGCTATGAGTCACTGGGGAACTTTTTATTTACAATGAACTATAGGTTCTTGTTCTACCTGAGTCGCCAGACACATAAGGTATCCAGAAATAGCCGCCAGTCATCCCTCATTTGTGCTGATCCCTATGTATTTTCCTATTGGTGTCGAGCTACCGTGTTTTCACGCAGAAACAGCGACACAAATTGAAAGACTGTATTTACGAAGTTATCAAAATAGCGTATTTGAAATTTCCGGTAACAGCTTGGGAATCGAATTGAAATCCTCAAGGAGTGTTGAGGCAGCGGGGCAAGGGGACTTCAAATTGTGTGTATGCGGTCGGAAATGAGAGGACCAAACAATTTAGTTTCCGGTCCTCCTAAAAGTTTTTGTGCTATCTGCCCTTGTGTAACTAATAATCTGTTAACGGCGAAGCAACAAGGTAAGCCGAAAGTCACTATATGTACCCCGGTGAAAAGGGGATGTATGAGCAGTTTCTTCGAAATGGCGTGGGGGATTGAAACTTTCAGGGAGAATCTTGGGGCCAAGAGGGTTTTGAATTTTCACTGGTGGGGGGGGGGGCTAAAAGTGTTCTCCAATCATTTAAAAAAAATTGCACTATGAGCCCCTTTTGGACTCAGAATCTATGTTACTACGAATGGCAAAGTAGCGAGGCTAACCGAGAAACTCTATGTGTGTCGATTTTGTACCTAATTTGTCGAAATAGTGCATTTTCAATGTCTTGGAAACGCTTGGGTCATCAAGTTGTTTTGAGAGAGCTTTGGGCAATAAAGGGGCTACAAATTTCGTGTTTGGAGGAGGGGATGAGGGTTTTAAAACTTGCTTCCAAAAGTCCATGAGCGAAGGAGATGCGAATGCACAAAATAATTTTAGACTGGAGCGTAGGTCCCCCGAAGATGAAACGAAAATTTTTTTCTCGATCGGCTGAAAACTTATACCCCTGAAGTCCTTTGGTCATAGGTGAATCAGTACCCGAAAATTGCAGAACTAAATATTGGTTCAGCCGAAAATGGGTCCTGAAAAAGGGCAAGTAATTTTTTTTGCAGCAGCATAACACCATAACATGCATAGATATCTAGGTCAAAGGAACTCCAATGCATAACAATAACCTGAGGCTAAATTTTAGTTTCCCAAAATTGTGATAATTTCCTTTTCTACATGGCTTCAAATTTGCATGCTTTAGTGTTTGGGTCAACAGGAGCGGCAGTGTAAAAGAAATCTAGAAAAAAGTTATTAGCCTACCCAAAAAGGGCCGAAAAACTTCGTTCCTCTCTTATTCGCTTGAAAATTCTTGGGATATTTCCCAGGGCTAACACAACTTTAAATTTAACTTATTTTTTGAGTTTCTATCGTTTGAGGCTATAATTTTGTTTCTTACTCGTCTTCAGAGAACTAGTTTTGGATTTTTTTTTTTATAATTTCTGAAAAAGCGCCATGTACTAGTTGTTGCTAAGTTAACTTTCCCCAAAAAAACATTATTTGTTTGCAATGTATTTCATCCTAAGAACAATTTGGTTTGGTACCTATCACCGAGTATGCCACAGTAACACTTTACTAATAACTACAGAGCTGAGTTATTTTATAATTAAATAAAAAAAAAAAACAAGTTTTTTTTAATGAAAGTAAGGAGCGACATTAAAACTTAAAACGAACAGAAATTACTCCGTGTATGAAAGGGGCTTTTCCTCCTCGACACCCCGCTCCTTGCGCTAAAGTTTTTTATTGTTTTAAAAAGTCGAGTTGCGAGAAAGAATCAAACTTTAGCGCAAGGAGCGGGGTGTCGAGGAGGAAAAGCCCCTTTCATATACGGAGTAATTTATGTTCGTTTTAAGTTTTAATGTCGCTCCTTACTTTCATTAAAAAATACTTGTTTTTTAATTTCTGAAAGTTTTTGAATTAATGCATGTCTGATTTTGGCTCTCCGTACATAAATTACTAAAATGAAGTTTGCATATTAATTCTTTTTTTGGCTAAATGGCTTTCTCTTAGTTTTGATCAGACGATTTTGAGAAATAAGGGGTGGGGAAGGAGGTCTAGTTGCCCTCCAATTTTTCGGTTACTCAAAAGGCAACTAGATCTTTTAATTTTTAACGAACGTTTTTATTAGTAAAAAAAAACGTAACTTAAGAATTAACTTACGTAACAAACGTACATAACTTACGTAACTTACGTTACGTTTTATCCCAATTCTTTAAGAATGACCCCTGAATCAGAAAGGCCGTAGAATAAATAGTTGAAATTATTTAAAAAATTTTTAGCATAAAGAGCGAAGTATTTATCTCCTCCTAAATACCTCGCTCTTTATGCTAAAGTATTTTTAGAACCCTTCATATGCGTAATAATCTCTGTTCGTTTTAAGTTTTAATGCTTCTCCTTACTTTCAATTGAAAAAACTTTTTCATGTTTATATTTTCATTGTTTTTTTTTTATAATAATGCTAGAAAGTCCTGCGCCCTTTTCATTGAATTTCTCTTCCCCCATGAAATACTCCTCCAAGGAAAGATCCTCCCATATAGCCCCTCCCCTGAACCCCACACCCAAACCAAAAAAATCCCCCTGATAACGTCGGTACACTTCCCAGTAACCATTACTGTATGTAAACATTGGTCAAAGTTTGTAACTTGCAGCCCCTCCCCCAGGGACTGTGGGGGGTAAGTCATCCCGAAAGACATAGTTATTATGGTTTTCGACTATGCGGAACAAAATGGCTATCTCAAAATTTTGATCCGTTGACTTTGGGAAAAAATGAGCGTGGGAGGGGGCCTAGGTGCCCTCCAATTTTTTTGGTCACTTAAAAAGGGCACTAGAACTTTTCATTTCCGTTTGAATGAGCCCTCTTGCAACACTCTAGGACCACTTGGTCGATACGATGACCCCTGGGGAAAAAAAACAAAAAACAAATAAACACTCACCCGTGATTTGTCTTCTGGCAAAAAATACAAAATTCCACATTTTTGTAGATAGGACCTTGGAATTTTTTCTATAGGGTTCTCTGATACGCTGAATG
Source organism: Artemia franciscana (assembly GCF_032884065.1). Taxonomy (NCBI): domain Eukaryota; kingdom Metazoa; phylum Arthropoda; class Branchiopoda; order Anostraca; family Artemiidae; genus Artemia; species Artemia franciscana. The sequence goes on along the minus strand of NC_088869.1, from coordinate 37,012,426 downwards.
CGATGGTGTAATTTTCGTTAAGATCCTATGACTTTTAGGGGGTGTTACCCCCTATTTTCCAAAATAAGGCAAATTTTCTCAGGCTCGTAACTTTTGATGACAAAGACTAAATTTGATGAAACTTATATATTTAAAATCAGCATAAAAATTCGATTCTTTTGATATATCTTTTAGTATCGAAATTCCGTTTTTTAGAGTTTCGTTTACTATTGAGCCGGGTCGCTCCTTACTACAGTTCGTTACCACGAACTGTTTGATTGTTTATAACAGTTGCATGAATGCAAATCATGAAACTTGCATGGAGACACATTTTCTATCCTCAGATGTAGCGAAAACGAAAAAAAGACCAAGTATTATAAGTGTATAACGTCTTTTGGAGAACTTCTGTTTAGTTATAGTTTTGCCTTGCGCAAAGCACAATTTTTCGTTTTGAAGACTGTAAATTTAATGCTTCCAATAATTAGTTTTTTTCGTTACTTTTATCAAACTTCTTGCGTCAATTTTTCATCTAGTATCTAGCTCAAAAAGCTCCACATTCTTATTCTTGCCTAATATACAAGGCACTTAGTTTACTTGTGGGATCTACAGTTAAACCTAAGAATCCTCTAGGGAGATTGTGTTCAAGCAGCTTCGGTCTTTACTGTAGCCAACACCGTGGGCTTGATATTATTTTTCTTAATAAAAGCTAAAAGAGATAAAATTTTCTAAGTTTTCGTATTCTGGGTTCAAACAGTACTCTCTTCAACCACAAATTATCTCATAGAGATTCTCTTGAGAAAAGACCAGGGCACCCAAAATTCTGTCTTTTTAATATTTGTCCTATTTTCTTACACCCTTGATTGGACTTAGGTGTTAGACTTAAGCGCCATAAGTAAGATCTTAAGCTCTAGCTCATCCAAAACTGGGAATTTTTTTCTCTACTGAAGTGATGCGTTTATTAAAACTATGTATACTACAGTCCTGGCTGTAGTAACTGTATACTACAGTTGTACTTCCTGGCTGAAGGGCCAAGAAACGGAGATCAGCACCGCCGGTACGGACTGTAAAGTCTAATGCCGTATCCTATACTACAGTCCTCATTGCACATTCTACAGTATTTAGTAGTATGTATAGTTTTAATAAACGCATCACTTCAGTAGAGAAAAAATAAATTTAGTGTCCCCCCCCCTTCTCACTGCTTGAGGGTTTACACGTCTTTTGTCCGCTTGGATCTCGAATATGCTTGTCCAGTTTGGCACCCTGGTATCTCTCGCGAAGAGTCGGAAAAAATAAATCAATCCAAAAAAGAGCCTTGCGAATAATTTTCAAAGAAGGCAAGGTGCTATATTCTCTTCTCCTAAAAAAAAAAGCTAGTTTGGAAACCCTTGAGCGAAGAAGGTTTTCGTTGTGCCTCCTTTTTGCATTCGTCACTCCCCATCCAGATTCCGGCTGTTTTGAGCTGTTTCTGAGCCTATCCCTATTTTGTCTCCCATTCGCTGCATTACTTTCAAGTATGAAAAAACTTTTTGTCCCCTTCATTACAGAAAAAATGAATAAATACCCCACTAGTTTCTCTTTTTTTCCTTTTTTTGATTGGCTGATGGTTTTGCCCAGGTTGTAGCACTTATTTGCTCTTTATATACTTAATATATATATATATATATATATATATATATATATATATATATATATATATCTTGTTCTTTTTTGTATTTATTCGCTTATTTTGCCTCCTTCCCCTTTTTTAATGTCTCTTCTAATTCTTTTTTTTTGACTTGCATTTGTTTAAGTTTAGTTTGACCAGTTTTTACTTTTTTAAGTTTTTAATTGACCTATTACTGCTTAACTATTGACTCATAAATGATTATTCACTATGATTTTTCTTTTTCGTTATTGTTTTCAGCATTTTTGCCAGTTTTAGTGAAACCATATGATTTGTTGACTCCGATGTCTAAAATCGGCCCTTTGTGGGCTCGCGGTAGAGATTTTTTTTATAGATTAATATATTATCTTATATGTTATCTTATCTTCATACTGGTTGTCTCTTTTCCATCTACTAAGCGATTTTGTATAAGCTATTTTGATTGAGTGCCAATCAATGAAAAATATTTTCATTTCTTTCTCTCTCTCTCTCTCTCTCTCTCTCTCTCTCTCTCTCTCTCTCTCTCTCTCTCTCTCTTTTATTTCCTCTTTTTCTCTTTCTCTCTGTCGCTCTCTCTTATTCCTCTCCTTCCTTCTCTCATTTCGTAGTCTGCTCATCTCTTATACTGTTATGTTAGATAAGCATTATTTTTTTTTTTTTTCTTTAAGGCTGAGAAATATGGACTTAACGTTTGTGGAGAAGGTGGAGAATACGAGACTCTCGCTCTTGACTGCCCTTTGTATAAGCATCGAATTGTTGTTGATGAAGCTGAATTCGTTATTCACAGCCAGGATCCATTTGCATCAGTTGGCTATTTACGCTTCAAGAAACTTAGTTTGGTTGAGAAGTTATAATTTTTCGTGTCGTAAATTTGAAATCTTCTTCTTTTTGTTAGTTTTCATGCATTAAGAAAATCGTTTCCTTAAGTAATACTCTTGTTAACTTTTATTCTGTTCCATTGCATATTAATGCGTCAGTGTGTCTTCTTTTTTTTTCTTCCCCTTCTTAAGTTTTCATCGAGATTTAGTGTGATGGTAGTTAACGCTATTTAATATTTGTTCATTTTATATTTTCCTTAAGCGTTCTAACTTAACGCTTCTTGCCTTGGCCCAAATTGGGCTAAGGTTGAAGGGAAGGAAGTACAAAAATTAGCTTTTTTCTATGCTCTGTATCTTTATATTCAGTTTTCTTGACTTCTTCATTTAAAATAGGATGAGTGAAAATAATCAAGATTAAAGGATCGTACTTCATATCACTGAATGAAATTAATAAAAGATAGGAAAGCCTTGAAGTTGTATTAGGGTGTAATGCAGCTAAATCATGAACGTCCTTAATGTATCTAAAATACCTATTGCTGGACGTCCAGTGTTTGTTAGTAAAGTGTTATTGATTTATGTATAATATGCCTATCACAAGCCTAAAAGACATATTTCATGAAAAATGATAAAAAGATAGAACTGCACTCTCCCTACCGTGAGCGGGAGGAGGTTGGTAAGTACAGAGTGAAATCTAAATATTTTACTGGTCAATAACTATAGCAGTTCAAAAGCTGCAATGTTCTTAGCAGTAGATGCTGCAGAAGACAACTAGAAAAACTCAAGTTTTCATTTTGCGTGTATATGTGTTTTTTTTTATGATTTATTTTTACTATTCAAGTTCTTTGTTAATCAATGACAAATGTTTTCACAAAACTATCAAATTAATGACCTGCACTTAGTATAACTCGTGCGTGGGTTATACACTCAACAATAAATGGATAACACTATCTCCAGATACCGGAATAAAAAGATGGCTGTTCAAATCTCTGTAACAAAAAACAAAACCCCTAATAAATTCGAAATAACCAAATAAAAATAAATAAAATGAAATGTGGAGCATCCATCCCAGAATTTAAATTAAATTAGTAGTTAATAATTTAATGGTTCTTTAATTCAATTTTATTATTTACCAAGGATTTATCCAAATCTACAGAACTACATTCATTTGAGTATTTTTATCGGTGATTCATCTTAGTTTAAAAAATTGTTTTAGTTGGTAAAACTGAAATACCTATTTTAAGGTCAGAACATTATCGTAATCCTCTGCTCAATTCTGAAAACAATCAAATATTGGGGGGGGGGGCTCTGTCCTTATCTATAAATACGTATAAAATTTGCGTCTATTATGATTTGAGATGTTTAGAAGCTTAACAGTTTTTTCTCATAGTATTTGTATTTAATCTTTTTTCTGTGGGGAGGGGGGATTTCCTCTCAACTATGTACGGGCATAACAAAACTTTGAAAAAAGGACCGTCATAGCTTTTCTTCATTCACCTGTCACATCTGCTGAATCGTATTCATTTCAAATAATGTAGGAAATAACGGTACTTCTTGGGACAAATCATATTTCTGTGCCTTTATGTTAAAGTTTGTAGGCTGCAATTCCTTTGTTTTACTTGTTATCTTATTCTTCGGATATGTCTTCCCAGTTTTTTTTTTTTTTTTTTTTTTTTTTTTTTTTTTTTTTTTTTTTTTTTTTTTTTTTTTTTTTTTTGAATTCTAAAAATGGATTATCTCTTGAAAAATAAAGAGCGAATTTTAAGTTTGAAATGAGCAAGCTGAGCTTTGAACAAGATGCAATAAATCATAATAAATAAATGAAGCTTCAGACAAACAGAAATTAGCACAAACAAATGTAACATAACTGTATCTCAAACCCTTCAAAAGACCTGAGTTTTACTTTGGCTTTACAGAAACAAAATTAATAGTTTAAATTGAGAGTTTTAATTAACTTTCTGATTTTCAGAACATCTGAAAGGAATTGATTTAATTAGCTCTGAAAGGAACTGATTTAATTAGGAACTGGTTAGCCCCTAACCCCTTTTGCAACTCCTGACTGAAGGACCATGAAACGGATATCAGCACGACCGACCCGGACTATGAAGTCTAGTGCCGTTTCTTCATCTTTTATTTAATTGATTATATAGAAATTAACGAAATTTTATTGCACATTTGACTAAGGGAACAAAATTGACTGTTTCAAATATACTAGTATCGAAAAATGGAACTTGGAAGCATTTGGTCATAGGATAAAAATATAGCTCTCTTCATTATATGTTTAACTCACACCCATAAGTTCTCTGGCCAAAAGGACCTAAATGTACAAAAATATCCTAGAATGGGGCACGGGTCCCCAAATATGGTGTCCAAAAAGGGCGAGGAAAAGTTTCCTTTCCAAATGTCTTGAAATTCTTTAGCCCATGGGTCAAGAAAAATAATGTGGGTTCATCCCAATGACAAGAATTTTTTTTAATGCATCGCTTCACCCAAAAAGGGGGCCCCAAAAAGACCCTTTTTTTAATTACTCAAACGTTACATTCCTAGGTTTCTAGGCAAAGGGATGCTAATGCATAAAAAAATATTAAAGTTTGATGTACGAGCCTCCCCCCCCCCTCATTCCTCAAAAGAATTGTATGAAGTACTTTGTTTAATCACTTTTGAAACTTTATCCGTAAATCCTTGGGCATTGCAGCCCCCAATGGAAAAAAAAAATTGAAGAAAAAATTAGTTTGCCTGAAAATGATGTCTGAAAAATGGCATAAAATATTTTTCTGAACTGCTCGTAACTTGCATCATAATTGAAAGGACGGGTGGGCCCCTCTTACACAAAAGAAAAAACTGACAAAAATGGTTCTAAAAATTTAAGACCTGAAAAAGGGTCCAAAACTTGATGCGTTGCGAAAATGAAGTCGTAACTGGGTTCATAAGTGAGCAAAGTCGTGATTATTTGTAAGAACTAGCTAAGTCTTGGTTTGGTTCAAAAATGAGTTGACTCTGTGCAAAAACAGGCTATGTCCTGCTTCACTGCGAAGACGAGCCATGTCCTGATCTAGTCTAAAGTAACCTAATTCCTATTTCAGCGCAAAAAGAAGCTTATTCTAACCTGTAGAATGTCGGACATAAGTGTAAAATGCAGTAAGTCAAGACTCTTTCGAAAATTAGTGAATTCCTAACTTAGTACAAAAACAAGCCTAGTATAAGCTTCAAATTTCAGTTAGACGATGAGGGAACAAGTTAAGTTCTGACTCGGCACAAAAGCAAGCAAAGTCCTTGGCTATGGGCAAAAGTCTTGACTAAGTCCCCGGATGTAACAATGACTTGACCTAAGCTGTATTTAGTTCTCCCCAACTGTCAACTTATATTAAAAAGCAGGACATCCCTTTTTGTTTTTACGGGATGGAAAAATTTTCAATCTTTATGACTGAAAAACTAAAGTTTACTCCAACACCCTGCCTCCGTTCCCGCTAACAAAAAAAGGTAGCCAGGCTGAAATTAGCAGAGAATACCAAAAACAAGATTGAGGCTGCTGCCCCACTGAAACCCACCGAAAACTCACAGTAATATGTAATCAAAAAATTTGTGGTAATGAACTATAAGTGAGGAGAAAAAAGCAAACAAAACTAAAAAAGGAATTTTCATAACAGTTAATATATCAAAAGAACTGGTTTTTTATGCTGACTCCAAATATATAAACTTTGCTAAATTTTATGCGACCCATTAACAGCTACGAGCTTGAGAAAATTTGCCTGATTTTAGAAAAAGGGAAGAATGGCCCAAAAAAGTCAAGCGACGGTAATAAAAATCACGTAATAGAGATGTTTCAAGCTGCTATCTACAAAATGTGGAATTTTGTGTTTGTGTCAGAAAAAAGATCACGGATTTTTCAGGAATGATCTTATAGAACCAGTTGTCCTTGAATATCAGATGAGGGCTCATTCGAACAGAAATAAAAAATAATAATAGTTTTAGTGCCCTTATTAATTCACCGTAAAAATTGGAGGGCAACTCCTACGCCCCATTTTTTCCCAAAAACGTCTGATCAAAATTTTGACATAGCCATGTATCTCACCATAGTTAAAAGGCTCAATAACTATGCCTCTGGGGGTGACACTCCTCCCCGCCCCCGTTCCCTGTTGAAAGGGATGTAAGTTATGAAAGTGGCCCATATTTTGTATTAAATAAAAGAAAAATAAGTTTTTTCAGCTGAAAGTAAGGAGCAACGTTAAAACTTAAAGTGAACAGAAATTATTACGTACTTGAGGGGGTTAACCCCTCCTCAATACCTTGCTATTTACGCTAAAGTTTTTTAGTACTTTCAAAAAAAAGCTTTTTATTGTTCTAATTAAACGAGCCTTGTGTTTCCGGGGTCGTTATTAAAGAATGGACAAAATTAAAACTTTAAAGTAAAGAGCGAGGTGTCGAGGAGGGGTCAATCTCCCTCATATACATAATAATTTCTCTTCGTTATAAGTTTTAATGTTGCTCCTTACTTTCAGTTGAAAGAACTTGTTTTTTAATTTAATTTCTGATCATTTTTTAAATAATGCGGGGAAATCCAGCTCCCCCTCCATGGAAAATTCCCTTCCCGTATTTTAAATTCTCCATGGAAAGATCATCCTCCCACGTAAATCGAAATTTTAATCGGGCGACTTCGGGAAAAAAGAGCGTGGGAGGTGGGCTAGCTGCCATCCAATATTTTTGGTCACTTAAAAGGGCATTCAATTTTTTAATTTCCTATCAAATGAGCCCTCTCCCGCTCTTCAATGATCACTGGTTGGATACTGGATGATCACCCCTGGGGTAAAAAACCGCATCCGTGATCTTTCTTCTAGCAAAAAATGCAAAATTCCACATTTTGTGCATAGGAGCTTGAAATCTCTTCAGTGGGTTCTCTGGCATGCTGATTCCTTTGGAATGACTTTCATTAAGATAACTTGGTGCTTTTGGGGTGTTTCCCTCTTTCAAAAATTGACAAATTTTCTCCGACTCTTAACTTTTGATGGGTGCCATTAAACTTCATGAATTTTACATGTTTTGAATTAGCATCAAAATTCTATTCTTTTGATGTACCTATTGTTATCAAGACTCTGTTTCTTAGAGTTCTGAATATTATTGAGCCGCATCGCTCCTTACTTACATTTTGTTACCGCGAACTGTTTGATAGGGTATTTGTTATGGCTAAATATATGGACTTTTTGGGGGAGGGGGATCTACGAGTAGAATTTTCTGTGGAAAGGAAAGTTCCGAGGAAATTTACCAGGAGCAATTTTGCACGGGTGGGGGATTTACTTGAGCAATTTGAAAAACAGTCAAAAGCTAATTAATAAACAAGTTTTTTTCACGTGAGAGTAAGGGGTTACATTAAAACTTTAAACGAAGAAAAATTATTCTGTGCATGAGAGGGGGTGTCCTTCCTCATTTCTCGCTCTATATGCTGTAATTTTTTACTTTTTGCCACAATTCTTTTAGAAAAACTGCTCAAGCACAAGGGTAATTGAATTTGAATGAGAAGTATTTTTAAAGAACTTTGGTATAAAGGGCGAGAGATGAGGATGGGACATTTCTCTCATATACGGAATGATTTCTGTTCGATTTAAGTTTTAATTGCTTTTAGTTGAAAAAGATGTTTTTTTATTTATTTTTAACCTATTCGGGGGGTTTTAAAGGACACTTTTTTCTCGCTTTTTTACTTGTTAATCGTGATTCATTTAAAAATATTCACTGTACATAATCAAGTAAAACGTCAATATTACTGTTTCAAGTAATCCGTTTGGTCCCTACAGGGTGATAGGATGACGAGGGATTCCATTTGGCGTAATAATTAAGACTGGTCTATGGCGTTCCCTATGTTTACTTAATGACTCCAATTCTGCTTACTATAGACATGGAATGTTGATATTGTATGTAGCGTGCTTTCAAAAGAGCTTTAACAGCTGGCATTACCAATACTTTAGGTCTTTCAGCAGTAATTTGTTTTTAGCGGAAAATTGAGTTTGCATGCTACTTGAGGTTAGAAAGTTCGTGCTTTTTGTAGAAATATAAAGAGGTAGCGGCACTGAAAAAAAAAACAATTGCCACAGTTACTGTTGAAGAAATTCACGGAGAACAAGTTGGATAATGAAGTTGCTTTTGCTCAACCTCAAACAGGCTAAAATGGAGATGGAAAAACTACCAGCCTCTACAAAACAGAGTAGAATTTGCCTCTTCCTTACAATTTGTTTCTGATCTGGTGACCCTTTTCGAATAATTCAACTAATGTTTGACGGCTCTATGATGAAAATTTGGTCGATTAAACTAATCTGCATGCAATGCAGAAAGAAGGAATCAGTTTGAAGGTGATCAAAAACGAAATTGAGAAGCATCCCGGAATCTACTTGTTCATGAGAATAATTAAACCACCTAGCATCTGCCGCCAATAGGAAAGAGCAGCAAGATTTTTGGCTATTGCTGGTAATTATGCCAACAGAAAGAATGACGATTTCTTTGCACCATTTTTAATGCCAGTTGTAACCCCAATATCATTCAGAATAGCCAATATGGATATGCTTCTCTTTTCGAATACAGAGCTATTCTTTTCAGCCTGAGAAGGAATTTTGAATGGAATACCGCGAGAGGAGAGGCAAAGTGTAAAGGGGCAAATGGTACCCTTGAAGGGTTGTCTACTATTAAAGAAATACTTGAAGTATAAGCCTCAGTTTTGGAGGACCTAAGTGTTCAGCTAATCTGGTTTAAGTTGATCATATACGATCTAAAAGTGTACATTAGAAAAAGAACAATGGAGGCTACTGAAATTTGCAGAAAATAGAGGGTGTCCTACGCCTAGCTGAAGGTATACATCTTCATTGGAAGTTCTTAACTTATTTTTTTAAACAATTTCAACATCGATTTACAACTAATTGAGGAACTTTTCGCACTCGGAGCCCTTTTAGTTGGGATCATTTGGTTAAATCGATTCAAAGGTAAGAGAGGTCAGGGAGGCTTCGACCATAGAATGCTGTTGCGAGAGCAACACTTTGGTTTTGTCCCATTTTTTTGTTTTGTTTTTTATTTATTTTTTTCCTATGCCGCCGATCTCAGCTTATTCCTGGAAAGTTGTAAGGGTCTAACCTGTGCGGCTTTTACGGAAAGTGTAGACCTCAGGCCGGATTGACGAATATGACATTACATTTTGGAAAGCTCCGTAGAACTCTTGCCTGGGGCCAAAAAGGATAGTTTTTGCTTGTTCACGAGCCAGAGTCAATGGTATGCGAAGTGAAGTGGAGTTATATATTCTATGTCAGAGAGGAGTATCTAAAGTTTTGCAGCCAAGCTTTCGTTTCATAAAACCATGTTTCTGCTTTCGAGTGGAAAGCTCCGCTCTAGCAGGCAAGCAGGCAGGCACCACTTTCAAATAGAAGATGGACTAAAATCTATAAGTGTTAAATACAGGCAGCAGTTATCCGGCCCCACAGTCAATTTATCTTCTTTGAGTGATAAATAGAAACATTTACAGAAGCAAAAAATAGAGAAATGTTCTCAGATGTAGTAGAGAAATATTCTCAGATGTACCTCATAAACTTTAAAAGTTCTGTCATTGCTAAAGAAATTGGACCTTATCCTTTACACCTTTCTAAGTGGTGACGTTAAAAAGTTGGCCTACGGCAACAAAAAATCAAATTTTGAACTAAGATAGATAGAATTTTTTTCGACGGCAATCGATAGCTCTTGATGAGCTGATCAAAGTGTATATCATACATTTTTTGGTACAAAAATTCCTTCATGAGATATACTAATTTGAAAGTTTCAAGGGGTTGATAACTTCAGCAGTAGTGTACACGCTGAAACCAAAAATAGGCCGACACCAATTGTAAGACAAGTAGAGGAATTATAAGCAACAGTCGACTGTTAGACCATAATCATCTTCGGCAATAAGGGTTTTGCGACTTTGGCTAGTTGATGTACCTATTATTTGTTTCCGGTGTATTTGATGGTAAGACCAATTTGGTTCCAGTGGTAAGCCATGTAGGGGACTTGTAAGTAATAATCGTCTATTAGGCTAAACCATCTTCAGTGAAGAGGGGTTTGTAACTTTTGCTAGTTGGTGTACCCATATTCACTGTAACATAGAACTAAGTGTTTACGCAACGGGTACAGACGATAACGTGAAACAATGAGGCAGTTTCGTAATAATTAATAGAGTTTCATCTATGATATTTGGATCCTGAAAAGTTACTGATAGCTTTATAATACCAACTAGATTATATTAGATATTGTTCCAAGTCTTTATCCTGATGTCAACGATTGAAAAGGATGAAGTTTAAGTGGGTGCAAAGTCAATTTAGTCCCTTCGTTCGATTTTCTTTTGTTATTGTTGTTTTTTCAACGCTAAGAAATAGCCTTTGATCATGTGATTACTGATCGATAGCGAAGAAACAAAACCAAAGTGTTGCTCTCGCAACACTTTAGTCGGCGAAGCAGGATAAAGGTTGCCGCAACACTTCACGTTGCCCGGGCAACGTAGGTCTATTTGAAGTTGATATTGGGGTTGTAATTACAAAATATTCGACAAAAAGTTAGTTCAAGTTGTATCGCCATGTATTGGGCCTTTTCCCACTGATCATCACCAAAGTTGGCATTCAAAACTAGAAAGGCACATGAATGTTGTACATCCCCTATGTATCGCACAGTATCATTGTTTTACGGTATACGCCTCAGTGATATGCTTACTGGCATGTATGGGATAGATATCTGAAGTATAAGATGTTATTAAAGGCCTTTTTTCTATTTTCTAGACTTGTCAGTAGTTAATGTATGGCTTGTACATTTCGTATATTTGAGCTTTTTTTACATTTCGCATCCATAGGGTTTAAAGCGCAGGAGCTCCACTTCAAAAGGAAAATGCTGTTCTGTGACAAAATTAGCTTGGCACTAAAAAGAAAGAATATAAATTTAAGATTGTATGCTACGGGCTAGGAAAACTTCAATAGAAGAATTTGCAAGAGTCTTTCTTTAATGTTGTGGAAGCGTTTATAATTTGTGGTTTGGCTAATTGACGTGGTATAACTAAATTAAATAAAAATAAATTGAACTTTTGCACTTGCTATGAAAATTAGTCTCTTCTCTTATGAACGATTACGGGCTGGGGTCTCTTTCATGGCTAGGTTGTTCGCTTATCCCTAAGGGGGCAACCATGACGGGTGAAACGATAGCCCACCAAATTTTTTCTATTACCAGGGATATGCAATTAATCGTGGCACACAAGTGTGAGGCCACACTTAACATTCAAATTATATATTTATAGATGGCACTTGCAAATCTGGTTGCATGACTAATGTTTATTCAGGAAGAAAGAATTTTCATTAGTAAGTTTTTCTTGTATGTTTTGTCAACTACAGAGACTAGTTACAAAGTATATTTTTTTTTTCCCAAGAAAGTACTGCTTACCACTTTTAAGGTCGATGAGTTAAGATTCAAAATGGGCAACACACCCTATTACCAATGGTTTTAAATTAGTCTATCCTATTTTGGGGTGGGTTGCAAATTTTTGATTAAATGATCCTCAGCGCTAATACCAACTCTCAAAAACTCTGGAAAGAGGGGAATTTATTTTCTAATCCTACGAGGGGGGACAGTTTTGTTTTTTTGCTAGGTTCAATAATATTAGCTCTTCAGAAGGAGACATCCTAGAAAAAAATTGACACATTTTTTGACTGCCAATTTTATGCTAATTTTTTTGGTTTTGTTCTTGTTATTGACAAATAGATTCATCCCTGAAAGTTTCATTTTCCTAACCTAAACCCTTTCTGAGATAGCAAGAAGTCAATTAACTAGAATTTAATTCTACTGCCCTCTTATGGGCAGTTAATATAAAAACTATGTTCTTATGGCCTCATAGCATTACCCTAGGCTATTGAGAAAAAAGTAGGATAATGTCTAACTAGCCTAAAAAAAGCTGATTCAACACAGATTAAACTTACATTACACTTAGATTACAGTTCAACAGATTAAAGTAGGAAAAACAAGGAAATACAGTCCATTGATCCTTGCTGAATACTATCAAGTAAGAATTTTGGTAAATGTATCACAGTTCATATTATTGACTTACCAATAAAGTGAATATGCTACTTCATGCCTTTTTTATGCTCTTTAACAATATAATAATTGGTTCTATTACAATTTCAAATTTAAGCACTTTTTGAACTCTTAAAAATGATGAATTTTTCATTAAAGTATGAGTTATTGGTTGTTTTCAAAAAAATAATAATGCATTTTCTCTGCACCGTTTTCTCAGTCATTTTTGGCAAAATAATAGGCCCACTATATTTTCTTAGTGCCAAAATTATTTACAGTTAGGTTAGGTCAGGTCAAAAAGTGCTTAAATTTGAATTTGCAATAGAAGCAATTATTATATTTGTAAAGAGCATAAAAAAGGCATTTAGTTGTGTTCACTTTATTGGTAAGTCAATAATATGAATTATGCTACATTTACCAGAAATTTATTGCTTTTGGTTATAAATCTATGGCTAAAGAGTGTATGAGACCATTAGAGGGGAGCCAGGGATGAATGTCAAAAGCACAAACAAAACTGTAAATATGAGCATAATATTAACAATCTAAAAATGGGTCAATTTTTCCAGAATGTTTCCTTAAGACCTACTATTCATGTCTTTTACCTTTTTTTTTTATTAGAAATGCTAAAAAGGGCATTCTTTAATCAAAATATAAAAAGTATATTTTGAAAATATTAGGGAAGACACAAACACTTTTTTTGGGAAGGGGGGCATAGATAGCCTTCACCCAATTAGCATCACTGAGTCTCAGCCCAATTTTTGGTAATTGGTAACTTACTAATAGATAAAAAATGTAGTAATAATGTAGACCTAGTAATCAAATGATTCTAGTTTAGTGGTGGGCCCCCTCAGAAGGAAACACAAAAAAATTCTAAAAACCACTTTAAAAATTTTAAAAATATAATATCCTTGTTAAAAGCACATCATTTTACTTCACCTCTACCTCCCTAATGTGCAAATAAATAGCTCAAATCACATGTACTTCATGAATTCTCCCAATGCTTTTTGCTTGTTTGCCTTTAAATTAATTTGAAAACAAAGAGTTGGCCTATCTAAATTCAAAGGGTAAATATATTTGGGTATTAATTTACAGTTAGGCTTACTATAAAATTCTGAAAATACAATAAAAAATCCTTTATCAATTACTTAAATTATTCCCAAAAGCACTTGAAATTAATTTTTCCCCCATGGAATCTAATTTCTTATTATTATTCAAATCATGTCCAGGCTTATCAAGATGTGCTATGGGGTACCAATCCCTAACTCTTAGTTTTTTTACTACCAATCCCTAACTCTTAGTTTCTTGCTTTTAATTTATATATAAATAAATTTTAAATTAATTTGTAGCACCCTACTTTTTCAGTTTTTCTGCTTAAAAATCTTGGTTTGCAGCTAAAGTTTTAGGCATAATTCAGATATATTGTCAAAATTTGCAATAAACAGTAGTTTGGTTGAATAAGTCCTTAATAATAATTGTACTATAGAATTGCAGATGGGAAAAGAGAATATTATTCATATAAGTGGAACTTGTATGTGAGTTATGGTCATATATCAGTTTGAAGCCATCACAGAGTTTATAATAGGGTTCTCTAATGTTTAAATACATTGAGATATTATACCTTATACTAATAGAAAAAGAAAAATATTAGCAATATTTTGAGGGAAGAAATTTCTTGGCAAGGCTCATGATGGATTGCCTCACATTTTCTACATCTATGCTGCTTGGCATGTGAATGTAATGGTGTATGCTACATTCTACATTCTCCCCTCCCCCCTCCACACCAGTAATAAAGGCATACACCAAAAAAAAATCCTTGGAATCAATAGGGATTATATATCAGTTTCCTTCAACTTAGTTAAATCAAGCACTAAGATATAAATCAACATTAACTTTTGCCATGCAACTTTTCAGGAACAAACACGCTGGTATGTGGTATTAGTTCCTCTGAAACTGGTAAGCATAAAATACAGTTTTTTGATACTTTTAAAACAATCAGCTATCTTATAATTTTCAGTTAATAGAAACTTTGTCCTCTTTGGGTCAAAATCATAGTATGTTGCCATAGAATGGTACATTCCTTTTAGTTGCTTGAAAAGAGTCCTAGAACTTACAATCTATTCAAAGAAGCTTTCTCCTGATTTTATAGGATCTTTGGTTTGATACAATCGCCCTTGAGAAAAAAAACAAACAAACAAATAAACATGCATAAACATCCTTTGGCAATAACTTTTGCCATGCAACTTTTCAGGAACAAACACGCTGCTATGTGGTATTAGTTCCTCTGAAACTGGTAAGCATAAAATACAGTTTTTTGATACTTTTAAAACAATCAGCTATCTTATAATTTTCAGTTAATAGAAACTTTGTCCTCTTTGGGTCAAAATCATAGTATGTTGCCATAGAATGGTACATTCCTTTTAGTTGCTTGAAAAGAGTCCTAGAACTTACAATCTATTCAAAGAAGCTTTCTCCTGATTTTATAGGATCTTTGGTTTGATACAATCACCCTTGAGAAAAAAAACAAACAAACAAATAAACATGCATAAACATCCTTCTGGAAAAAAATTTAAAACTCCATATTTTTGTAGATAGACTTGATACCTCTGTGGCAGGGTTCTCTGATATGATGAATCTAATAATGTGATTTTTATCAAGATTGCATGCTTGTTTGGGGGTGTTATCCCTTTTTTTTATTGAAAATTAGGCAAATTTCTCTAGCTTGTTGCTCTTGGTGGTTAACAAAATACTTAATAATTTTATATATTTGTAGTATTTCTTGCTTCATGTTCCTTACCACAAACTGTTTTATAAAGTTTCCTTGTGGTTAGTAATTTTGTTTTGAACCTGTTCATTTTGTTCAGTTGTATTTGAAAATGAAAAGAAAGAGGGTCAATGTGACAGCTGTATTTTAAAGTTAAACTTAATTTTTGTTTTTCTATTCTGTAATTTTTTAAATGTCTGAAGGTATATGAGATTTCATTTCATGAGGGAGAATTGTCCTGTTATTAAAAAGGTATATTTTACATTCCCATTATACCATCAAAACATGGTATCTATACAGGAATATTGACCCTTTGAAAAGTGAAGATCTTGGGAAAACCCTGCTTTGGTAGCTTTTGAAATATTGGAAAGCTGTTGATCTGGGACAGGTGAATGAAGCTTCTAGGGCCTAAAATACCTCATTGGAAGCTGTTTTTGAGTTCTTATCTCAAATCCTTCTCTAGCCTATTCTAAGGTGTAGGAAATGGCTTAAAGACATGCTTTTTGGAGTATATATATATATATATATATATATATATATATATATATATATATATACATATGTATATATATATATATATATATATATATACATATGTATATATATATATATATATATATATATAAAGGAGGCACACTCGTGCCTCTATAAAGAGGCGACACACGACAATGTTAAGCGATCTTTGGTTCCAGTGGTCGCAGACGGATGGGGAGGGATGTATTTTGTAGCCCGAGCTCCAACTAAGAAACCTGCAAAATTTCATCCCCCTCCAACTTTTTCTTCATGGGGAAAATCTGGCTGAAATTTTCGACCTGTCAACCCAAGCCCCCCTTTAACGTTGTCCGATCGGGCTGAAATTCACAAGTTAAGGTCCCCTAGGGCCCAGGAGCTTATCCGCGAAATTTCAGCTTGATCTGATAACTCCTTCCCTGTTTTCCAGAAACCACGCATAGCCACTTAAAATTCATTTACTTTTTTTTCCTAGACGCCTACAGGTCACATCCGACATCGGATCTGGGTGTACGAAGACTCATTCGATGCGGAATTCTCCGAGTAAGTGCCCATGAAAGTTTCGTAGGAAAATCTTAACCCCCCGAAAGTTTCGACCCTCCAACCCTCCCCCCCCCCCACCCCTTTTAACGTTGTCCGATCGGGCTGAAATTCACAAGTTAAGGTCCCCTACGGCCCAGGAGCTTATCCGCGAAATTTCAGCTTGATCCGATAACTCCTTCCCTGTTTTCCAGAAACCACCCATTAGCTATTTAATTAACGGATTTCTCTCCATAAGAGCCCATGTTAATTTGAAATTTTTAAAAGCTATTGAGAAGTTATATTTACACACATGCAAGTTATTAGCTCAGTTGGTAGAGCGTGAGACTTTTAATCCTCGGGTCAAGGGTTCAAGTCCCTTACGGGCGGTTTTTTTTCACAACATCAAAAAAATTTTGATAACACCTGGACAGCTTATCATTTGAAAGATAACAGAATATTAGCTTCTTATGAGCAAAAGAAACATTTCGGTCATTCTATCTATTTTTTTTCTATTTTATACAATGATTTAAAAGCGGGGGGGGGGGGTTCCTCTCCTAATTCCTGTACGAGGAGTACAGGAATTATTAAATTACATCCACCATGGATTGTAGAAAAACGTACAGAATTAATATGAAAAAAAATTAAACCTGTACAAAAGAGTCTTTAAAAGCGGGGGGTTTGCCTCTCCCAATAGTCTTCTTATAGTCCTAATAGTCTAATAGTCCCATGTTAATTTTTGAAATTCTTAAAAGTTACGAATATCAACATTCAAGTACATCAAAATAATCAGCTCGGCACGGCGAGAATGACTGCAAGCATCATAAAAATCCAGCTCCATTCCAGAAAAAATTTTGATAACACCTGGACAGCTTATCATTTGAGAGATAACAGAATATTAGCTTCTTATGAGCAAAAGAAACATTTCGGTCATTCTATCTATTTTTTTTCTATTTTATACAATGATTTAAAAGCGGGGGGGGGGGGCGGCAGCCGCCCAAGTTCCTCTCCTAATTCCTGTACGAGGAGTACAGGAATTATTAAATTACATCCACCATGGATTGTAGAAAAACGTACAGAAATAATATGAAAAAAACTTCGTTTTCTTAAAGAGTTAAAGAGGCTGCGTCCCAAAGTCGAACCTTAAAACGTACAGGAATTAGAAGAGGCAGTTGGGGGGCTGCCACCCCCCAAACCCCCAGCTTTTAAAGACTCTTTTGTACAGGTTTTTTGTTTTTTTGCTAACCCCCAGCTCTTGGCTTCGGAAAGGCCCTCTTTTAATTAACAAAAAATTGAAATGAATGAATAATGGAATAACTTCGAAAAATGTTAAACACAAGAGGACAGGAGAACCATTGCGCCGAAACTAGTAATTAGTAACAATGAAGTCCCCCCCCAAAAAAAAACCTGTACAAAAGAGTCTTTAAAAGCTGGGGGTTTGGGGGGTGGCAGCCCCCCAACTGCCTCTTCTAATTCCTGTACGTTTTAAGGTTCGACTTTGGGATGCAGCCTCTTTAACTCTTTAAGAAAACGAAGTTTTTTTCTTATATATATATATATATATATATATATATATATATATATATATATATATATATATATTAGCAAGTAAAACAGTTCAAAATAGGGATGAATTCTCTTAATTGACAGTGAACAGATATAAAATTTTTTAACTGGATATTTCGAACACATATAGTGTTCATCATCAGCAGTAAGTTTTACTGCTGATGACAAACACTGTATATGCGTTCGAAATATCCAGTTAAAAGATCTTATATCTGTTCACTGTCAATTAAAAGATTTCATCTCTATTTTGAACTGTTTTACTTTCATCATGGAAAGGCAGTGTTGTCTTTGAAGTTATATATATATGTATATATATATATATATATATATATATATATATATATATATATATATATATATATATATATATATATATATTATACTTATAATTCATTATAATGATAATACATTATAATTCATGATGATCAAAAAAATTAATAGATTCAACAGATTGACCCCTTTGCCAGGAATCCTTGCTGTTTTGTTTAATAACAATTACTGCTGATGATGAACACTGTATATGTGTTCAAAATATCCTGTTAAAAGATTTTACATCTGTTCACTGTCAATTAAAAATTTCATCCCTATTTTGAACTGTTTTACTTTCGTCATGGAAAGGCAGTGTATTATAATGATAATACATTATAATTCATGATGATGAAAAAAATTAAAAGATTCAATAGATTCACCCCTTTGCCACGAATCCTTGCTGTTTTGTTTCATTTTTGATGTAAAATTAATTACTGTTTTCATTTGAGATTTTTTCTTTCTACTGTATTTAAAAAAGCAACTTATTCGTAAGAAAATGTATCCTAAAATATATTCTCTTGCTCCCACCCATCAGAGCTTGCTGGTGTCTGAATCCCCTTGGAAAATTTTCCGTGGGCCGCCATGGGCTATATATTTGCTCATTAGGGGGTGTTTGTAAAGTAAAGGGAAGAGCTTTTAGGAATGAGAGAAGTAAATATTATTACCTTAATTACCTTAAATCACAGCTTGGAGTGATATAAGGATTTTCCATCATTGTGATGCTCCAGTGATGAAAAAAGTTCGTCTGGTGTAGGTTGTGGTAAACTAGATAAACTAGAATTGTTTTTGATTAGTCTTTAGAATTTTCTAGTATTTCCTCCTGAGGGATGTAGCTACTAACCTAGAACTTAGTACATTTTTCCGAGGAAAAACACTACAATAGAAAAAAGTAACCTAGCACCATTGAGTTCCCCAATCAACACTCTTTCCAAATAGCCTAGACTGTAGAGTAGTTGGACGGCTAATCACCACTTCAATTGTTGAATGACTATGAAATTTGTTTGTAAAACCTTGGAAAGTAGATTGAGTATCAGTTTACTATTTCCATTCTCCAGAATGAAAATTGTAAAATTCTGGAAACTTCTGTAAAACATTCCAAAACAATTAATAATACCATTTCCAGATGTGGACCAGAAAATTTGGCTAAAATATTTGTTCATTAGGGGGGGGGGGGTAAATTGAAGCAGTTGACACTTAGGAATGATATATAATGCTGAAAATAATGTTGAAAGTGTGTAAACTGTTTTTGCTTGTTTGTTATTTTTTGTAGCCATGACCCTTGTGGCTTCATAGCATTAAATGTCTAAAATATCTAATATTTATTATGTGTACTGTTATTTTTGTTTTTGTATGTTATTTAATTGTTACTGCTGTGTGCCATGTCTTTTTATTGTTATGTGTGTTACTATCATGTGTTATAATTTTGTGTGCAGGTATTTGTATTTTTTCTTTTTTTGTCATGGCCCAAGGAGGCTTTTGTTTTGCAATAAATATCCATCTATAAGAAGTTCTTTTATAATATTTTAAAGTGGTTTCCAGAATTTTACAGTGTTTTGTTCTGGAAAATAAAAATACTAAACTGATTCCAGAAACAAAAATATTGCCTACTCTTTGACTTGTTAAATTTTTGGTTTTCTCAGCAAAGTTATTTTAAATAGCCTGTTGCTGGGTGTATATCTGGTCCCCTTCGAAGGAGCCAGAATGCTTTTTTAAGGTAGTAATTAATATATGTATGAATAGCACTAAAATATGCATTGACTGAAAGTGTTTATTTTCTGGCAACAACTTAATGACAAAAGCCGATCATTTACTATTGATTTCCCTTTCAATATAGTAATCAATCACTCTATGCAAATATAATAATCAAATATAAATATAATAATCACTGCTGTTGCAATTGTGCTCAACCCCCCCCCCCCCCCGCCCCAACCCCTATAATGGAACCAGATATTCCATAGGGTGGTATACTGAAGTTACTCTATACATCGATTACTCTATGCAAATATAATAATCAGTGCTGTTGCAATTGTGCTCACCCCCCCCCCCAAAAAAAAAAAAAAACAGATATTCCATAGGGTGGTATACTGAAGTATGCTTAACCTGTAGGTATACATTATTTTCAATTTGTAAGCAACCATACTGAAAACTTGTAGCCATAAAACCACTGGCCTTGCAGTGGGCAGACAAGTCAAAAACCCCTGACCAAAGAATCCACCTGACTTCCAGCAGCCAAATAGGTAAAACTTTCATGACTGACAAGTCAAATTATCCATAGTAATTAGTATATTTAAAAAGATCACTAGCCTAAAAGGTACACTGAGAGGTATGTTCAACTTAGCTGACAAACTAATTCACACATTAACAGATTTAACCAAATCACCTTCATTTGGCAATATGTTATAATTGTTGGGGGAGAAATAAGTGCAAACTTGCAAAACAATGCTAACTTTGTATGTAGTCTAGAGCTATGTATAGCCCCATTAGGGGGAGGGGAGGGGAGGAGGCTTTGCTTCAATTGTAATAAAGAATTGAATGTGTTTCTTTTTTCCTATCTGATTTATGTCCTGTAAGTAATTTAAACCAGAGCAAGTGCTGCAAGGACTTTTGTTTTTATTGAGATTTGATAGGAATATTTTCCATTTTTTTACATTTTGTTTTCAAGCCAAATAGCTTCTTGTTTCCTACCCCTCCTGCTTGCTTTCAAGGTGCAGCAATTCTTTTCTCTTTATCCTTTTTAGGAATACAAACACTTCGTATATTTTCAAGTAGTTGTTTTGCTTGCTAGCTAAAAGATAAATCTACAATTTGATTTGCTATTCCATGCTTTTATCAAATATAATAATAATCACTACCATTGCTATTGAATACCGGCCACTGCTGCTAATGCCTGAATATGACCCTAGGCTGAAAACTAGATTCTTTTTTTCAAATGGGAATTATGAATCAACTGTTAATGAGAAACGAGTAAATGAACACAACTAGGAAACTTAGTGTATTGTGTAGGGTTGTTTGCTCATGCTGTTATAAACCCAGTTATTGCCAATGATGTATAAAGCTTTTACTTTTCTGGAATGTGGTTACATCTAAGATGTTATCATTGATCCTATCTTCTCTGCTGGGTGTTAATAGCTATATTTCTTAAACTATTTCTTGATACGCTCCACATCGCCTGGAGTCCAATATTCACCCTAAGATCAATATGGTTACCCCATCTATCATTTAATGAAGCATTGCACCCTAGATACAAAAACTCATCTAAAGTTTTCAATTCATTATCATTTGCTAAATTCCACCTTGTCCCCAATTGTTGGAACAGCTGACTTATCAGCATTTATACTAACTTCCTCATTGCTAGATACACATGAATCAAATCTAAAAGTCTTTGTAGCTCTGTGCTGCTTTTTACTACCAACGTAATGACACTTGCAAAAAGAAGGGCAAGCAATAACTTATCTGGTAAGTCTTACAACAGGTGCTTCCCTATTCCTAAAGTAATCCTTAATGTCATTTGCAAATAAATAATAGAGTCTAGGTGACAACCACATATTTTCTTATCAATACACATAGAATAAAGACCTGCTATACTGCACTATAGTCATTCCTCAAATACACATGAATCAATGATACACATGAATCAATACACCTGAATCAATACACATGAATCAATGATGCACATGAATCAATATACATGTATCAATACATATGAATCAATGATACACGTGAATCAATACACCTGAATCAATACACATGAATCAATATACATGAATCAATACACATGAATCAAATCTAAAAGTCTTTGCACCTCTGTGCTGTTTTTTACTATCAACAATGCCATCTGCAAAAAGAAGGTCAAGCAATAATTTACCTGATGATTCTTACAACAGGTGCTTCCCTATTCCTAAAATAATCCTCAATGTCATTTGTAAATAAATAAAAGAGTTTAGGTGACAACCACATATTTTCCTATCAATACACATAGAATAAAGACTGATATACTGCACTATAGTCTTTCCTTAAACCTGCCTGAACCTCTATCATCTTCTTCTGCAACTTAAACCATTTATCTAACCTAGAACTTAATAAATTACTAAAGAGCTTGTTGATACTATTTCCCATACAAAGACATGTGTAATTACTATGTATTAACCTATATCCCTTCTTATGTAGAGGTGTCAAGATAGATGTTGACCATCCTTTTGGCCAAAATGATTATAATTGACATAATCCACTTTAACATTTCCATTTGAATTTCGTTTATTCCTGGTGCCGATCCTTTATTTTCTTCATCTCATTTCATTTTTCGCTCTCATTTACCTCCATAACCAGCTTTGAATCATCCTCACTCACCAGTTGATCCATAAATCCTTGCAGATTTGAAATTTTCTCCCCAAATGCTTAGCCTATGGAACTCCAGCTTCTTCACATCTGGCTTCCTAACATTCAGCCTAGCTTTTGGCTGGTGGAACTTCACCCTTTTTCCAAGTTCCTCAGACAGATATCCTCACAAGCTGCAAAATCCTCTGGAATCTGCCTAAAAAACGACTTATTAATGTGACACTATATATATCAACATCAAAAGAATCTGCTTTTTATAGATGCTATAAGTAAGTAGAATCGTCTAGTTTGAAGCTTTTCTATGATCTATGGAAACCGTCTAGTTGGAGCTTTTCTATGATCTATGGAAAAGGGGAAATTACCCCACATAGAGGAATGATCTTGATGAAAATTACACTATCAAATTTGGGCATCAGGAAAATTCTAGTGCAGTGGTTCAAGTCCCTATATGCTGTAATGTGAAATTTGCATTTTTTGTTTGAGAAGGATGATCAGGGATGCTATGTTTATTTATTTTGTTTTTCCCCAGGAATGATTGTATAAAACCAATGGTCCTAGAAAGTCAAGAGAGGATTCATTTGAACAGAAATAAAAAGTTCTTATGTCTTTTTTAAGCTTAAAAAATGATCATGCCAGAGCAATGCACCATTTTTGTTGTTTTGCGGTGCAAAACAGCAATTTGACCCCAAAGTGCCACAAAGCTATTTTGTAAACAACAAAATGAAGTAATTTTAATAGCAATATTCCCCAAATCAGTCGGTAAAAATGACAAGTAAGTCGGTAAAATCCATTGCTCCCCCTTTAACACTTTGGCTAGTGACGCCTCTGCCCTTAATGTATATGGTTTAATTAGCCATTGCTGTTTTGAATTCAATTTGTAATATACCAATACTTACTATTCATGATTTTAGATAGAAAATTAAATTTATTTGTGCAAAGACTTGCTAATTGTGAGAAGTATACAAAATGGATGTGCTGTGGTTGTATTCTACTTTCTGTGATCGTTATCTCTTCTACTTCCCTTGTCTTTACTTCTTTTACCCTAATAAAGAAATGTTTTTTTTTCAACTGAAAGTAAGGAACAACATCAAAACTTAAAACGACCAGAATTTATTCCATAAATAAGGGACGTTACCCCTTCCCTCACCCTTCCTCTTTACGCTAAAGCCTTAAAGATCTTTAAAAATACTTCTCATTCAAACTCAACGACCATTTATTTGAGCTGCCGTTCTTAAAGAATTGTGTTAAATGTCAAACTTCAGCGTAAAGAGCGAGGGTTGACGAAGGGGCAGCCCCCCGTGTACTTAATCATTTCTGTAAGTTTTAATGTTGCTCCTCAATTTCAGTTGAAAAAACTTCTTTTTATTTATTTTTTGACCTTTTTCCAAATCATACCAGGGAATAAGTGTAAAACTCCCCCCAGGAACTTTTCTCCTTACGGAAAATTCTCCCCTTGGAAAATCCTTCCTCCCCCTAAAAAAATTCATATATTTCCCAGTAAAAAATACTGTGTGTAAACAATGGATAAATTGTGTAACTTATGGCCCTTTTCCCAGGGGCCCTTGGGGGATCATGACATCCCCAAGGGCATATTTATTGGAGCTTTCATATATAATGGATCAAATGGCTATTTCAAAATTTTTATCATGTGTCTTTGGGAAAAAAGAAGCGTGGGATGGGATTGTTACCCCCTAATTTTAAACTTAAAAAAGGATACTAGAACTTTTGATTTCGGTTCGAATAATCCTTCTCCTGATCTTCAAGGACCATAGCGCTACATTGGAATGAAACTATCCTACCTCCAAATGTGCTACGAATCAAACTATCCTATGTCCAAAAATGGAAAAAATGGATTTTCAGTCTATCTAGTGCTAAATTTTGTGCTGAATCCAAATTTGCAGTCAGAATTGGCCCTACGCCACTAGAAAGGCTTTTTCTTTCTTATCTTATGTTGCAAATTTGCTTTTCTCACACCTTGAAACTATTCTATGTCCTTATTTGGACTTGGGCTAGTTTCAAGCAGTAAATTTTGATGAGTTGCAGGACATAGGATAGTTTGTTTGGACTTAGGATATTGCCATTCTAAAGTATCGATACGTCTTTTTGGACATGGGATAGTTTGATGGCAACGTTTGCCTTCACCATCATCAATATTTATAGTAAAAATTTGAAATTATAAAGGAAGGGTGAAGTTGCAAAATGAATAGAGGAAGAATGCTAATGGAACTAGCTAGAGAGAAGGCCAGCAAAGGTAAGAGAAAATTGCCTGATTCTTAATCTTGTCCCTTTTTTTGCCTTTTCAATGTTATTATAACATTAGACAGTAGACCATTTAGGTATTGTGCTTTCCTTAGATATTGTGGATTTCTTCAGGTCCCCTCTGGCGGCTATGGCCAGTCACGTCAGCTCATTCCTAGGTAGATCAGTCAACCACAAACCCTGATTTTTGGATACCTTTTGGATTGACCTGGAAATGATGCAGTGCATTCCTGACGCTCCTCATGTGTCAGACACTCCTATTCTGAATCTTGACGTGTTCTTTCAAATTAATGAGCAAGGCTCTAGAGCAGATCTTTCTGTGCATAAAGATTCTGCCTTAGGTGCAAGCGAAACTACCATTCAGGATGAATCAGAGAACTTTTGTGAGCTAGGCATTACTGGTGCTGCATCTGCTTTTGAACTTAGTGGAATAAAAGAGAATGGGAATACCTCTGCTAATAAACTTAGTGGAGTAGAGGAAAATGACAGTGCGTCTGCTGGTGAACTTAGTGTAACAGAAGAAAGTCCTACTGCCCAGGGAAAGAAGAGGAAGAGAAGACCTTCCAGCTGGAAAAGATACATAGCAAAGAAGATGTTGAATGGTGGCATTAAACACATTAGTAGCAAAGGAAAGACTGTGCCAGAAAGGACTATGAAAGGGCCTTGTACGTGCAGGATGAAGTGTTATGAAAGAATTCCGGAAGAGACTCGAATAAGCATTTTCAGGTCTTACTGGGAATTGGGTGATATTAATAGACAAAGAGACTACATACTTCAGCAAATTAGTCAAGCCAAAAAAAAACGTTCTAGGATACAGAAAAGCGATAATGATAATCATGAAGAAGGAACAGAGGGACAGAACAATGACATTGAGAAAGCAGAGAGGAGGGTGTTTTCAGTAGCGTTTTCTTTGTGCATTAATGAGGAACCTGAGAAAGTCTGTCGACTGTTTTTCGTAATTACGCTAGGAATTTCTGAACAGATGGTAAAAACTGCGTTGAAGAAAAAAAGTGCCTGGTACGGGAGCTTCGAAAAGGGATGAAAGAGGTCGAAAAGAGGAATCCCGCAGATTCAGCGATATAAGAGAACTTAAATCATGCAGGGAGCATATAAAACTTTTGAAAAAAGCCCCAAGCCATTACTGCAGAGCTATATCTAAATCTTAGTATTTGGAAGATGGGATCAAGAGTCATGCTCACCTTTATAGACTTTATCGAGAGTGGTGCCTGGAAAACAATAGACAAGCTGGAAAATCCAACAAATACAAAGAGATTTTTCAGCATGAGTTCAATCTCAGCTTTTTCCGTCCCAAAAAAGACCAATGTGACAAGTGTGTTGCGATGGAAAATGCAAGCCCTCAGATGAAAGAACAGTTGACTATACAGCACAGTGAGCACATCAGAAACAAGGAAGAAAGTAGAAAGTTTATGGCAGAGGAACAAGAGAGAGGAAAGATGGACCCTGAAAGGATTATCATAGCGTGCTTTGACTTACAAAAGGTCCTACAGTGTCCGCGTGGAGAAGTTTCTTCTTATTACTATAAGTCGAAACTTGACTGTTACAATCTCAGTATCTATAACTGCAATACTCGCGAAGGAAACTGCTACATGTGGCATGCAGGCACTGCTAAAAGAGGCTTGTCAGAAATCAGGAGTTGTGTTTACAGCTTTATTGTGAGTAAGGTAGAAAAAGGAGCAAAAGAATTCGTTTTCATAATTGACAATTGCGGAGGACAAAACAAGAACAAGAACCTTGTTTCCCTTTATTTATACTGTGCCAGTAAATTTAAGATAGTAATTACTCACATGTATCTTGAAACCGGGCACACGCAAAATCAAAACGATTCGGTCCATGCTGTCATTGAGAGATTTGCTAAGAACCAAACAGTGTTCTCAGTGCCTTCTCAGTGGTTTCAGATTGCAAAAAGTGCATGTTTGAAGAGTCCTTACAAAGTAAAGGAAATGGGAATGTCTGATTTCTATGATCTTGATAAGCTATGTAGAGAGACCAGTGATAATTTTAACGTCGATATTAACGGGGTTAAAGTGAACTTCACAGAAATCCGAATGTTGAAAGTTGATTACACATTGCCTGACATGATTATTGTTCGGACCAGCTGGGCAGCTAAAGACATCAAGATGATTGAAACAATCAGGAGGTCAAGAAGGGGGAAAGCTTCAGTGAAGAAGTCAGCTGGGTCGTGCAATTTGCAAAAGCTGTATTCTGGTCCAGTTCCCATTCGCGAAAGAGTGTACCGCGATATTCAAGATCTTTGTAAAAAAAATTTGGTTCCTGAAGCTTATCACCAGTTTTTCAGAAACCCTCCGTTCGATTGTTTAAAAGAACGTTCTGCGGAATCGGATGATTCTGATTAACTTCGTTTTATTTTTCTCTTTTGATACTTCGAATAGTAATTTTTCATTTTGTCATACTTTGAATATGAATTAAAATAATATATGGTGAAATATTTGATATAATACGGACATAGGATGGACTGTGCCTTCCTTCAGCAGGGCTTCTCAGATTTGTAACTATCCTATGTCCAAAAATTGGACTTAGGATTGTCTCGTTCCGATGTAGATAATATAACTACCATCCTATATCCAGTATTTTCGACGTTCTGACCTAAGTAGGTCAAAAATATCTTCACTAATACATAGCCAATACGAAATAAACTCTACAGTCCGGTTGTTCCCCTAAAACCTCTTTTTGAAGTACTGGAAAAATAATCTTAAAAACTTCAAATAGCTCTCCTGAAAAGTAGCGGTTTTGGACGTAGGATAGTTTGAATCGACGCCCATTTGGAGGTAGGATAGTTTCATTTTAGTGTAGCGATAGGTTCGATACGATCATCCCTGAGAAAAAACTCAAATCTGATCTTTTTTCTGGCAAAAATACGAAATTCCACTATTTTATATATAGGAGCTCGAAACCTCTACAACAGGGATCTCTGAGCTGAATTCTGAAGGTGCTATTTTCATTAAGTTTATTTGACTTTTTGGAGGTGCTTCCTCCCTTTTTCGAAAATCGGACAATTTCGTTTCGAATTTCTCAGGCTCGTAGCCTATAATGGACAACCATAAATTTAATGAATGTGATATATATGGAATCAGCGTAAAAAATAAATCCTTTGGTTTATCAATTTTTATAAAAACTCTGTTTTTTGGTTTCGGTTACCATTGGGTCGAATCGCTCCTTACAGCTCATAACCACGAACTGTTTGAAAAGAATGATGGTAAGAAAACTCACTCATTTTATGTCAGATATTGAAAATTACTTTATTCTCCCCCCTCTTGGTAGAGTAATCAAAGGACGGTTTCATTAATTTGATGTCTGAGATGTAATAGAGAAGTCGAATATACAGCACAGAAACCTGTCCGTTTCAGCATTCTCCCGATTTTCTCCGCATCGCATTTAGTTCGATGGTTTTAATAATTGAAGTGTATTTTAGTTTTGCATTTTTTTTCTCCATTACTCCATAACTGTGTAGTTTTATCCTATTAAGAATAACAGTAAATTAGTTAAGCTATTATGTATTTTACAAAAGAAAATAGTCCTAATTACAGCTCGCTCTAGTATAGTGATTTTTTACGAGTTTCTTTTATGAGAAAATAATTTCTCGGAACGATTGAATGATATTCTGGTTCGTAAACTGGGAATTTCAGAGTCCCTAAGCTCACGGTGCCCTGGATGACTGCTTGTCAGTGCCTTTAGCCCGGCAGTGTTTTTGTATATTCGCACAAAAATTATGTCGGAGTTTCAGTTAGCCTGGCTGATTTCCAGCAAACTTAGCTATTCTAATGTTTTTTATTAGCTTATAAATGACTGATTGCTGCATGTTGATAATGAAGATTTTCTTTGTTTTTTTACGAGTTTTTTTATGGTCGAATGTCGTTTAAAAACAGGTTATTTTTTTTTAGTTGCTATGCTCATTGTTTATGGAAGATCAGCAACTGACGCTGACAAACTTGTTTGGTTAGGATGATGTCTTCAATTTTTGTTAGTCTTAAAAAAAAACTTGTTTCTGGATGGAACTGCAAGTAACACTAATTCTGTTGCCATTCTCTTCTCTGAATAGAGATGTAAAGCACCAGACTTTCAATTCAATCCCAGATGATGTATACAATTGTGTATTTTACTGTCCCAAGCTTAAAAGTTAAGGCTAAATTTGATTTCTGATTGTAGAAATACCAAACAGTCAAGTGCCTTTATTTCTGAATGTAAAAGCTATACCTCACTTAGAAATGGTCTTAAATCGCTTAAAAAAGATGCGATTTATCTTACGCGGGTATTGTTGATTATTTTATTAAAATACAGACTCGCTACCTAAAGCTGTACTTATTCTGATAGTATAGTATAGTGATGGGTATTGTCGCTGCTCTACGCATTTGTTGTTCGGTCCAATGTAAAAAGCCTGTTAATATTTACTTGTCATGAAAAATATCAATGTGCTAAATTGATCTTTTTACTTATCCAACAGAGCAAATGATTTATAAGACTTTAATCACAATGAAATGACAGCATAAAACATGTTCCGTTAATAACTTGGAGTTTACAGATCATACTCAAATATAATTATTTGCAATTGCCAGGTATTATAACAATTCTTCATATTAAGAAACAACCATTTCTTAAACATCAATTATTAAAGTAAATTAAAAAAAAAAAACGCTAGTTGGAAAATTGTGGAAACTACCATTTACAAATAAATTGACTCTCTTCTATCGCTTAAATGAATCTATGGCCCCAGCTCTCAAGTAAGAGCAGTTTGACAGTTCTTAGGACCAGTTCCAGTGTTGGCAACCTTAGTGATTTATCACCATTTCTAGTGATTTTTTATGATGTCTAGTGATTTTCTTCTAGCTAATGATTTTTATTGTAAATTAGTGATTTTTTCCTAAATCTACCACATAGATTCAAGATTCAGCAGAATAAATCATACACGCAGCTAATTAATAAAAAAACGTAAAATAGTGCTTCACTACAGTTTCTAACATATTCCAGATTAGCATTTATGCAAATATACCGCCTTTGAAACATAGGATTTGTAATATAGCTAGATAGATTGAATCGATTGTAGTTTGATGATTGAAGTCAGTTGGGAGTAAGGGGGGGGGGTGATATAAACTCTGGGGATCGTCTAATGGTTTTAATCTTTGCTTCCAATATCGAATCGAAACTCCAATAAGTCTCCAAATTCTTTTATTTGTAATTGAAACCCCCTAATAAGCGCATTTAACTTCCTATTCTTTAAGATTTTGGATTTAAGTGCTAAATTCAACAGTTGTGGTAACGAACTGGAAGAATGGAGCGAAAATAGTAATCAAAACTCTAAAAACGGAATTTTGATAATAGATATTTCGTCGGCTTATTATGTTGATTCCAAATATATAAGATTCATTAAGCTTAGTTTTGCCATTAAAAGGTTAAGAAACTTCAAAATTTGCCTGTGAGAGGGGGGAAATGCCCACTAATAGTGAAATAATTTTAATTTAGATTAAACCATTAGATTTGGCGTGTTATAGAACCCTACTGTAGAGGTTTCAAGCCCCTGTTTGCAAAAGTGTAGTATTATTTTCCAGAAGAAAAGTCATGGATGCGTGTTATTTTTTCCCCATGGGCGATCGTATCGAACTAACGGTCCTAGAGCATCGAGAGAGGGCTCATCTGAACGGAAGTTAAAATTTATGGTGTCCCTTTTGTTTGAATAAAAGTATCGGATGGCTACTAGCCCCCCTCCCACCTCCCTTTCCCCCCAAAACTGGTCGATCAAAAATTTTGTTTAAGTCAAAAGGTTGAAAGGTTACTAAACTATACTTTGAGATTGAACATGACCTACACAGACCCTGAGGATAGATCTGAGGATGAAAGTATGCTAAGGATAATTTGCTAAAGATCTATATAACCATACGACCATATAACGATATATAACCATAACCATATGATCTATAAAAACCAGCTTCATAGCCACAAAGACAAAGAAGGGGTAACAGTATGCTTTGGACTTGTATAACTTGGGTTATATATTTTCACATTAGGAGGGGTGGGGGTAAGGTTAGGTTAGGTTACTTTACCCCCACACCCCCTAATGTGCAAATTTATAGCCCAAATTATATTATTATATAAACTAAAGTATTATATTTTCACCCTATTTTGGCATATTTCATTAGGATTAACATAAATTTACTTCTTTTGTATACTCCGTATAATTAACAAATACCTTTTTTTTTTATAAAAAAAAGCAATAAGACCGATGCTTATCGAAATATGTGTAGGATGGGATAAATTTATTCCATGAAAATATAAAAGTCTATTTTCAAAATTGTCGCTAGTGTCCCTGCAATTATACCAGCTCAACTAGGGTAAAAAGAAAATAGTCTCTATTTTTACTGGAAAAAACAAGTTTTGAATCCACAAGAAAAACAAAAATTAAAACAAAAATCAAATATTGGATCGCCGATAACAAATTTTCAGTGATGGGGGTATAAGTCAATTGTACCAATTCCGGAAAATACAGGGAGTAATCAAGGATTTTGTTCTATTATCTGCATAAAGATGTAAAAAGCAATTTTTCAAAATTTCAAGGGTAATTTTCTCCTGAGAAAAAACAAAACGTCAATCTAAAGGCATTTTTCAGCATCAAGGGGGGCAATTTTACCCTCTTTCCGTAGGTGCGCCTGCATTAAAAACATAGTAAAGAAACAAAACAATTATTATTTGCAATGATAAAGAGTATTGTAATTCTAGTGATTTCTATTCAATAATTGAGTGATTTATGTGCTAGTAGTGATTTTTTGGCAGGAATCTAGTGATTTTTTCCACCGGGTGGCAACCCTGACCAGCTCTAACGTAGTTATTTAAATGTGCTCTGCTGTGTTACATTAAGCTATACGGAAGGGCGTTAAAAACTGAAAAATCGGTTTAGGTTTTTCGACTGCTATCGGCGAATAGTTTTTGGTAAAGGAATGTTTTTTTAAGGCATCTAAGATGCGGCAAAAATAACTTAAGGGTACTTATCTGTTTGCCAGTATACACTCGAGAATTTGGATCTACAGGTATGGGGTTGGAACAACTGAGACGCTTTGGATGGATCCAAATTCCGAGTGTGTACGGGCTAACAGATAAGTACCAACTTCAGTATCATGAGATACAATTTCCCAAGTTTTTCTGCGTGTGATAATAAACCCTTTAAGTAAAAATAAACACAGGAACTAAAAAGTGATATGAGAACTATATAAGATCGGAGAAAATGGCTTCAACCAATCAATAGAGTATGCTGACTTTAAGGGAATGGATGGACGATTATTCTTTGCTTTAAAAAATCATGTCTTATTGCGCTGGGGCGACAAACACTACGAAGAACGGAAGAGATGGCTAAAAATTTTGACGTTCATCATTTTGTACATCTATCCAGAACCATACTAGACCGATTGTCACCCAGTCCTGCTCAAAAAGAGCACTTCAATGCATCCCATGTATACGAAAGGGACTTTTGTATGTCAGTCAGCAAGAAGCATGTTCATTCCAAGTTTCCACAATAACTCCCTCTATAATACGGATGATCACGATAGGAGGGGCTGTGTCTCCCTAGCTTAAGTATAAAGCACATGAAGGGAGTTTTGAGACATGTTGATTCTTAAACCAGCTGTATATTTAGTTGTATTTTTCCAAACTTTTTCCATTGCTTTGTTTTAATTACTTGTCATAAAATGGACAATAGTTCCGCACAATCTAATTTGATGGCATATAATCCTCAAAATCTTTCTTCCCTGGGAACAATCCTGGCCCCCTTCTCCCTAAGGGTCTGATTGGCGTGCACCTATGGGACTGCAGGTAATATTTTCTTAAATATAAAAACTTTATTGGTCAAGTAATAGTCGATAATTATTCATGCCCGATTTCCTTTTTATTTGTTTTGCCCCTTTGAAAACATCTACAGTCTTTTACTTCTATGAAAATATTAGGGTGTTGTAACATTTTTCCCCAAAGGGAAAAATGTTTTGTTTTTTCTCTCAATAGGAACTATATCGACAATTCATTTCACCATACATTTTATCTTTATTCTGGATCCTTGAAATGTACTTACTATGGATTGTAGTTTATTATTAGGCTGTTACTTCCGTAACAAACGTGATAGAGTCAAATATGTAAGCTATGTGAAGATATTTCGGAGCTTTCCAGATTCTGAAAATCTGTTCCTATATATCGTTTATTTATTAAATGTTTTTATTTACAGATATCCTCTCTGAAGAAGAAACTCCCTAGCAAAATCCGGATTTCATTTGTTAGCTTTTAATTTGATTGTGCAATAGTTTTAAGCTTGCTCATGTGTTTCCCATGTGTCTAAGAAAATCGGTCAGTTGAGTGATAGATTCTTCTAAGGTGTGAAGTGACTAATCAGGCTAAATAATAAAAAAAAAACATGGGAAGAAAATCGAAACTATTGGATAAAGAACAAGATTTAGACAACATAGAAAAACCAGTTGAAAAGAAACCAAAGGAAAAGAGAAGGTAAGGTTCAGATTTCTTTTTGCATTTAAACAAAATCTCGTAAGAAACACGTTTTAATGTGAGACGCGGGCTATTCACGAGGACAATGACTTGTTAGTAAGGAATCGACTCCACCTCCAAATCAGGGATTTCTCGTAAATTTGTTAAGTTACATAATTGACACTTTCAGGAACGAACCTGCAGTCCAGATTGATGCAAAGGAAGATATTTTAAAGCTTCTGCTGTAATGTTTCTTTTTTTTTTTGTTGAAATTAAAAAAAAAAAGATTATTATTCCAATTAAATGGCCCTTGTGTTTCAGGAGTCGTTCTTAAAGAATTGGTACAGAAATGTACCAATAGTAAGAAGCGAGGTATTGAGGAGAGGGCAACCCCCTTTATATACGTAATAATTTCTCTCTCTTGTAATGGTACTTGTCTGTTAAACATAGCAAACCCAAGAAGTGAAGTTAGGTTAATCCTAATGAAACATACTAAAAGATGATGATAATCTAATACTTTAGAAGCAAAATTATGGAAACTACGCCAAAGAATTGTGGAAAGCAGGCCGGACAGAACGTATTATATTTAATGCCTAACCTAGTCTAACCCCTAACCACTTCTATATATTAAATAATTAATTAAATCATAGCTACATCGTACTTTTTCTCGCTCAAAATAACCAAATTATAACAAATTCCGTCGAAGCAAACCGGTTATTGCTAGATTTTGCGCAGCATAATTCTTAAATGTGTTTTGTTTAACAGACAAGTGCCGTTTTAAATTTTGATGTTGCTCCTTACTTTCTGTTACAAAGCTTTTTTTTTATTTTAAGACTAAAATCGAAGGTGTAATACCGTATGACATGAAGCTTTTCTTCGAATAAATAATAAAAAAAAAAAATTAACTGGAAGTAAGGAGTGACATTAAAATTTAAAACGGAAAGACATTACTCCGTGTATGAAAGAGCAGTTCCTTCCTCAACGCCCCGCTCTTTACGCTAAAGTTTGACTCTCTCAATTCTACTTTGTAAACAGTAAATAACTTTAGCATAAAGAGCGGGTTGTTGAGGAGGGAACAGCCACTTTCATACACGGAGTAATTTCTGTTCGTTTTAAGGTTTAATTTCGCTCCTTACTCTCAGTTAAAGAAACTTGTTTTTTTAAATTTAATTTCTGAACATTTTTGAATTAATGCGTATTTGATTTTGGCTCTCCACAAATGAATAATTAAAACAAAATTTGCGCATTAATTTTTTTGTTTTTTGCTAAGTGGCTTTCTCTTAGTTTTGATCAGACGATTTTGAGAAAAAGGATGGGGAGGAGGCCTAGTTGCCCTCCAATTTTTCCGTTACTTAAAAAGGCAACACAAATTTTTAATTTTTAACGAACGTCTTTATTAGTAAAAAATATACGTAACTTATAAATTAACTTACGTAACGAACTTCCATATTCGTATAGTTTTATTATGTATATGAGGGAGTTTGTCCCCTCGTTAATACATCGCTGTTTACACTAAAGCTTTAATTTTGTCCCAATTCTTTAAGAATGATGCCTGAATCACAAAGGCTGTAGATATATTCTCAGAGATTCGTAATAATCTCTGTTCGTTTCAAGTTTCAATGCTGGTCCTTACTTTCAGTTAGAAAAACTTTCATATTTATTTTTCATTGTTTTTTTTTTAAATAATGCTAGAAAATCCTGCACCCCCTTCATGCAATTTCTCTTCTTCCATGATAATTTCCTCCAAAGGAAGATCCTCCCACGTAGCCTCCTCCCTTTAACCCCCCCCCCCCAACCAGAAAATCCCCCTGAGAAGGTATGCACACTTCCCAATAACCATTACTGTATGTAAACACTGGTCAAAGTTTGTAACTCGTAGCCCCTTCCCCGGGGACTGTGGGGGAGTAAGTCAGCCCCAAAGACATAGTTATTATGTTTTTCGACTGTGCTGAACAAAATGGCTGTCTCAAAATTTTGATCCGATGACTTCGGGAAAAAAAATGAGTGTTGGAGGGGGACTAGGTGCCCTCCAGTTTTTCTGTCACTTAAAAAGGGCACCAGAGCTTGTAATTTCCGTTAGAATGAGCCCTCTTGTGACATTCTAGGACCATTGGTCGAAATGATCACCCCTGGAAAAAAACAACAACAAACAAACACACAAACAAATAAACACGCACCAGTGATCGGTCTTTTGGCAAAATTACATAAAAAAAAACTAGTTTTTTTAACTGAAAGTAAGGAGCGACATTAAAACTTAAAACGAACAGAAATTACTCCGTATATGAAATGGGTTGTCCCCTCCGCAATCCCTCGCTCTTTACGCTAAAGCTTTTAATTGTTTTAAAAAGCAGAATTGTGGCAAAGAGTCAAACTTTAGCGTAAAGAGCGAGGGATTGCGGAGGGGACAACCCATTTCATATACGGAGTAATTTCTGTTCGTTTTAAGTTTTAATGTCGCTCCTTACTTTCAGTTAAAAAAACTAGTTTTTTTTATGTAATTTCTGAACGTTTTTGAATTAATGCATGTTTGATTTTGGCTCTCCATACATAAATTATTAAAATGAAATTTGCATATTAATTCCTTTTTTGGCTAAATGGCTTTCTCTTAGTTTTGATCAGACGATTTTGAGAAATAAGGGATGGGAAAGGAGGCCTAGTTGCCATGCAATTTTTCGGTTACATAAAAAGGCAACTATAAATTTTTATTTTTAACGAATTTTTCTATTAGTAAAAAATATACGTAACTTAAGAATTATCTTACGTAACAAACTTTTATATTCTTTAATTTTTATTATGTATATGAGAGGGTTTGTACCCTCGTTAATACCTCGTTCTTTACACTAAATCGCAAGTTTTGTCCCAATTCTTTAAGAATGACCCCTGAATCAGAAAGGCCGTAGAATGAATAGTTGAAATTACTAAAAATACTATAGCATAAAGAGCGAGGTATTTATCTCCTCCTAAATACCTCGCTCTTTATGCTAAAGTATTTTTAGAACCCCTCACATGCGTAATAATCTCTGTTCGTTTTAAGTTTCAATGCTACTCTTTACTTTCAATTGAAAAAAAATTTTTCCATGTTTATTTTTTCATTGTTTTTTTATAGTAATTTTAGAAAATCCTGCGCCCTTTTCATTGAATTTCTGTTCCCCCATGACACATTTCTCCATGGAAAGATCCTCCCACATAGCCCCCTCCCCTCAACCCCACCCCCAAAACCAAAAAAAAAAATCCCCTGAATCCGACTGTACACTTCCCAATAACCATTATTATATGTAAACACTGGTCGAAGTTTGTAAGTTGCAGCCCCACCCCCAGGGACTGTGGGGGAGTAAGTCATTCCCAAAGACATAGTTATTATGGTTTTTGACTATGCGGAACAAAATGGCTATCTCAAAATTTTGATCTGTTGACTTTGGAGAAAAAATGAGCGTGGGAAGGGGCCTAGGTGCCCTCCAATTTTTTTGGTCACTTAAAAAGGGCACTAGAACTTTTCATTTCCGTTAGAATGAGCCCTCTTGCGACATTCTAGGACCACTTGGTCGATACGATGACCCCTGGGAAAAAAAAACAAAAAAAAAAAAAAACAAACAAATAAACACGCACCCGTGATTTGTCTTCTGGCAAAAAATTCAAAATTCCACATATTTGTAGATAGGAGCTTGAAACTTCTACAGTAGGGTTCTCTGATACGCTGAATCTGATGGTGTCATTTTCGTTAAGATCCTACGACTTTTAGGGGGCGTTTCCCCCTATTTTCCTAAATAAGGCAAATTTTCTCAGGCTCGTAACTTTTGATGGGTAAGACTAAACTTGATGAAACTTATATATTTAAAATCAGCATTAAAATGCGATTCTTTTGATGTAGCTATTGATATCAAAATTCAATTTTTTAGAGTTTTGGTTACTATTGAGCCGGATCGCTCCTTACTACAGTTCGTTACCACGAACTGTTTGAAATACTAAGTTAAGATTCTTCGTTAAGATCCTATGACTTTTAGGGGGAGTTTTCCCCTATTTTCCGATACAAGGCAAATTTTCTCAGGCTCGTAACTTTTGATGAGTAAGACTAATTTTGATGAAACTTAAATATTTAAAATCAGCATAAAAATGTGATTCTTTTGATGTATCTATTAGTATCAAAATTCCATTTTTTTATAGTTTCGTTTAAATTTTGGTTGAAGGAGATCTAGAAGATCATAATAATGATATTTGTGCTGACAAGCAGGCTGTAAGCACAGCTTAATAGAAAAATAATGGCATTATAAAGTGTGCATATTCTTTTTAATTACTTAACTATGGAACCGAAGTTCGGAGATTTCCTCCCTCTCTTCTTTTGCGTAAATTCTACCTATGCTTCAGATGAAAATCGACGGAAGAAAGCGCAGTAACTGCCTTGATAGTATCCCCATTTCTGTAACTTAGTATAATGGCTTTTTCCTTTTTTTTTACTAAGACAGTTAATCAATTCAATCCAGGAATTCAAACAAGAATTTATGGCAATTTTAGATATGGGGCTGCAGTCCATACAAAAGCGGCTTTTCTAACATAATAATCACGAGCCATTGAAAATACTTCTCACTTTTTATTAAGCATATTCCTTACCACGTCGTAATTGCCGCAAAATGCAGTTCTTTGTTGCACCCAATCATTTCTTTTCTTGCTTTTCGGCACCGAATAGTCACCCAAATTCCGCAGTTTGGATTCAGCTTGTTTTTGCACGAAACAGTCCGTAGCTTGTGCTTACCTCGTTTCAATACCGAGTCATGACTTCGGTTGTTTTAAAACCGATTCATTACTTAGCTTGTTTTGGCCCGAGTCAGAACTTGGCTTTCTTTTGCACCGAAAAGGTTTTAGCCTTGGGATTTTTCAGTTTCAATTAAACTAGCCCCATTCCAAGTTTCTATGGCCATACCTTCTGTTAGAAGAGGCTGCTGAAAAAAAGAACAAGTGAATAAATGAATAATTCGTTGAAGGCATAGAGCTCTACTAAGGCAACGCTAGATTTTTTCCCCAAGGCGATGTTTCTCTATTTTCTATTTTAAAAATAATTTACTGCTCTTTGATTTATATCGCCCATCAAACAGAAACGATATTTTTTCTTAAATTTATTACAAGACATATACAAGGAGTTAATATTTCCATATGGTATTTTCAAAGACAAAATCTTATTCATTATTTTGCGAAAAATTTTGGTTGATTTTGCCCTTTGCTTCAGCTCATTGGCGTTCTGGAACTTACTGAATTCTTTTTACAAGGTCTAGGTTTTCAGTTAGGTACCAAATACCATTAATTTCAAACAAATATAAGCTGAATGACAAACTCTAATTAATTCATCCGGAAAATCTCAGCCGAATTTAAAGAAGGAAACGTTAAAGATCGTTTATTGACCATTAATAGTGGAATAAAAATAAACTATATTTTTCTGTGTCCTTCATCTATATTTTTCGCCCCTCATGTCCATCATTTCCTTTTTCGTTGTTGTTTTTGGTTAACCAAGTTAATTTTCGCCATTGTTATTACTTTGACGAGATGTATTGCTTTTTGTCAAATATATCCTGCTATTTATATGCCCAATTACGAATTTTCCGTTCGGGGCTCATGTTTTTTTTTTGTAGTTTTGAGTGAATTTAAGTGAGTAAAACACCAAAGCGTTGTCTCTGAAATGGCTGAGAGACGAGTGAAAAAGACCTGAAAAAGTTTGTATTTCAAAGGTAAAAAGAAACCATTATCCTATTGTTAAGTCGAATTGTGTCCCAACAAAACAGAAGGATGTTGGGTTTTGACAAAACCGCTCCGAAGAACTTGAAAAATGGCGAGTGAGTATTGCAAAATGCATCTAGCTGGAAACGTCTTATAGCATTATTGATATCGGCGTTAATTAAAAAAAAATCTGCTTTATCCGTACACATTTTCACTGAGTAGTCCATTTGTGACGTATTCAATAATTCTTCAAGTAGACCTATGTGAAATTCCAGAAGCCTGGTTAAAAAGTTCGAGAAACATATTAAAATAGATGCAACTTTTAACTTTGGCGCCTGAAAACGTAATATATTCTTGTAGATCCTTCCCCTCAAAAAAAAAAAAAAACTAACAAAAAAACATCTTACTCCTCTGCAGTATCTAGATTGTGGGTTACCTTTGTCAGGCGCCAAGTATTTATTAAGCTCCTTAAGGTTTAGCCATTTTTTCGGTATTTTTGTGTTTGGTCTGTCGTGTTTCTCCATACTAGGGTTTTAATAATTCGAAAGGATTATGACGATTTTGTTTGTACCCGGTAGCTGAGATTACATTTTTGAAATTTGTTTTGTATTTTTCTTATATTAAAGTGGTTTTGTCATCATGGTTATTCATCTCAACCCAGGTGACATCTCTTGCGAAATTTTGAGGTGTTTTTTCTTTTTCCTTTTTCTATTTGTTTTCTCTAACCTTGTGATGTTTATCAATCACTTATAATTGGATCATTTATAAATCTTTAGATACTGTAGTCAGTAGCATTTTAGTAGAAAAATCTTTAAGTACTGGTGTCCTAAAGAACATTTTGATAGTTGTGTTACTGATTTCTATAGGCGAAGTAAATGTTCCTGGACTCAATGCTTAATATCATAACTTCCTGGTTAGTATCTCTTGCTATCAAATTTGGTTATGGTGGTGTTTAGCTTAGTAAGCTTTGTAGAAGTTGTTGTTAGAAATTGGACTTCCTTTAATAATCAAATATTTTTGAAAATATTTAGTATGAAAAGACGTTAAATTGCGCAAAAAGCCAAAAACTGGTAATAGCAAAAATAATTTGTATATATTTTAACAAGGGATTATAACAATTCAAAAACCTTAAAAAAAATCAAAAGCTTGAAGGTTGGTAGATATCGTTGTTAGAAATCGGGCTTGATTTGATAGTTAAATATTTTTGAAAAGATCAGTATGAAAAGACAGCAAATTATCTGTGGTTAGAAGACAAGCGGCAATGAGAATCCATATATAGAAGACTGCCACGTGCTAACTGCCGGGGCCAGGCGGCATGTTATTGCAAAAATATTTGTATTTATTTTAACACGAAATTTCAACAATCTAAATACTTTAATAAAGAAGACCAAAAGTTTGAATCTTAGTAGAAATCGGACTTGCTTCTGTAATCAAATATCTTTGGAAAGACCACAGTGTGAAAAGACAGCGAATTGTCTCAAATTGTCTGCGGTTAGAAGACAAGAGACAGTGAGAATCAATATATAGAAGCATGCCGCGTGCCGAGTGCCGGGCTCCTGTTACTAAATATATATATATATATATACATATACATATATATATATATATATATATATATATATATATATATATATATATATACATATACATATATATATATATATATATATATATATATATATATATATATATATATATATATATATATATATATATATATATATATATATATATATATATATATACTAGCTGTTGGGGTGGCGCTTCGCGCCAACCCAACATTTCTCATAACATAAAAAATCAACATAACCAATATCAAACTGTTCGTTGTAACGAACTGGCTTTTTCTGCTGATTCCAAATATGTACGATTCATAAAGTTCGATTGCCCATCAAAAGCAACGAGTCTCAGAAAATATGCCTGAATTTTGAATAAAGGGGAAACACCTCCAGAAAGTCCAGCAATCTTAGTGAAAATCACAATATCAGATTCAGCATATCAGATAACTCCATTGTAGAAATTTTAAACTACTATCTACAAAATGCGAAGTTTTGTGTTTTTTTTTGCCAGAAGAAAGAATTTTTTTTCTTTTTTGCTTCTCTTTCAACAGCATAGTTGAAAGCTCCAATAATTATGGCTTAGAGAATGACATGATCCCCCACAGTTTCCGGGGCGGATAAATTTTGCACTGGTAGAATTAGACAGAATCTATTTGCGGAATTCTTTTTAGCTGTCTTACTTCCCCTTTGGCGACTCAAGTGGGGATGTTCTGGGGGAAATTTTTTGCCGGGAGTGAATTGATGGGGAGGGGCTTTCCATGGGAGAAAATATCCACAGGTGAATTTTCCGCGAGAAAAGCTTTCCATTGGAGGAGGGGGATTTCTGGGGGAAATTTTTCACGAGGGGGGGGGGGATTTTCTGCATGATTTGAAAAACAATCAGGAGTTAAATTAAAAATAGGTGTTATTTTTTTCAAATGGAACTAAGGAAAACTGTCCAGGAGGTATAATCTGCAGGAAATTTTCCGGGAGAAATTTTCATCAAAGATGGAATTGTCCGGGGGAATTTTCAGAGGGGATTTTACGCAGGAGGAATGTTTCTTGAGAAGAGATTTATGATGGAGGGGGAGGTGGATTTCGCCGCATTATTTGAAATACGATTAGAAATTAAATAAAAAACAAGTTTTTCAACTGAAAGCAAGGAGCAACATTATAGGCTAGCTTAAAAACGAACAGAAATTATTACGTTTATATGGGGACCTGCCCCGTCCTCAATACTTCGCCTTTGATGATAAAATTTGAATTTTGTCCCAATTGTTTAAGAACCACTCCTGAAACACAAGGGTTGTTCGACTGGAGGAACAAGCTTTTTAAAAAATGCTTAAATTTTTTTTAGCGTAAATAGCGAGGGATTGAGGAGGAGGCTGTCCCCCTCACATACGGATAATTTCTGTTCGCTTTAAGTTTTAATGTTGCTCCTTACTTTCTGTTGAAAAACTTCTTTGTTTTTCTTAGTTAATTTCTGAAAAAAACTAATGATTGTAGATTAATAGTTCAATATATACGAAAATTCAGTCTTGAAAGTTTTAAAACAGTTCGTGGTAACGAACTGTAGTAAGGAGCGATCCGGCTCAATAGTAAACGAAACTCTAAAAACCGGAATTTTGATATTAATAGATACATCAAAATTAGATTTTTATGCTGATTTTAAATATACGAGTTTCATTAAATTTGGTATTACTGATCAAAAGTTACGAGCCTGAGAAAATTTGCCTTGTTTTGGAAAATAGGGGGAAACACCCCTTAGAGGTTATAGGATCTTAATCACACCGAAGGTTATAGGTTATCGAAAATCACACCATCGCATTCAGCGTATCAGAGAACCCTACTGTAGAAGTTTCAAGCTCCCATCTACAAAAATGTGGAACCTAGTATTTTTTGCCAGAAGACCGATCACGGGTGTTTGTTTGTTGTTTTTTTTTTCCAGGGGTGATCGTATCGACCAAGTGGTCTTAGAATGTCGCAGGAGGGCTCATTCTAACGGAAATTAAAAGTTCTAGTGCCTTTTTAAGTGACAAAAAACTGGAGGGCACCTAGGCCCCCTCCCACGCTCATTTTTTCCCAAAGTCAACAGATCAAAATTTTGAGATAGCCATTTTGTTCAGCATAGTCGAAAAACATAATAACTATGTCTTTGGGGCTGACTTACTCCCCCAAATTCTCCGGGGGAGGGGCTACAAGTTACAAACTTTGACCAGCGTTTATATACAGTATTGGTTATTTGGAAGTGTACAGACCTTTTCAGGGGGATTTTTGGCTGGAGATGGGAGGGGGTTGAGGGGAGGGGGCCACGTAGGAAGATCTTCCCTTGGAAGAATTTGCCATGGGAGAAGAGAAATTCCATGAAGGATTTTCTAGCACTATTTAAAAAAATGAAAAAATAAATATGAAAAGTTTTTTCCACTGAAAGTAAGGACCAGCATTAAAACTTAAAACGAACAGAGATTATTACGTATATGGGAGGCTTATCTCTTCCTAAATACCTCGCTCTCTACGCTAAAGTATTTTTAGTAATTTCAACTATTTATTCTACAGCCTTTGTGATTCAGGGGTCAATCTTAAAGAATTAGGACAAAATTAAAGATTTAGGAGCGAGGTATTAACGAGGGGGCAAACCCCCTCATATACCTAATAAAAGTATACGAATATAGAAGTTCGTTACGTAAGTTATTTTGTATGTTACATATATTTTTTACTAATAAAAACGGTTGTTAAAAATTAAAAATTCTAGCTGCCTTTTTAAGTAACCAAAAATTGGAGGGCAACTAGGTATCCTCCCCCACCCTTTTTTTTATCAAAATCGTCTGATCAAAACTAATGAAAGCCATTTAGAAAAAAAATTAATACGCAAATTTCGTTTTAGTTATTCATTTGCGGAGAGCCAAAATCAAACAAGCATTAGTTCAAAAACGTTCAGAAATTAAATAAAAAAAACAAGTTTTTTAACTGAAAGTAAGGAGCGACATCAATACTTAAAACGAACAGAAATTACTCCGTGTGAAAAGGGCTGTTCCCTCCTCAGCGTCCGGCTCTATAAATAACTTCTAAGGAGCCAAAGAATTTTAACAATTTTTTGAATAAACCGAATGAGTGGTACCTCCGAACTGATTCGGCAACTTATTCCACACAATATGATTCGCAATTAAAGGATTAAAATATGACCTTATACAAGGAGTAAAAGGAACTTGAATATGATTTTTGGTATTGCAAAAATTATAATTACCCTGATCAGAGGTAAAAGATGGCGGAACACTTAGGGGATAGGGGCAGTCACCATGAAGCTGAGAAAAAGTAAAACATGCACACGAAAGAATACACAGTGACTCGAGATCAAGTAATGGGATAACTCCTGAACGTTTAGTTTCCTTAATTAGGTTTCTAGCTTCATTGTAAACCTTAGAAAGTGGTGTTAGTAGTGAAGGAAAGGTTGACATCCATACTATTGGACAGTAAGAAACGTAAGAATGGATCAAGCAGTGAAAAAGGATTTTCAAAATTGATCCAAGAAAAGTATGCATAAGTTTCCTTAAAATACCGAGACTCCTGCATTTCTTAGACTTCTGCAATTTCTTAGATTTTCGAAAATTAAGGAGACCAGAAAGCATAGACACTCGTAAGGTTTTACTAAATACTGATAAAATTGAAATTG
Source organism: Artemia franciscana (assembly GCF_032884065.1). Classification (NCBI taxonomy): domain Eukaryota; kingdom Metazoa; phylum Arthropoda; class Branchiopoda; order Anostraca; family Artemiidae; genus Artemia; species Artemia franciscana. Next base: position 36,968,277 of record NC_088869.1, on the reverse strand, counting down.
GTTGATAATGTGCTGGATCGTTTCTTGGTCCACCTTTATACAGAATAATTTTGGATTTACAAATTATAAAAGAGAAATTGTTTGAAATGTATTTTGCTTTCAGTAAAATTCAATTCATGTTTGTTCTTTAGACGGGGATTAACCCTGCTTTTCTTTATGGTCGTTTCTGCTCGTCTTGAGTTTGACTTAATGATTTATTGTAATGTCTGTTCTTTTTTGGTTTCATTTATTTAGTAATACGGATTTATTGTTTCTTAACAATCTAGTTATAAACAGTATAATATTTAATCATAGAATTGCCAATAAGTTAACACGGTAAACACATGATGGTAAAATAGCTATTCTTATTGATTGTGTTATTATAAACCAAAGACCGGCAGGATCAATCCAAGATACTAGGGTTTATAGGAGTGCTGTTTTTGATGTTAAAAGTAAAGATCACCATTTAGTAGCGTGTAGGGTTAATCTAAAGCTGAAATTTAGAAAAACTAACTACCTTCCGGTAAGCTATGACGTTGGTAGACTCAAGGACGGAAATTTGAGAGAACCTTTTCAGGACCAGTTGAGTACTAAACTAGAGAGTCTTCGATTTGCGAATGTAGAAGAGAAAGCAATATTTTAGGAAAATCGTTTTTGATGTCGCTGATGGTGTCTTAGAAAAGAAAATTTGAAACACAGCTTGGAATGTTAGTGAAGATGCTGTATATTTAATAGAGAGGATGATGGGCTTGTACAAGAATTATTGATTGACAGATCATATAAAAATAAGAGTAATGTAAAGAAAACAGAGAAAGAATTAAAATATGAATTAAGGGGGTGTGAAATAGTGGCAGTGGATAAAACTACTGAAGGTGTGGAAGATGCAGCCTAACGACACTGTGCTGGCATGTTAATAAATTGAGAGGTAATAGTCAATCTAGACGTGTCCCAGTTAAGGACATGAACGGGGCCACACTTACTGATAAGGAATGAGTTGAACAGAGATAGACAGAACATTTCAAAAGAATCGGATTTTAATGCTGATTTTAAATATATAAGTTATTTATATATAATAGTTTAGTCTTTATATATAAGTTATATATCAATTTATATATAAGTTTAGTCTTACTAATCAAAAGTACCAGCCTGAGAAAATTTGCCTTATTTTCGTAAAAGGGGGGAAAAGCCCCTAAAAGTCAAAGAACCTTATGAAAATCCCCCATCAGATTCAACATATCAGAGAAACCTACCGTAGAGGTTTCAAGCTCCTATCTGCAAAAATGTGGAATTTTGAACTTTTGCCAGAAGAAAGATCACGGATACGTATTCATTTGTTTTTTTATCTTTCTCAGGGGTGATCGTATCGACCCAGTGGTCCTAGAATGTAGCGAGAGGCTTCATTAGAACGGAAACTAAAAGTTCTAGTGCTCTTTTTAAGTGACCAAAAAAATTGGTGGGCAACTAGGCCCCCTCCCACACTTATTTTTTCAAAGTCACCGGATCAAATTTTGGGATGGCCGTGTTGTTCAGCATAGTCGAAATATCTAATAATTATGTCTTTGAGGACGACTTAATCCCCCACGGTCCTCGGGGGACGGCTGCAAGTTATGAACGTTGCCCATTGTTTACATATAGTATTGGTTATTGGGAAGTATACATACATTTTGAGGGGGATTTTTTCTGGTGGTGGGGGAGGAGGGTTGGGGATTATGTGGGAGAATCTTTCCAGGGAGGGACTTATCGTGGGGAAAGAGAATTTCCATGAAGGAGGCGCTGGATTTCCCCCTCCAACTTCCCCCCAATGTCACCGGATCCGGTCGGGATTTAAAATAAGAGCTCTGAGACACGAGGTCCTTCTAAATATCGATGTTCATTAAGATTCGATCACCCATTCGTAAGTTAAAAATACCTCATTTTTTTTATTTTTACTTTTAAGAAATAAAAGTTCTAGTGGCCTTTTTAAGTAACCAAAAACATTGGAGGGCAACTAGGCCTCCTCCCCCGCCCCTTTTCTCAAAATCGTATCATCAGAACTCGGAGAAAGCCATTTAGTCGAAAAAAGCAAAAATAAATTGGCAAATTTCGTTTTAATTTTTCATGTACGATAAGTCAAAATCAAAATCTGCATTAATTAAAAACGTTCAGAAATTAAATTAAAAAAAAACAAGTTTTTTTAACTGGAGGTAAGGGGCGACATTAAAACTTAAAACGAACAGAAATTATTCCGTTTCTGAAAGGGACTGTCCCCTCCTGAACACGCCGCTCTTTAATATTTTATTTTATAATATCGCAAGCAGTAACCGAATAGTGTAATAATCCCAAATCACGAGTCAAAGTACTCTATGTGAATCCTGATTTTGACTTATTACTTATATGTTGGTCAGAATTTTGCAACAGTTTTTAATAACAGTTGTACTTAAATCATTTGGGTGGATGAGTACGGGGGAAAATGTTTAAATATATGGGCTGAAAAACTGCATAATCTTTGGGTTTTATAGAGCTGGCGGGATTCTAACTCCCATCGTGCTACAAGCTCGAGTAGGTTATAGACAAATATTATCAAACCATCCTCCTTCATATGCCCTGACAGTTTAAAACTAATTCTCTTATTCTTTCCTGAGATACCGCAGCCTTTTAACAACCTTGGATGCACATAGTTCATTTTAATTTTGTTCAATTTTCAATAGTTTTTTTTTTTACATTTAATTGAACTATACTGCATCTGTTTGGTAAAAATGAACTAATTCTCTTATTCTTTCCTGAGATACCGCAGCCTTTTAACAACCTTGGATGCGCATAGTTCATTTTAATTTTGTTCAATTTTCAATATTTTTTTTTTTTTTTTACATTTAATGGAACTATACTGCATCTGTTTGGTAAAATTGTTGGAGAAGCAAGCACGTTTGGCCTAATTATTTTTGCAATTGGGAACCTAACTTAAAGGTGCGGGTAGGAACGTACAGAGTTCTGGGCTTTACCATTCTGTACATTTTAAGACTGTGATTTTCCTCTTTTTCCTGTTCCCATAGTTCGACTTTCCATTATATTTAATTCAGCTAATTGGGCTTGAAACAAGCTCATTGGTAAGCGCCTGATCGAGCCATTGAGCGTAATCTCAATAAGTAAAATCGATTTTTTTTTTTGAGGCGTGTGAGGTTTTGTACAGTAGTACTTGCAATTTGTCGAAGATTTAATTTGACTGAACTATCAAATTACGCATATCCTACAGATAAATGAAGTTTAATTATGTGTTCTCGTTAGTTAAATTAATTAATTATGATTTGTTTTTAGGAATTCAGAAAAAAGAAAAGAAAAAAGCCGTGATGCAGCTCGTTGTCGAAGAAGTAAAGAATCGGAAATATTCACTGATTTGGCCAATACTCTGCCTGTTCCCAGTAATGTTATCAATCACATGGACAAAGCATCAGTGATGCGTCTGGCAATCGCCTATCTAAAAATCAGGCATATTCTTGGAACAGGTAAAATGCCCAACCTTTTTTATTCTTCTAAAGTTAAAGCTGTTGATGGCCTTTTCAGAATCTGTAACATTTTGCCCTCATTAGAGTAATATTGTCCGTGGTATAATTCAGGCTTTTTTGTGACTTTAGCCGTAAACAGTTTTTACAATATTTGCGAATGAAAAAGTTAGATCTATACTATAAATACTGGTTACCCGTGAAATTGTAATTGTGAATAGTATTTATAAATCACAGGTTGAAACTATTGTTGTGCTAAAAGCCAAATGAAATACAAGACACACGATTAAATCTATTCATAAGTAATGACCGTATGAGTCAAGGTTTCAGTATGGTCGTTGAATTCCTTTTAAAAGTGCCGCGTCTATTTTCCGGCGATTGATTTGATAAGTTGCGCTATTTGGGCACTATCGTACTCCGCGCACATCTGAACGACGAGCAGCACATATTTGATAGAACTAGTCTTATATAGGATGGAGGTAGCGATGGCATAAGCGGGCTATTTTTAATCATATTTATGGAGTTGAAAAAAAAAGATAAAGAAGAAATGATTAAGAAAAGAGAAGGGGGAAAATATAAATTGGAAATAAGATCTCAGTAGGTGTAATCAGAATCTTTTGGGGGACTTATGGTGTTTCTCTTGCCCAACCTTAGCAAGTTGTGAAGGCTCGGAGGTCTACAGGGCAGTGGCAGATAGATTACAATCAGGTTGTGTGCCGATTCGAATAATATCCTGTATGCCTCTTGCTCTCACCTTTTATTTGTGTGGTTAATGGTTAATCTGCATATTATAGTTAGGTTGTTGGTATTAATTATGATAATACTTTGCACAGCAATACATGGGAGCCGAATTGTCTAAGCGTGACTTTAATTACGAAACTAATTTATTCATTATTGTAAGGTGCAAACTGTTTGTATGCGCAAGGGATAAGGTTAATCCCCCCAATATCGATTTAAACAAGTACCTAGGAATATTTTTGTAATTTGGGATAAGACCCTTCTGTCACTCCCCACCCGTACAATTTTGACTCTGTTCATCTTTGGTATTAACACTTTGAATGTTCGGTTGCATTTAAATTCTCTTGAAACCTCAGCGGTTACGTTGGGCTATGGTTCGGTCGAGCAGTATAAAGTCAATGAAATTACTCAATAGAGCCGACCTGGCTTGGTGGTTTTGAGAGATCCAATGCAAGTTTACCTTATGAAGGAACGGTTAGAAATTGAAAGATTAAAGCAAAGGTGGGCAGTTTTTCACAATATCCTACTGCACCTGCAAAAAACAAACATGTTAACAAGAGGTCTAAAAGTGCCTTAGTAATCTCAATCAGTCGTTTTAACTTTTTATTTTCGTCATACTTCGTCATCAAGCGGGTATTCATCATCTTGACCTTTCTGATTGCTGAAAATCTGCTGCGCTTCTCTTATTAAGCGCGATTTCTTTGTTTCAAACGCAAATACTGCTAATTTTCTTCATTTTATGCTGTTTATGTAGACTTTTTCAACACGTCTTAAAATATAATATAATGAGGTTATAATATCTTGACTGATAGTACAACATTGCTTGTCATTTTAAGAAGCCGTTGAATCTATATGAAGTAATCGTATTTAATTTTGGTCTATATATTTACCTTTGAGCTGTGGCAGATCTAGCACCCCCCGCTGGCTTCGGGACATTTTTACTTATATTTGTGTGAATTATCAAGTAAAAAAGAAGAAGAAAATGACTTTCAAAATTCTAACCATTCCTACCCTTTTCTCTTCTCAAAGTCATAGACCCGTAAGTGACACAGCTATTATTTATAGCTACTACTTTGACATAATTCTGTATAAACAACATCTATCAGTGCATATGTAGGTGCATCACAACCACAATTTTTGAGAGGAGGGGGGAGGCATTTCATAATTTTGTGTGCGTGGGGGGATCTGGAACTAGCAAATATGAGTCCTTAGAACTAAATTTAAAATTTTTGGGGAGGGTTGTCGTTGAGATCAACCTCAGGGACAATTATCCTTCTTCTATGGAGGTATGATTCTAGTATGTTGTTATTTCTTAGCTTGGATGCAATCTTTAAATATGTAAGCTTGATTTTATTATTTGCCCAGATATAAGGCACCTATACATATTTTTTTTTATCTTTAGTGAGATTTGAAGATACTTTATAATCATATTATTCATAGGCCTTAGCCTTGGGAGAGGGGGTGCTGACATTCAAGGATGTCACAGACACAAGAGAATATTTTTATACCTATCCACATTTTTGAATTTCTTCGGGGAAATTCCCCCGTCTCGTGTTCGCAGATATGCTTTTCAGTTATCTATGCTTATTTTCAATTCAACTTCACTTCTCAGATGCTTCGGAAACAGAATTTGGTAAAGACAATTATGACAATTTCCTAATGAGAGCAATGGATGGTTTTTTGTTGGTTGTTTCAAGAGAAGGCGACATCGTCTATGTCAGTGAAAACATTTCACAATATCTTGGGCTATGCCAGGTATTTTTCTTTGTTTAATTTTAAGCTATGAAATACTTGTTTAATTATGAAGTACTTGTTTAATTTTGAAGTACTTGTTTAATTTTGACACAAGTATAAAGGCTGGGCAACAGGCTTGCCACATGCCCCTGTAAAAATACCCTGAAACTGAAACGTCGGCGATTTTCAACGCTCTATGCGCCATCAATGGTCCTGGAGGATATTTCTAAAGAAGAACGAATCAAACCCTCCTCTTTCATCAATTTCTACTTTTATTACTTTGCCTTGGTGTTTAAAAGCTAGTGTTATCCACTAAAAGCTCCTATTTCTACAGTAAAAGAGCAACTATCTCCTGTCAACACAGGTATCTTGTGTATATTGGAGACGTATTTCTCCATATCAAGGGAGGTCAGAATTAGGGGGGTCAGTGGAGGTTAAACCGTCCCTCGGTTATTGAGCTGCAGCGCCGCTCATAAATATTACAATAAAATGAACCGAAACACTACTTTTCAGGTCCTAAAATCCTCCCCCACCCTTGATCAAACAGTTCGTGGTAACGAACTGTTTTTTACTGTTTTAAAATGTAGAGTTAAGAGAAAGAGTCAAACTTTAGCGTAAAGAGCGGGGCGTTGAGAAGGAAAAGCCCCTTTCATATACGGAGTAATTTCTGTTCGTTTTAAGTTTTAATGTCGCTCCTTACTTTCATTTAAAAAACTTTTTTTTTATTTAATCTCCAAAAAAGAACCTTCTAACCTACACCCTAATAGTGTTTACGTATTTATGCGGGGCTCTATTACCACTAGTTTCATTGGATAGGTAATAACGCTTCTATTGTTCTATACTTCATATGTATTTAGAGATGCATGTGCCATACGATAGTATACCCTTTGAAACTGGGAAATTATACGAATATCCATTCGATAGTGTTATTTCTTTTGTCTCTTGACATGGGCTATAGAACTTAGTTTTCCATTCGAACGAAATCTTCCTGATAATTTCTGACCCCTGGTTTAATTCTACTGCCCTCTAGGAAAAGAAAACACGGATTTGTGCCCATCCCTCTTGGAAAAAAAACAGAATTTTGCATTGTTGTAGATAATACCTTCACGGTTTTTGTTTATGTTAAAATTATATTGTATAGTGTGATAAAGACCACACCTCTATTTAAGGTGCTAACCCCTCTTTTTAAAACTATGTAAATACCCTTATGCTAACACGTTTGATGAGAAAATCTGAGATGTACAAATTTTGCGCGTTTAAAACCATCCCTAAAAGATGCTGCTAATGACCCAATCAAGATTTTGATGTGAAAATTTTCAATTTATATCTTTAAGGGTGGTTTTTTCACTCACATTTAGTTACCACGCATTGTTTGACCCAGTATTCTCTTAAATGTGGCGGAGGCTACAACCCTCTCAGCTCCATTTGTTACGTTCAAGTTCGCTTTGTATATATGAAGATGCTTAAAGAATGACTATCATTCCCGAAAAATGCACCCCTTGAAATATTTCTTGGGGAGGGGGTATGAAAATGAAGCTTAGTATGACTTGACATTTTTTAAGGGGAAGGGTCTTTGGATAAATTTTTAAGGCCCACAAGTTTTTTCCAACAAAAATGAAGAGGGATGTTAGAACCTAAATGAAAATAAATGATTTTATATCATCAGCCTCGCGTTGAAAGGGGTGTGCTAAATAAAAGACCTTACATGCATCCAGGTTGCCAAAAGGACAAATGCGAAATATCTAAGGAACTGCTAAGGGTATTAGCTTACAGACTCCAAGCTATGTTGATAGGGATGTTTAACTGAATCAATGGATGTCAGAAGGATTTATCTGCAATGCTCAGGAATGATTAAGGGTATAAAGTTGGGATTTTAATGAACATTAGGGAGGATGTTGAACTAAATCAAAAGGCACAGCCATCATCCAAGTTGTCAAAAGGTATCAAGATGAAGTTTTCCTGTTGAACTAATTCACGATACACAATCACGATGTGCATCCATGCCATCGATTGGGCGGATCAGCCGTTTATCGGGAGCAACTAAGGGTATCCAGTAGAAACTTTGAAGGCATGCTGCGAGGAATGTTAAATTAAATTAAAAGTAGTAGTAGTAGTAGTAATTTATTAACCAAACTAAATAACACAGACAAAATCAATCGGTAGCACACCAAAAGCGTTGCTTGCGAGGGTGTGTTACTAACAAAAAAGAACAAAAGATGATATGTACATTCAGTTTGTCAAAAATACATATCTTTAGTACTCAGAAACGGCTAAGAGCATTAAGTTAAAACTTTTAAGGAATATTAAGCTTTAATAGTTCCAATAACTCCTTTGATGCTGCTTTAGCAAGCCATATATTTAATAATCCCAGCCACACAATACTTTTTGAAAAATCTTCTCTCATTAGTAATGATTTAGGGATAAAACAGGTAGTTCGGGAATCAATCGAAATTAGACTCAAAATAAATCATTGTGAATAGACTCAAAATATTCTTTAAATAGCGACCAAGAGGAATATTCACTAAATTCTTGATGCTCAAATTTAAGTAAAAATGATCTAACAAAATATTTTACTAAACCAATTGACCAATTCGCCTCAATGCTTCTCTTGCCAGTCATATGATCTGCGTGCTCAGGTACCCGAAAATGTTCCAGGTGTGGTGAGGCTGGCCACTCCACAACCAAAGATAATCCTTGTACCAAGGCACTTAAGTGTGCTCTTTGCAACTCCTCTGACCACCCGTGTTACAGTTTTAAGTGTCCAGTCGCTCAGTCTTCTGAAGAATTCAAATGCCTGAAGAAGCCTTAAAAATTGTATCATGGAACATGAATGGGAAAGTTCTACCGAAACATCACCTACTGTCTGAACTTTGCTTACTGTTTGACGTGGTGAGTCTCCAGGAACACTTCTTGTCAAGCGATATTTGTCAACTGTTGGAGTTCACGTCTACGCATAATCTGTTTTTCCACCATGCTAAGTCCACTTGCGGTAGGCCTTCAGGCGGTTTGGCCCTAATGATACGGAAAGAGCTACTTGGTAATCTAGTTGCTAAGTCTGACAGTTTTCTTGCGGTTAAAGTTCCTAATGTGGTCATATTCGTAGTTTATTTTCCTACTAACTACCGTAATGATATATCTGAGAGGACGTTCTCTGTCACATGTACATCAATTGCCAAGCTAGTATCAAATTATGAAGATGAAGGCCTAAGTTGTCTCCTGTTTGGTTACTTTAACTGTGAACTATCTGACCCTGAAAACAATAGATCTCAGATCTTACTCTATCCTTGTCCAAGTCTCACCTGTTTTGGAAATGATCGCGATTTTACGTACATCCATCAAACTGGCTCCGTGTCTCGGTTGGACTATTTCCATTGTTCTTCTATGATTAAACCCTCCTCTGCTACCTCCGTTCTTCTTGATTGCTCCATATCCGACCACATGCCGATCTGTAATTCTTTTCAAATAAAGCCCTTGCAGCAAACTTCACCACCAAATTCTCCACCTAAATGGCTGTACAGCCTCAGCTGGGAAGCTGCTAACATCGTTTTGTACCAGAGTTCATGTGACTCCATCCTGTCGAAGATCCGAAATCCTTTCACACTTTTGGGTTGTCCGAACATGACAGTAGACTCGAAAAAAACTATCCTACTAAACATCTACTGTTATGAGAGAACGCATGCTATCCATACAGCTGAGAAAGCTGCAGTTCCAGTCCGCAAAATTTGCCACGGCACGGAAGTGCCTAACTGGCGGAATAATCCTAATCTCCTAGCCGCATGTGATTCAGCAAAATTCTGGCTACAATTATGGGCAGATTGTGGGAAGCCGCGCTCCAGAGTAGTCGCTCTTTGTATTTACACGAAGTGAATTTTCCAAGGCCATCGCACAGCATAAGGCTAACAAAATTGTCCGCACTAGCGAGATTGTTAATAACTCGCCTCCTGCTTTATGGCGTCTTCGAGCTAAGAACAAATATTCCAATGGCCCACCTTCATGCCAGAAAAAGACTGGTGCGACTAATTCAGAGACCAATTTTCAGCCCTTAATTCCTACCTAGACGACACCTTTTGCCAAGCCCTCGGAAAGGAGCTCCAGTTTGCAGTTAAGGATATTGGCTTCCTGGTCACTCCGTCTTTGATGCGTTCCAAAATTGTTAAGCTAATAAAAAAGCAATCAAAGGGCATCGATGGTATATTTGGCACCCATTTAAGCTTTGCCAGCAATCTTCTCCTAAAGCACCTTTCTCTTCTATTTCAAATGATTTTTGTTACTGGCATCGTTCCAGACAGCTTTGGTGTCGGTGTCCTCAAAAAAGGTAAACAAGCTGACCAGTGCGCTTGATATCGTCCGATCACTGTTTCAACTACTTTTTGTAAGCTATTTGAATCCCCAATTTTTGATGAAATTGCACTTCGATACACTACTCCCGACGACCAGTTCCGGTTCAAAAAGCGCTCAGGACAGGAACACGTTCACACCGTTCTTGCAAATCTTCTTGTTGATGCAGATAAAGAGGGTGATCTTCTCGTCTTTGGAGCGCTTGACGTTAGTAGAGCCTTCGATTCTGGCATCCATGGCCATATCCTGCTTAAGGCCCTTCAGCGAGGTGTTTCCTCTTGCATCATTTCCCCTGTCTACAGTATGTACAACAAGCTCTCGGCTGTCATCCCGATCCCCTCTCCGTCCGGCACTTCTCCTTTTAAAGAAATGCTGAGTGTCAAGAAAGGCGTACGTCAAGGTGGCAAAACTTCACCATCACTGTTTAATAACGCTATCATCGAAGCACAAAAAGTAATTAAGCCGTTGTGCTTTTTCCGTGGGATCAATCTATCGCTGCTGAACTTCGCTGATGACATTCTTCATGTTTCTTGCTCGATATCTTTATTTCAACAAAATTATGACTCACTTGCAGCGGCATACAAGCAGATCGAACTTTCCTTCAACGAATCTAAAACAGAACTTCTTTTCTTCAATGGTTCAAAAAATGAGCTTTCATTTAACCTCTCCGTTAAAATTGGCGACACCCTGATTAAGCCCTGTGAGTCCCTTAGCTATCTTGGCCTCCCTATTTCTTCTACATTGAAGGACACACGCTCAGCACTGACAAACCACTTCTGTTCCCGTCTACGAGCGTCTTACTGATTACTTGTTGCCGATAAGTATCGTTTCAACCGCCCTCTCCTTGCCCAGCTATACAACTCTTTTACTACCCCCCCCCCATCTGCTTGCTCTAGCTCCCTTCTGGAAAATATTCACAGCTACCGAAAAGAAAGCCATTTGTAGCGCATTCTACAGATATGCCAAGTTTCTCCTGCGTCTCCCTCTGGCACAGCAACGGCGACATCTCCATGAAATAAAAGGTCACCATCCCTTCCATGGCCATAGAGAGAAGAATCTCCAAATTCAGTGCCAATGTTTTAAGAGCCAACCACCCCTGGACTAGTGTTATTTTATAATGTTTTTAGTCGATGCGTATTTAAATTTTTAATCTTTTCTCTCTTTTTCTTTTTTATACTCCGTCTTTTCCGTTTTTGACGGGTAATAAATTAATAATAATAATATTATTAAACCCATAACTAAAAGGCCTTTAAGGCTACCTGCCAAAAAAGCAAGATTAGCTTTGAAAGCGTGTATTTAATTATTTTATTTCGTTTGAATGAGTTTATCATCTCATTTCATTTTATTTATCAGTCCTGGTTGAACTTGATTGAAGTATTGATGCTAGACTGTTTTAAAAGTTTTTTGAAAAATATTTTAGTTTGAAACTTCGGATTTTAATGTAAGTTTCAATGTATAATATATATATATATATATATATATATATATATATATATATATATATATATATATATATATATATATATATATATATATATATATATATATATATATATATATATATATATATATATATATATATATATATATATATATATATATATATTTGGTGTTGTGCTGAAGATGGACGTAAGGCAGTGAACTATTCACCGAATTGAATTCCACTGTATTGAGAAAATTTCCTTATTGTTTCTGAGTTGTGTTTGTTTATCAATATTTGTCTGTTTTGAAGATTGTAACAGGATGGGGATCAGGATGGCTTCAGTCCCACTGGAGGGCGAAAACCATGTAGGGTTTGAGTCCATTTATTTGAATGTATTCCCCCTGTCCATCCATTCAATATTCTATAGTGAAACTATCATTAAGATTCCTTGGAAAAATTGGTCGAAGTATGTATAACAAACCAAAATATTAATCATTAAAATATAGTTTGAAAACTGAAATCCTCCTTTTACAAACCAATAAAAAACAATCAAACAGTTCGTGGTAACGAACTGTAGTAAGAAGCGACAAGGCTCAATAGAATTTTTAACACCGCAGAGATTTTGAGATGTACAGGAGTCCTAAGTAACAAACTAGCAACAAAGAACTGTTTGAAACAGTTCCATGCTGATGTGGGCTTCAAACAATAATTTCAGCTTGGACTGTTCTCGATTTATGAAGTCAATATGGTTTGTCATTTTTGAGTTGTTTTTTCATAAGATTATTTGGTACACAGCATGTCATTCTTTTGCAGGTCAGATAAATAAGGTTATAATTTATTTTGATTGTTTTATAGGGTACGTAGTTGTTCTTACTGTAGTAAATTTTTTTGACAAACATTGCATGTACGATTCTTTTTCTCCACAGTAATTGTATGATGTTTACGATTTTTGTGTAAAATCAAAAAACTTGAAATCGAACTTGTAGCCAGCTTTATAAGTACTGAAGTCAAACAGTTGGTGGTAACGAACTGTAGTAAGGAGCGACCCGGCTCAGTAGTAACCAAAACTCTAAAAAAAGGAAGTTTGATACCAATACCTACATCAAAAGAATCGCATTTTAATACTGATGTTAAATATATAAGTTTCATCAAGTTTAGTCTTATCCATCAAAAGTTACGAGCCTGAGAAAATTTGCGCTATTATAGAAAATAGGAGGAAACGCCCCCTAGAAGTCATAGAATCTTAACGAAAATCACACCATCAGATTCAGCGTATCAGAGAACCCTACTGTAGAAGTTTCAAGCTCCTATCTACAAAAATGTCGAATTTTGTATTTTTTGACAGAAGGCAGATCACGGATGCGTGTTTATTTGTTTTTTTTTTTTTCCAGGAGTGATCGTACCGACCCAGTTGTCCTAGAATGTTGCAAGAGGGCTCATTCTAACGGAAATGAAAAGTTCTAGTGCCCTTTTTAAGTGACCAAAAAAATTGGAGAGCACCTAGGCCCCTCCCACGCTAATTATTTTCCCAAAGTCTACGGATCAAAATTCTGAGATAGCCATTTTATTCAGCGTAGTCGAAAAACCTTATAACTATGTCTTTGGAGACGACTTACTCCTCCACAGTCCTCGTAGGAGGGGCTACAAGTTACAAACTTTGACCAGTGCTTACATATAGTAATGGTTATTGGGAAGTGTACAGGCGTTTTCGGGAGGATTTTTTGGTTGGGGGGAGGGATTGAGAAGAGGGGGATATACTGGGGGAACTTTCCATCGAGGAATTTGTCATGGGGGAAGAAAATTTCCATGAAGGGAGCGCAGGATTTACTAGCATTATTTAAAAAAAACAATGAAAAAATAAATATGAAAAAGTTTTTTCAGCTGGAAGTAAGGAGCAGCATTAAAACTTAAAACGAACAGAAATTATTACCCATATGAGGGGCTCACTTCCTCCTAATACCCCGCTCTTTACGCTAAAGTATTTTTAGTAATGTCAACTATTTATTCTACGGCTTTTGTGATTCAGGGGTCATTCTTAATGAATTGGGACAAAATTTAAGATTTGGTGTAAAGAGAGAGGTACTGACGAGGGGGCGATCCTTCTCATATGTGTAATAAAAACATGAGAATAAAAAATTCTTTACGTAAGCTAATTTATAAGTTACGTATATCTTTTACTAATAAAAAGATTCGTAAAAAATTAAAAGTTCTAGTTGCCTTTTTAATTAACCAAAAAATTGGAGGGCAACTAGACTTCCTCCCCGCTCTTTTTTTCTCAAAATCATTCGATCAAAATTATGAGAAAGCCATTCAGCCAAAAAAAAAAAAAATAAAAATAAATATGCAAATTCCTCTGCGGAGAGCCAAAATCAAAACATGTATTGATTCAAAAACGTTCAGAAATTAAATAAAAAAACAAGTTTTTTCAACTGAAAGTAAGGAGCGACATTAAAACTTAAAACGAACAGAAATTACTTCGTATATGAAAGGGGCTGCTTCCTCATCAACGCCCCGCTCTTTACGCTAAAGTTTTTTACTGTTTTAAAAAGAAGAGTTGAGAGAAAGAGTCAAACTTTAGCGTAAAGAGCGGGGCGTTGATGAGGAAGGAGCCCCTTTCATATACGAAGTAATTTCTGTTCGTTTTAAGTTTTAATGTCGCTCCTTACTTTCAGTTGAAAAAAACTTCTTTTTTTATTTAATGTCAATTAAAGACGAATGAAGCGAAATTTGTCAATGAAAAAAACAAACAAAAAAAAACAGAACTACAACGGAACGAAATCAGCATCAATGAATAAGTCAGGTCCAAAATACGCAGAAAATACAATGAATAATCAAGTGAAAATTAAACGAACAGCCTCTCAGGCTCAATGCCTCTAAACCTTCTAAAGGCTAGAGTGTTATTTGCGCCTTACTGAAAATAAAATGTATTTCAAATTTCCTCTTTTATAGCGTTAATAAATCTAAAGTCGGAAAGTCTTCCATGATTGAATATCATTATAGGCCTATAAGTACGGTCATTCAACTTTCATTAGTTCTTTCCCTAGTATTGGGTATCAAGGCGATCTTCCATGTTTTGACCAATATAAACGTACTACTCGAAACAAAAACTGTTTTCAGTGAGGTGCAAATGACACTCTCGTATTTAGAAGGTTTAGGGGTTCTGAGCCTGTTCCTATTTGTGGTAATTTCTGGTAGTTTTAATTTTGACTTGATTCTTCGTTGTAATTTCTGCTCGTTTTGGGGTTCATTTATTCATTGACAGTGACTTCTGTTTGTTTTCTATTCGAATTATTATTTGACTTTATGTCTACTCGTCATAGGTTTAATGTAGCTCTTTACTTCACTTTCAAAAGTTCTTTTTTTATAAAAGTATTTAAAATGAATATTTGTAAAGATGTAACAATGAAATGACAAAACTTGTTTCAATACTGAAGGTCAGGGTTATTAAACCCGCTTCGTTGTTAAATTATTTCTGAAATGCACGTTGGAGGAAAAATTACAGGCTTTCTTTGGCCGTCCAATTGTTGACCAACAAAGTTAAATACACATTTTCTTTTAGCCAAATTTATTAGAAATATTAAAATCTCTTAGATATGAGCATTAGCTTTCAATTGAGTCATTAATCGTATCTCTATCATCTTCCAGTAACCTACTAGGAATGGCGAAAAAGGGGGGGGGGGCATGATTGCTACCCATGCAAAAAGGTGGCTTTCCTTATTTACATTGTGGGGAGCTGTAAACTCTTCAGTTTGAGCACGGGTGAAGAAAAAATGAATTTCTAATAATCGACTCGTTACTATTACCCATGTACTCAGTTTAGGGCTTTTAACGACTGTGATTTCAATTATGTACTTTTTTTTTATCGACAGGCCGTGTTCAAGGGGCTTTGGGCTCTTGTTCGAAATTATAAAAAAAATTATTTTCATAATTACGAGTTACATAATTAAATAATTTCAACCTGAATATTAGTTTTTATCTCTAAATTAGTGTCTATCAGTAAATGTTTCTTACTAGATAGCATCTTAGAAAACACGTTTTTATACTTTCGTTACTATGGGCCTTGGTTCGCTCTTTACTAGGTTTCGGCATCTGCTACAACCTAGATACTAAACCATAAAATAAAAATAAAGAAATAAGCTTCAATGCTTGGTCGTTTTTTCATGAGCTTAATTATTGTAAATGCATTGTTCGTTCACTTTCCTTTATTTTCTATTCACTTTTTTTTTATCCAGTTCCTTTGGAAGCCCCAGGCATCCCATATTTTGATAAAGTATATATTAAAATAAAATATTAAAATTTTGTGTTAAAACCATAAAGTACAGATAGATTTATCGAGGAAGTTCTGTGAGACTATTTTTTCGATCTCATATCAAGGAATCTTCATTCAAGTCTCTTCATTTGTGCATATTCGACACACCTAACTTGTATTTCTTATTTAGGCTTAGATCTGTTTCATATTTATTCGTCGTCACATACCTTATTTCTTCCCCAGCAGCTGTGACAAAAAAAGAAATAATTCTGTGCATTGATGCTCTGCCTAGCTATGCGAGTCCTGGGGCTCGATTCCCGCCGCTGCAAACTTGGTAAAAGGGCTGCTAAAAAAAAAAAAAAAAAAAAAAAATCTAGCATGAAAACGTCGATTAGACGTCCTATGCGCGTCTGTCAATGGCCCAGGACTGTTGATCTGTGTCTCGACATAAAAATCTCTCAGTCATTCATTGGATCCGTTACTACGACAATGAACTTATTCCAATGTTAAACCACCTAAGGCCTGAATGGGGTTTCTTTTTTATGGCACTTGGTATTAACCAAGTGGCATATAGCAATCGCACATTCTGTCGGTCTGTCGGTCCCGGTTTTGCTACTTTGGGCACTTCCAGGTAAGCTAGGACGATGAAATTTGGCAGATGTATCAGGGACCGGACCAGATTAAATTCGAAATAGTCGTTTTCCCTATTTGACCATCTAGGGGGGAGGGGGGTGGCGGGCCCGCTAATTCGGAAGAAATAGAAAATTGAAGTATTTTTAACTTACGAACGGTTGATTAGATCTTAATGAAATTTGATGTTTGGAAGGATATCATGTCTCAGAGCTGTTATTTTAAATCCCGATCGGATCTGGTGATATTGGGGGGGAGTTGGGAGGGGGAAACCTAAAATCTCGGAAAACACTTAGAGTGGAGGGATCGGGATGAAACTTGGTGGGAAAAATAAGCACAAGTCCTAGATACATGATTGACATAACCGGAACGGATCCACTATCTTTGGGGTAATCGGGGGGGGATTAATTCTGAAAAATTAGAAAAAATGAGGTTTTTTAACTTACGAACAGGTGATCGGATCTCAATGAAATTTGATATTTAGAAGGATATCGTGTCTCAGAGCTCTTGTTTTAAATCCCGACTGGATCTGGTGACATTTGGGGGGGGGAGTTGGGAGAGGGAAACCTAGAACTTGGAAAACACTTAGAGTGGAGAGATCGGGATGAAACTTGGTGGAAAAATAAGCACAAGTCCTAGATACATGATTGACATAACCGGAACGGATCCGCTCTCTTTGGGTAGTTGGGGGGGGGGGGTTAATTCTGAAAAATTAGAAAAAATGAGATACATTTTTAACTCACGAACGGGTGATCGGATCTCAATGAAATTTGATATTTAGAAGGATAGCGTGTGTCAAAGCTCTGTCCCGACCGGATGTGGTGACATTGGGGGGGGATATGGGGTGGGGGAACCTAAAATGATGGGAAACGCTTAGATTGGAGGGATCGGGATGAAACTTGGTGGGAGAAATAGGCAGAAGTCTTAGATACGTGATTTACATAATTGGAACGGATCCGCTCTATTGGGGGGGGGGGTAATTCTGAATAATTAGAAAAAATGACGTATTTTTAACTTACGAAGGAGTGATCGGATCTTCATGAAACTTCATATTTAGAAGGACATCGTAACTCAGATCTCTTATTTTAAATCTCAACCGGATCCAGCGTAATTGGGGGGGGGGGGCAGTTGGGGGGGAACCGGAAATCTTAGAAAATACTTAAGGCGGTGAGATCAGGATGAAACTGGGTGGGAAGAATAAGAACCTGTCTAAGATACGTGACTGACATATTTGGACCGGATATGCTCTCTTTGGGGTAGTTGGGGGGGGGGGGGGTAATTGTGAAAAACTAAAAAAATCAGGTATCTTTAACTTAAGAACGGGTGATCGAATCTCAATGAAATTTGGTATTTAGAAGAAAATCGTGTGTCAAAGCTCTTATTTCAAGTCCCGACCGGATCTGGTGACACTGGGGGAAGTTTGGGGTGGGGGAACCTAAAATTATGGAAAACGCTTAGATTGGAGGAATCGGGATGAAACTTGGTGGGAAAAATAATCAGAAGTCTTGGAAGCGTGATTTACATAATTGGAACGGTTCCGCTTTATTGGGGGGGGGGGTTAATTCGGAAAAATTAGAAAAATGACGTATTTTTAACTTACGAAGGAGTGATCGGATATTCATGAAACTTCATATTTAGAAGGACCTCGTAACTCAGGATCTCTTATTTTAAATCTCAACCGGATCCAGCGTAATTGGGGGGGGGGGCGGTTGGGGGAACCGGAAATCTTAGAAAATACTTAAAACGGTGAGATCAGGATGAAATTGGACGGGAAGAATAAAAACTTGTCTAAGATACATGACTGACATAAGCGGACTGGATCTGTTCTCTTTGGGGAAGTTGGGGGGGGGGGTAATTCTGAAAAACTAAAAAAATGAGGTATTTTTAATTTATGAACTCTTATTTTAAATCCCGACCAGATCTGGTGACATTGGGGGGGGGAGTTGGGAGGGGGAAACCTAAAACTTGGAAACACTTAGAGTGGAGGGATCGGGAGGAAACTTGGTGGGAAAAATAAGCACAAGTCCAAGATACATGATTGAAATAACCGGAAGGGATCCGCTCTCTTTGGGGTAGTTGGGGGGGGGTAATTCTGAAAAATTAGAAAAAATGAGGTATTTTTAACTTCCGAACGGGTAATCGGATCTCAATGAAATTTGATATTTAGAAGTACATCGTGTCTCAAAGCTCTTAATTTAGGTCGCGACCGGATCTGGTGACATTGGGGGGAGTTTGGGGTGGGGGAACGTAAAATGATGGAAAACGCTTAGATTGGAGGGATCGGGATGAAACTTGGTGGAGAAATAAGCAGAAGTCTTAGATATGTGATTTACATAATTGGAACGGATCTGCTCTATTGGGGGGGGGGGTTAATTCTTTAAAATTAGAAAAAATGGCGTATTTTCAACTTACGAAGGAGTGATCGGATATTAATGAAATTTCATATTTAGAAGGACCTCGTAACTCAGATCTCTTATTTTAAATCTCAACCGGATCCAGTGTCATTGGGGGGGGGGGGTACCGGAAATCCTTGAACATACCTAAAGCGTTGAGATCAGGATGAAACTGGATGGGAAGAATAAAAACCTGTCTAAGATACGTGACTGACATAATCGGACCGGATCTGCTCTCTTTGTTGGAGTTGGGGGGGGGTAATTTTTTAAATTGAGGTATTCATAACTTACGAAAGGGTGACCAGATCTTAATGAAATTTAATTTTTAAATTCCGACCAGATCCTGTGACATTGGGGTAATTGGATTGGGAAACCGGAGCTCTTGGAAAACGTGAAAATTGGGGTATTTTTATCTTACGAATAGGTGATCGGATCTTAATGAAATTTGATATTTAGAAGGAATTCATGTCTCAGAGCTCTTATTTCATATCCCGACTAGATCTTTTGACATTGGGGGGAGTTGGAGGGGGAAACCTTGGAAAACACTTGGAGTGGAGGAATCGGGATGAAGCTTGGTGGATAGAATAAGCAAATGTCCTTGATATGTGATTGACGGAATCGTACTGGATTCGCTCTCTTTGGGGGAGTTGAGGGGAGGGGTTCAGTGATTTGGCGAGTATGGTGCTTCTGGACGTGCTAGGACGATAAAAATGGGTAGGCGTGTCAGGGAGCTGCACAAATTGACTTGATAAAGTCTTTTTCCCAGATTCGACCATCTGGGGGGCTAAAGGGAGAGGAAAAATTAGAAAAAATTAGGTATTTACAACATACGAGTGGGTGATCGGATCGTAAGGAATTTTGATATTTAGAAGGACATCGTGACTCTGAGCTTTTATTTTAAATCCTGATCGACATTAAGCCTCTTATTTTCCTTTTAAGTCAATCTATTGATTCATAGAATTTTGTTAGAGCTCATGCCATATGATCTCTTGGCTCTTCATGCCTCATCACAAGTGCCATATGAGCTCTTAGCTCTTGTTTTAACATGCATTTGACTTGATTAATCTCTCTCCTTTGCTGAAGACATAGGTGACGAGTTTGACTTCTCTTATCAAAAAGTCTACTCCGGCCGAAAGCTCGTCAAAGATCAAGAACGCACCTATACCTAGATGATGGCGTGAAAAAGTGCATGTTCATTTATAAACTTGCTTTGAAATGCGCATTACCACTACAGAGAATGTGAACCAATGTCTATGGGTTTTTATATAATGAAGTCTTTCTCTATGGTTGCGCTAATATAACAAGTTTGGCCAGCCAGAAGCCGATTTGGTTTGGCTTTTGCCCTGTTGCTTCTGACAGCACAAAATAAATATAGAGAGAAAAAGAAGTATTACGCATAGAGATAAAATACTTTCTTAAAATTGCTGTGCATTCTTTTGACGTTGTAACGATTAATGACTGCTTAGCGGAGAATAATGGCAGTTAAATATCATTAAGGCATTATTTGTAGTTTATGCATAAAAAGATTGCTGTATGATGCAAGCTAATGATCTTACGATTCCTTTTTTCCTATTAGAATAGAAAAAGTATTTTTCCAAAAAAAGTTTTTCAGAGAATAGCGCAAAGTCCCCTTCTTTCCATCCCGCAGCAAGCAAAAGTATTGACTTGATCCCCACAAGCTGTTTCTTAGATATTTCGACTATGTCATTTTGATAATTCGGCCATATATAATATCTTTCGATTCACCTCTGCGCCCCCGTTAAGTCAAAACTTGAGGTCCACTTTGCCATTCAACATCCCCCAAATGTTGCAATCCCCAGCCTATATGATAATGGTGATATACTACTACTACTACTAACAACTTACCTCGGCACCAGGCCAACACAGATACGCAAGCTCCTCATCCATCCCAATCTAATCAAAGTCTCCCGCTTCACACCCTCTCAAGAAGTTCCCATTTCCTTTAAATCTTTTTTATGACATCCTCCCACCCTAGACGAGGACGACCTGTTTTCCGTTTAGCCCTAGACGGTTGGCCGAAAAGGACAATCTTCAGCAATTTGTCATCCTTCATCAGCAGAATGTGCCCTAACCATCTCAACCTTTCTTTCATTATCAAATAGTTCGTGGTAAAGAACTATAGTACGGAGCGACCCGGCTCAATAATAACCGAAACTCTAAAAAACGGAATTTTTATAACAATAGCTACATCAAAAGAATCGCATTTTAATGCTGATTTTAAATATATAAGTTTCATTAAGTTTCAACTTACCCATCAAAAGTTACGAGCCTGAGAAAATTTGCCTTATTTTAGAAAATAGGGGAAAACACCCCCTAGCAGTCATAGAATCTTAACGAAAATCACACCATCAGATTCAGCGTATCAGAGAACCCTACTATAGAAGTTCAAGCTCCTATCTACAGAAATGTGGAATTTTGCATTTTTTGCCACAAGACAGATTACGGGTGCGTGTTTATTTGTTTGTTTTTTTTTCTTGTTTTTTTCCCCCAGGGGTAATCGTATCGGCCCAGTTGCCATAGAATGTCGTGAGAGGGCTCATTCTAACGAAAATTCTTGTTCGTTATCACGAACTGTTTGATATAGAAAATAAGTTCAGTTTTGTATCGTTTGTAAATTTTAATTCTTGTAGCGCCAACCTATATTTTTTTTGCACCGATTGAAAATGCTGTAGCTTTCAGCTATGCCTGTGTTTTCCAAAGTGTGGCAGTTGTACTCCTAGGGAGAACAAGAACAGTTTGGTGGGTAGTACGCATTGCGCAGGAGCCTAGTGGGAGTATGTACCGGCTCCGTGCAAGGAACAGACTATTGGATGCAGAACCACATCTAACATTAAAACTAACAACTAGAGAAAAAAATAAGGACGATCTGTCATTTCAACGCAAATAATTTCATCCTTCTCAGTTATCAAAATAAACGTAAATCATAATATGAATTTCATTTGTATTCTATTATGAATTATTTAATTTTTCCCATATTTTTATTTTGCGTACGTATAAAAAAGAAAAACAAATGTATTGTCAATGAAATACATGCATTTTTTCAAGAGATATTCTCAGCTTTCCGAAAATTACAGAAAGGGGCTCACAGCCTCAGCAGAGCTGTTATGAATTTTACTAGACAAATGGTTTTAGGTTTTCAGGTGTGATATCTTATGTTTTATTTCGTTTTTTTTTCTCCCCTACATAGGGATTTTCCATCTTTTTACGTTATTTTCATGTATGTTTTAGTTTCTTGCTTCTTTTTTTTTCGTTCGTAGAAGTTTCCAGACTTAATCCAAAATATCCAGGCAGTTTAAGTTTGTTTTTCGCTTTCTTAATTAGAAGTTATCTCTGTTTTTTATCGATAGAGGTTTTTAATTTTAATTTTAGTGAAAAGGTAGTGTGGCCTGATAAGTCATAAAAGGGGATAAGACTCATCCCTGCTTTCACGCTGAACCAACTACTAACCTCACTTTCTAACCGGGTCGATCCCTAGTACCTAGATGCTAAGCCTACTTTAACATACTTATGTGGTATACCATGCAATCTATTTTGAATATATACAAAAACAAATAACTTCCTGATATTCGGTTCAATCTGTGTGGTTTGATGAAGTAGCCTACTATTGTCTAGTGGTAGATCAATCTATGATTCGCCAATTGATTTTATGAGCTTTTGAAATGAAACTAAAGGGGGATTTATACATTTGAAAGAAATTGTTTGACGAACATTTATTGTATATTAGGCTAGTGAAACCAGTTTGACTGTTTGGATGATAATGGTATATATATAAAACAAAGAATTCCCAGAACTTTCAGCAATTTTTAGTTTTTCAATGCTATAACGACAAAAGAAAAGCTGTTTATGATGTTTATTTTGTTTTCAGTAGAGTGTATATGACTCTATGGTCTTTTTACAGAGGTCTGGGGTGCTTGGCGTATCCCCCGCGGTAAATTCCCTTCCTCAGACAAAGAGAAAGCGTGACAAACAAAAATAATGATGAAAAAAAATTTTGATATAGACATCCTATATTCCAGAATATAGGCAGAATGTATGGTCTAGAATATCATGTAGCTTTGACTTTTGCATTTTTATTTATATTAATTCTTTTTTTGGGAGGGGTGAGTTATCATAGCAGGGTCAAATGAAGGTTAAAAAATTAATTTAAAAAGCATACAATTAGTGGGAACTGTTGAAGAGTTAACACATAGATAACAGGCTGGTCCTAAGAAGCACGAGTAATTACTTCTTGTGGACTTAGTCTGGTACTGACCAGAGTTGCCACTAGACAAAATGTGTGGGTTTTTTTTTTTTGGGGGGGGGGGCGGGTGGGCTTGATTTTACCGAATGCCTGGTAATTTTTATTCATTGATGCTGTTATTAAAATTCCTTCATTTTTTTTGTTCTTTACCCACTAAGACTGATCTTATTCCACTGATTTTTCGTCGCCCATTTGTCCTAATAAAATCAAAGTCAGCCAGTAGAATTGTATTTTTTGCACCACTATTTCACCGACTGGCTGAAAACATTAGAGGAGGAGTATTCACCTCCCGCCACTCGTGATGCCCCCGCTGACAACTATAATACATGATGCCAGTTCACCCCTTGCGATCGAGAACGCGCCCACTAGGCGTACATCAGAAAATGTTCCCGCCCGAAGTACCTTTATGGGACATTATTTTTCTAATATAATCGAAATAACAAGGAGTCGGACCCTAAGTCAAAACCATGCAAACTTCAAAATGGACACATCTTTACTTTTATAGACTACTTGACTTTCCAGAAACGAACGTTTAACCGTACGGCTTTTTTTCCTCCGCAACTCGGGAGTTCAATATATAGTTTGGCTATCTCAGAATGTTTGCATCAATAGCAACTTGGTCCTCCGTTGAGTAAAATCATAGTTTGGCGCCACAAAATGACAAAAAACGACCCTTTCCCGTGGTAAAATCTTTTTGGTTACTTAAAAAAAGCCCTAGAACTTTTAATTTCCGTCCAAATGAGCCCTTTACTCTGAGACCATCGGTTCGAAAAACAAAAACAAAACAAATAAACACACATCCGTGGTCTTTCTTCTAGGGAAAAAATTGCAAAATTCCACATTTTTGTAGATAGGGGTTTGAAACCTCCACTATAGAGTTCTCTAATATGCTAAATTTAATAGTTTGATTATCATTAAGATAACTTGCCTTTTGGGGTGTTCCCACATTTTTCGAAAACCAGGCAAATTTTCTCAGGCAAATTTGCTTACTACTTACCCGAGCCGCTCCTTGCAGTTCGTTTCCACGAACTGTTTGACTATACACCATATTTCCACATGCGTTTTTGAATATAGGTAGAATATTCTAGAATTCCTTCGTTTCTTCATTCATTTTATTTGTTTGAATTTCCCTTTGGT
The DNA here is from genome assembly GCF_032884065.1 of Artemia franciscana. Taxonomy (NCBI): domain Eukaryota; kingdom Metazoa; phylum Arthropoda; class Branchiopoda; order Anostraca; family Artemiidae; genus Artemia; species Artemia franciscana. The sequence continues at coordinate 36,943,919 of NC_088869.1, read as the reverse complement.
TGCTGAATTTTACACACTGAGAGAATTCTACTTGACTTAAAAATCTTGCCAGGATGGCGTAGAGAACTGCGAGACCAGGTGCCTCCAGGTTGACCTATACATAAAGGCTATCAAGGGACAGTCGGTGCCTAAGGTGCAATGCTTTAAAGCTGCAGTGCCAATCGCATTCATACGATAACGTTGTAGACCGAAGCTGGGACTCGAAAAATTGTTGATTTATTTACCTAGGATTGATCACCTGATATTGGTACCCTCTGTGGTAGGTTTCCGGATATTGACTGAAAAGTCGAAAGTGCTGATATTCACTTCAAATTTTTTAGACAGGTACCTACAGCAAAATGAATCTTCTCAAGGAATGTGAGATCGCTGGCCTATATGGTCTGGGTACTAGTTGGCCTAAAAGTTCCGTAGTACGAGGAGTCTTGGTTATTGAAACTTTGAAACCTTCTAGCATCTCGACCAAAAACAGGCATTAGTCTGAAATTATTTGGATTTATTCCACTTGCCTCTAGCTACGTGCACCTTTCAGTGGATTGGGGCACTATTTTGCTGGGGGGGGGATGAAGCGGTATATGCCTCTGATGATCTGTCCCCTTGCCCCATGTGTTTCAAACAGATCAGAGAACGTCCATATTGTCCCATTGTCCCTAAGTACTTTTTGCTTAATTTTCAAGCTGGACGAAGAAAAGAAAACTTCCTGTCTTTCTTCTGAAAAACTGCCGTGGAGAGGTTTGAAAAGTGCCATATGCCAAGTTTTGTTCCTCCAATAACACTGGTTTCAAGGTCATCGCTCGATTCAAGTTCAAACAAAATGAAACATACCTTCCTTTCAGCTGAAATTTAGTGATGAAATGGGGGTGTGATGCAGAGACCACTGACCTTCTTTGGCTCCTCACCAATTGGAGGTTCAGTGGAGGGACCACTGACCCACTGAAAAATATAGAGTGAATCTAGTTCTAGCAATTTGCTACATGTTGATCTTGTGGCTAGAAATTTGGCGGGAGGTAAAGTCGGAGGGGTCAAAGACTCAGTTTGGTCCTCCAATCATGCATGTTAGAAGTCCATTATTTTTGTTAAAGCTTGGTGAAACATGTCTGCCTTTCGTCTAAAAATTCGATGTGGTCATCAACCTGCCCCCTAAGTATAAGATCCTTGTGCATCTATGGTACAAAAAAAACCTGCTGCTTTATTATAAAAAGAATTGTTATTTGTTTTGGAAAAGCAACTAACTTAAAACAAAATTTTTGGTTTTATTGTAGGTAATCTTTGCGAATAGAGGCTAAACGTCAAGTTGTTCTAAGTTTATACTAAAAGGAATTCTAGGGGATTGGCTTTCGGTATCCTTTTATATTAAATAAAAGTACTTTTTTGCAGATGGATTTGCTTGGCCAGCCCTTGCTAGAATTTTCACATCCATGCGATCACGAAGAACTAAAAGAAATATTGTCAATTCATAAATCTGAAGATGAGTCTGCCAACCTATCGAGATCTTTCTTTTTGAGGATGAAATGTACACTGACTACCAAGGGAAGATCTGTTAACCTCAAATCTGCCACTTATAAGGTAAGTTCCCTAAAGTTGAAATATGTTGACAAGGAAAGTATTCAAAATTATGGAGAAAGACATAATTGATATATATATATATATATATATATATATATATATATATATATATATATATATATATATATATATATATATATATATATATATATGTAAATATATATATATATATATATATGTATATATATATATATGTATATATATATATATATATATATATATATATATATATATATACATATATATATATATATATGTATATATATGTATATATATGTATATGCACATATATATATATATATATATATATATATATGTATATATATATATATATATATATATATATATATATATATATATATATATATATATACATATATATATCTATATATCTATATATGTATATATATATATATATATATATATATATATATATATATATATATATATATATATATATATATATATATATATATATATATATATATATATATATATATATATATATATATATATATATATATATATATATATATATATATATATATATATATATATATATATATATATATATATATATATATATATATATATATATATATATATATATATATATATATATATATATATATATATATATATATATATATATATATATATATATATATATATATATATATATATATATATATATATATATATATATATATATATATATATATATATATATATATATATATATATATATATATATATATATATATATATATATATATATATATATATATATATATATATATATATATATATATATATATATATATATATATATATATATATATATATATATATATATATATATATATATATATATATATATATGCCTTTTCTTGAGTTTAAATGAGCCTTTGCGGTCAGGCTGAAAATAAGCCTGATTTCGGATTCAGACTAGCCAAAATACTCCACATTCATCGATAGTTCTTTTTTTTGTTATCTAATTTATCAAATTATCTTGGCTAAGCTAATTGGATAACTAGCGCAAAAGCCAGTTCTTGAATAGAATAACTCGCTTGTAGATGTAGTCTATCCGCCTGTTCAATCAATAGAGATTTTTCTTCTTTTTCCTTATTGGAAGTACTCCCAAGCTTCCATAGATACCACTTCAGGTCCAATAATTTTTGTGGATCTAAATAAAACACCAGGCACTGGAAAAAATGTGGTTTTAATTAGAGGAAATGAATCATTTAGTGAGGATTCTGTTTCGAAAGAGTTCCAATTCGTTTTAACTTTTAAAGTGCAGGAGGGAGATGAGAGGTGACCGTGGAAAAGCATATATGAGGAAAGAAAAAATTACAGTAATGGACTTCATCGATCAAACAGTTCGTGGTAACGAACTGTAGTAAGGAGCGACCCGGCTCAATAGTAACCAAAACTCTAAAAAATTGAATTTTGATATCAATAGCTACACCAAAAGAATCGCATTTTAATGCTGATTTTAAATATATAAGTTTCATCAAGTTTAGTCTTACCCATCAAAAGTTACGAGCCTGAGAAAATTTGCCTTATTTAAGAAAATAGGGGGAAAAACCCCCTAAAAGTCATATAATCTGAACGAAAATCACACCATCAGATTCAGCGTATCAGAGAACCCTACTGTATAAGTTTCAAGCTCCTATCTACAAAAATGTGGAATTTTGTATTTTTTGCCAGAAGACAAATCACGGGTGCGTGTTTATTTGTTTATTTGTTTTTTTTTTGTTATTTTCCCCAGGGGTTATCGTATCGACCAAGTGGTCCTAGAATGTCGTAAGAGGGCTCATTCTAACGGAAATGAAAAGTTCTAGTGCCCTTTTTAAGTGACCAAAAAAATTGGAGGGCATCTAGGCCCCCTCCCACGCTCATTTTTTTCCCAATGTCAACGGATCAAAATTTTGAGATAGCCATTTTGTTCAGCATAGTCGAAAACCATAATAACTATGTATTTGGGGATGATTTGCTCCCCCACAATCCCTGGGGGAGGGGCTGCAAGTTACAAACTTTGACCAGTGTTTACATATAGTAATGGTTATTGGGAAGTGTACAGACGTTTTCAGGGGGATTTTATTTTGTTTGGGGGGTGGGGCTGAGGGGAGGGGGCTATGTTGGAGGATCTTTCCTTGGAGGAATCTGTCATGGGGGAAGAAAAATTCAAGGAAAAGGGCGCATGATTTTCTAGCATTACTATAAGAAAACAATGAAAAATAAACATGAAAACGTTTTTTCAAATGAAAGGAAGGAGTAGCATTGAAACTTAAAACGAACAGAGATTATAACGCATATGAGGGGTTCTAAAAATACTTTAGCATAAAGAGCGAGGTATTTAGGAGGAGATAAATACCTCGCTCTTTATGCTAAAGTATTTTTAGTAATTTCAACTATTTATTCTACGGCCTTTCTGATTCAGGGGTCATTCTTAAAGAATTGGGACAAAACTTAAGATTTAGTGTAAAGAGCGAGGTATTAACGAGGATACAAACCCCCTTGTATACATAATAAAAATATAAGATTATGAAAGTTTGTTACGGAAGTTGCTAATTTATAAGTTACGTATAATTTTTACTAATAAAAACGTTCGTTAAAAATTAAAAGTTCTAGTTGCCTTTTTAAGCAACCGAAAAATTGGAGGGCAACTAGGCCTCCTTCTCCACCCCTTATTTCTCAAAATCGTCTGATCAAAACTAAGAGAAAGCCATTTAGCCAAAAAAAGAATTAATATACAAATTTCATTTTAATAATTCATGTGCGGAGAGCCAAAACCAAGCATGCATTAATTCAAAAACGTTCAGAAATTAAATTAAAACTTAAAACGAACAGAAATTACTCCGCATATAAAATGGTTTGTCCCCTCCGCAATCCCTCGCTCTTTACGCTAAAGTTTGATTCTTTGTCACAATTCTACTTTTTAAAACAATTAAAAACTTGACTCTTTGCCACAATTCTGCTTTTTAAAAAAATTAAAAGCTTTAGCGTAAAGAGCGAGGCATTGCGGAACGGACAAACCATTTTATATACGGAGTAATTTCTGTTCGATTTAAGTTTTAATGTCGCTCCTTACTTTCAGCTAAAAAAATTAGTTATTTTATTTAATAAGAAGTAGGAGCGTCTTAATGTTTTTTCTAATTTCTTACGACACTTATCACGTAATGCTGCCCAATCAAGTTATACTCATGGTATTCTGTGAGTGACACCCCAGCTCCATAAGCTCCAGTGTCCGTGCAAAATTTTTATGTTTTTCCTGTAATGATGATGCAAAACGTTCTTTTTGCTGATCTTTCAGTATTGAAATTTTCATGAATTATCTGGAATATCAAACCCTGGAAATGTATGGAATATCATTTCACTTAGTCCAATTACTTATCTTTAAAATACTCTGGGAAATTTCAGCTGAAAGCAATTATTGTACCCTTTTTTTCTTATAATATGCTCATATGTTTTCGCTTAGCTTTTATAAAAAAAAAGAAGACTAGGACACACGTTACTCATTTTACCTTAGACCTTATGATTAATAGTTAAAGTTTATGATCACTAAAATTAAATTAGACTTTGCATTTCTCTTGCGTTTTTATGTTGATGTGGCAGGAGAAAAAAAATATGGTTAGAGATAAATGTATTTGAATGTATGTGTGACCCCACCCCCCTCCAGGGTTAGGGAACAAGGTTTCCAACATCCTACTTATTTTTCCTTTGTTAACCTCTAAAAGGATGTATTCATCGTAATTAAAAAATGTTTGGAAAGTTTTTTTAGCACAAAAACATTAAGTCTTACGAAAAAGTCTATGATTTGCACTTACACTATGGCTTGCAGCTTTATCTTGCATGCTGGGGGCAGTTTGTGAATGACCCACATCATAGCCTTGTAGAGCAAAAGTGGCTGTATTCTCCCTGCTTTGTTGGGGGATCGAAGAAGTGCCCGCGTCTTCGCTTTGTAGGACGGGGGTTGTTGCCTCCTCATCCCATGGCTTTGCTCTTTTAGGGGGAGGGTGTATTGCTGATAATTCTCCTTAAATGAAAATTAAATTTTAGTTTTTCACGTTCATTTGCAAAACGTTGAAATGAGAACCTACAGTCCTCATCACTTGGAGTGGGGAGGTAGGGAAAGCCCAAGAATGCAATTTAAAATCTAATTCGAATATATTATGTAAACTGAGAAAACGAGTGCGCTGCTTCGAGCAGCAAAATAGAGCAAAGGGTTATTTAACATAGTTCTTGCAATGTCAAATTTAAACTATGTATAAATATTTTTCTGAAGTAGCGACTGCAGGCACAGCCGTGTCAATTTTTTTCAGAGTTGGCTTGAAAGCGTGTTACTTTTCCCGAAGACTGGTAAACTATTATGAGAAAAAATTGAGGGGGCGGAAGTAGCTTCTTGCGCCTGTTTGAGTGTTCCTTAAGTATTTGGAAATCATCAAACATAAAAGGATAATAATAATCGAAATATCAACTGGAGAAGTATTTAGAAGGAAACACAATTGCAATAGAATAAAAATCTGCGTTTTCTTGCGCAAATAATATTTTTACGTTCAGTCTACCTTTAATATAAGACACCTATACATAGCTATTTGATGCAAGGGTTCAATTGTTTAGGTAGATAATTTACTATACAAAGAAGTTGTTAGAGGCGGCCTTTATTTTTGGGAATTAACTAGCGACTAATAACTTATGCTCGATCTACGCCACCCTTCCCCGAATAAATATCGATTAGTTAAATTAGATCTTATCGCACTTTTTCATGTGAAAATAGCAATCATAATCAGCTCCATCCCCTCAAAAATCAAAGATTTAGTGTAAATAACGCATGCTTTTTTACATCATTTACTCAAAGATTTAACTTGCTAAAACCTTCAAAACTCGTAAATTGTACTGACAAAAGCAGGTGTTTAAAGCTAGCCTTTTCGTCCAATTATTTGAACCTATATCAAAATGATACGTGGTCAGGTTCATTAAGGCCTATACTGAATAGGGGACAGGTGGTTACCCTGTATCAACCTGCCAGAATATGTAACAAGTAATGTAAAAAGACGATTTAATATTTGACATAAATTTTGTGATAAAAATTAGACAAATTTACCACTGAGAGAACCATGCGATAGCAGGATATGGGCGGAGTTTTAGTTTTTAACCCAATATGTTAAATTATACTAGTCCGAATTGAGTATAATCCAACCCTTTTTTGGTGGAGGGAGGGAGTATAATCCAACCCTTTTTTAGTGGAGGGAGGGAGTATCTTTGATATGCATCGAGGCTTACCTGTTGGTTTCTTTGAGACATATTCATTTTAGAAAATAGACCTCCACGTTCCACATCTTATACAAGCCTGATGAAAATTTCCACTCTACTACTCGGTTTTGAAGTCCCTCACATCAAAGGAAATTACCCGGTCCTGCTAGAAGAATAACAGGAATCCTTTGTTCCTAGAAAATCAATGGAGGATCATGTAACGCTTCTGTTCCTGGAAATAGAGGAAACATCCTTTGTTTGTTGACAACAAAGGGCCCTGTGTGTGAAGCAGAAAAATATTATTTTGCCTATTATCGGTCGATAGCGTGTCCCCACTTGCGAGGGCCCTGAAGGTTTTCCCCCCCTCCCACGCTCATTTTTTTCCCAATGTCAACGGATCAAAATTTTGAGATAGCCATTTTGTTCAGCATAGTCGAAAACCATAATAACTATGTATTTGGGGATGATTTGCTCCCCCACAATCCCTGGGGGAGGGGCTGCAAGTTACAAACTTTGACCAGTGTTTACATATAGTAATGGTTATTGGGAAGTGTACAGACGTTTTCAGGGGGATTTTATTTTGTTTGGGGGGTGGGGCTGAGGGGAGGGGGCTATGTTGGAGGATCTTTCCTTGGAGGAATCTGTCATGGGGGAAGAAAAATTCAAGGAAAAGGGCGCATGATTTTCTAGCATTACTATAAGAAAACAATGAAAAATAAACATGAAAACGTTTTTTCAAATGAAAGGAAGGAGTAGCATTGAAACTTAAAACGAACAGAGATTATAACGCATATGAGGGGTTCTAAAAATACTTTAGCATAAAGAGCGAGGTATTTAGGAGGAGATAAATACCTCGCTCTTTATGCTAAAGTATTTTTAGTAATTTCAACTATTTATTCTACGGCCTTTCTGATTCAGGGGTCATTCTTAAAGAATTGGGACAAAACTTAAGATTTAGTGTAAAGAGCGAGGTATTAACGAGGATACAAACCCCCTTGTATACATAATAAAAATATAAGATTATGAAAGTTTGTTACGTAAGTTGCTAATTTATAAGTTACGTATAATTTTTACTAATAAAAACGTTCGTTAAAAATTAAAAGTTCTAGTTGCCTTTTTAAGCAACCGAAAAATTGGAGGGCAACTAGGCCTCCTTCTCCACCCCTTATTTCTCAAAATCGTCTGATCAAAACTAAGAGAAAGCCATTTAGCCAAAAAAAGAATTAATATACAAATTTCATTTTAATAATTCATGTGCGGAGAGCCAAAACCAAGCATGCATTAATTCAAAAACGTTCAGAAATTAAATTAAAACTTAAAACGAACAGAAATTACTCCGCATATAAAATGGTTTGTCCCCTCCGCAATCCCTCGCTCTTTACGCTAAAGTTTGATTCTTTGTCACAATTCTACTTTTTAAAACAATTAAAAACTTGACTCTTTGCCACAATTCTGCTTTTTAAAAAAATTAAAAGCTTTAGCGTAAAGAGCGAGGCATTGCGGAACGGACAAACCATTTTATATACGGAGTAATTTCTGTTCGATTTAAGTTTTAATGTCGCTCCTTACTTTCAGCTAAAAAAATTAGTTATTTTATTTAATAAGAAGTAGGAGCGTCTTAATGTTTTTTCTAATTTCTTACGACACTTATCACGTAATGCTGCCCAATCAAGTTATACTCATGGTATTCTGTGAGTGACACCCCAGCTCCATAAGCTCCAGTGTCCGTGCAAAATTTTTATGTTTTTCCTGTAATGATGATGCAAAACGTTCTTTTTGCTGATCTTTCAGTATTGAAATTTTCATGAATTATCTGGAATATCAAACCCTGGAAATGTATGGAATATCATTTCACTTAGTCCAATTACTTATCTTTAAAATACTCTGGGAAATTTCAGCTGAAAGCAATTATTGTACCCTTTTTTTCTTATAATATGCTCATATGTTTTCGCTTAGCTTTTATAAAAAAAAAGAAGACTAGGACACACGTTACTCATTTTACCTTAGACCTTATGATTAATAGTTAAAGTTTATGATCACTAAAATTAAATTAGACTTTGCATTTCTCTTGCGTTTTTATGTTGATGTGGCAGGAGAAAAAAAATATGGTTAGAGATAAATGTATTTGAATGTATGTGTGACCCCACCCCCCTCCAGGGTTAGGGAACAAGGTTTCCAACATCCTACTTATTTTTCCTTTGTTAACCTCTAAAAGGATGTATTCATCGTAATTAAAAAATGTTTGGAAAGTTTTTTTAGCACAAAAACATTAAGTCTTACGAAAAAGTCTATGATTTGCACTTACACTATGGCTTGCAGCTTTATCTTGCATGCTGGGGGCAGTTTGTGAATGACCCACATCATAGCCTTGTAGAGCAAAAGTGGCTGTATTCTCCCTGCTTTGTTGGGGGATCGAAGAAGTGCCCGCGTCTTCGCTTTGTAGGACGGGGGTTGTTGCCTCCTCATCCCATGGCTTTGCTCTTTTAGGGGGAGGGTGTATTGCTGATAATTCTCCTTAAATGAAAATTAAATTTTAGTTTTTCACGTTCATTTGCAAAACGTTGAAATGAGAACCTACAGTCCTCATCACTTGGAGTGGGGAGGTAGGGAAAGCCCAAGAATGCAATTTAAAATCTAATTCGAATATATTATGTAAACTGAGAAAACGAGTGCGCTGCTTCGAGCAGCAAAATAGAGCAAAGGGTTATTTAACATAGTTCTTGCAATGTCAAATTTAAACTATGTATAAATATTTTTCTGAAGTAGCGACTGCAGGCACAGCCGTGTCAATTTTTTTCAGAGTTGGCTTGAAAGCGTGTTACTTTTCCCGAAGACTGGTAAACTATTATGAGAAAAAATTGAGGGGGCGGAAGTAGCTTCTTGCGCCTGTTTGAGTGTTCCTTAAGTATTTGGAAATCATCAAACATAAAAGGATAATAATAATCGAAATATCAACTGGAGAAGTATTTAGAAGGAAACACAATTGCAATAGAATAAAAATCTGCGTTTTCTTGCGCAAATAATATTTTTACGTTCAGTCTACCTTTAATATAAGACACCTATACATAGCTATTTGATGCAAGGGTTCAATTGTTTAGGTAGATAATTTACTATACAAAGAAGTTGTTAGAGGCGGCCTTTATTTTTGGGAATTAACTAGCGACTAATAACTTATGCTCGATCTACGCCACCCTTCCCCGAATAAATATCGATTAGTTAAATTAGATCTTATCGCACTTTTTCATGTGAAAATAGCAATCATAATCAGCTCCATCCCCTCAAAAATCAAAGATTTAGTGTAAATAACGCATGCTTTTTTACATCATTTACTCAAAGATTTAACTTGCTAAAACCTTCAAAACTCGTAAATTGTACTGACAAAAGCAGGTGTTTAAAGCTAGCCTTTTCGTCCAATTATTTGAACCTATATCAAAATGATACGTGGTCAGGTTCATTAAGGCCTATACTGAATAGGGGACAGGTGGTTACCCTGTATCAACCTGCCAGAATATGTAACAAGTAATGTAAAAAGACGATTTAATATTTGACATAAATTTTGTGATAAAAATTAGACAAATTTACCACTGAGAGAACCATGCGATAGCAGGATATGGGCGGAGTTTTAGTTTTTAACCCAATATGTTAAATTATACTAGTCCGAATTGAGTATAATCCAACCCTTTTTTGGTGGAGGGAGGGAGTATAATCCAACCCTTTTTTAGTGGAGGGAGGGAGTATCTTTGATATGCATCGAGGCTTACCTGTTGGTTTCTTTGAGACATATTCATTTTAGAAAATAGACCTCCACGTTCCACATCTTATACAAGCCTGATGAAAATTTCCACTCTACTACTCGGTTTTGAAGTCCCTCACATCAAAGGAAATTACCCGGTCCTGCTAGAAGAATAACAGGAATCCTTTGTTCCTAGAAAATCAATGGAGGATCATGTAACGCTTCTGTTCCTGGAAATAGAGGAAACATCCTTTGTTTGTTGACAACAAAGGGCCCTGTGTGTGAAGCAGAAAAATATTATTTTGCCTATTATCGGTCGATAGCGTGTCCCCACTTGCGAGGGCCCTGAAGGTTTTCCCCCACACCCTTAAGTTTTTAAAACAACCAACTCCCCCCCCCCCCTACATCCCTTGGTTTTTAAACATAGGAACCATAGACTTCTCGAAGAAAAAATTCCCTATTACGTAACAAGCACCTGCATCTTTAAGAAAATTAATAACACCCGCGTCTTGAGGGAATCGCCATTAAACTTCTTTTTGATCTTAAACCATTAAGGAAGAAAAGAGTAGCGGCTATGGGTCTCTTTAAAAACAGTGAGGGAATACTACTCAAGTAAATAATTATTGGAACGTTGACTGGAAATGCAAATGATTTGAAAATCTACACCGCTTTCATCATTCAAAGCATCTTATTTCTATAAACTGGCCTTAGTATGTAGGCCTGAGCTGTGATATTACAAGGTTACACAAATAAATACATTTTATATTATGAAACTACTGATTCACAAACTATAGAAAACAGAAATTTGAAGGTTGCTTTAAAACCATGAGGGTAATAATATGAATTGGCCCACTAGCGAGTAACTTCAAAACCAACGTTTGTTATCTAAGTCTGGCTTCGCTGCCTCGCGAATGGCGGTCTGCCGCTTTTTGTTGTTGTGAATATTAGTGGAAAGGGAAGCCGGTTTCACTTGCCAGCAGGTGCCCATCGACTTGTAAGGACTTGCATTACATATTGTTTACGGGTATTAAAGACCACCCATAGTGATCTATGTAATAAATTCAGAAGTATATAATGCATTTTGATTTTTTGTTTAATGTTTGTCAGATATTATAAACCATTGTTTTATCTACACTTCTTTGCTCTACTTGTAAGAGAAAAAACCATGGAAAACTGCAGTGTTGTCATGTGACTGTATTCACCGCTTCATTTTCTATCTTGAAAGTAAATTTTGTCGATGAAAAGCAAATACCTCAATCTAACGTTTCTTAAACTGATGTGTTGCAGGGAATGGATTTTTATTTCAGACGATTCAGCTAAATAAAAAAGAATTACTGTCTTCCATATTTTCTCATTAAATGTCGCTTTGTCCTTAATTCCTGGCAATTAGTTTCTTTTTGAAGCCAAGTACGGAGGCCACCCAGGACTAAAACATATATTAGCTAATATATTTTTTGACAGGTAATCCATTTGACAGGACATGTTATCGAAACAGGTAATAAAACGGAGGAAAAAACTGATGGACATAGTTTGATTGTAATTGGAGAACCCGTACCCCATCCGTTCCGAAATGAGGCACTGGATGATAGTAAAGCTCTAACTACCAAACATAGTATGGACTTCAAATTTACCTCTGTCGATAAAAGGTGAGCATTGCATTTGTGTTCTTATTCCTTTCTTGATCTTGCTCGCTTTCAGAAACACTGTTGGTCCGCCTTTTTTTGTAATCCCAACTCCCACTCCACTCGGTGATACTTCTTCTATTTATATTGTAATTTTATTATCAGTAACACCACTAAAAAGATCACTTGTCAAACAGTTCGTGGTTCATTTTGATTCACGTGGCTCACAGTTCACTTGTCAAACTCTAAGTAAAGAGCGACTCGGCTCAGTTATAACCGAAACTCTAAAAAATGGAATTATGACACCAATTGACACATAAAAAGAATCGGATCTTTATGCTTTCAAATATGTAAGTTTGATCACTTTTAGTCTTACCCATCAAAAGTTACGAGCCTGAGAATGTTTACCTTATTTTCAAAAAAGGGGGAAACATCCCCTAAAAGTCATTGAATCTTTTTGAAAATCACACTATCAGATTCAGCGTATAGGTTTCAAATTGCTGTCTGTAAAAATGTGGAATTTTGTATTTTTTGGCAGAAGAAAGATCACGGATGGGCTTTTATATATTTGTTTTTTTTTTTGCTTTTTTTTTCTTCCCAGGGACGATCGTATCGACCCAGTGGTCCTAGAATATCACGAGAGGGCTCATTCGAACGGAAATTAAAAGTTCTAATAACCGTTTTAAGTGACCAAAAATTGGAGGGCAATTATTCCCCCTCCCACGCTCATGTTTTCCCCGAAGTCACCCGATCAAAATTTTGAGATAGCCATTTTGTTAAGCGCAGTAAAAAAAATCTAACAACTATGTCTTTGAGGATTACTATATCACCCACATTCCTCGAGAGAAGGGCTGCAAGTTGTCAACTTTGCCCATTATTTCCATATAGTATTGATTATTGGGAAGTATACAGACGTTTTCAGGGATTTTTTCTTGTGGGAGGGGGGGGGTCGTGGGAGAAGGTTATGTGGGAGGATCTTTCCATGGAGGAATTTTTCATGGGGAATTTTCTATGAAAGAGGCGCCAGATTTCCCAACATTATTGAAAAAAAAAAAAAAATCAGAAATTAGATAAAAAACAAGTTTTTTCAACTGAAAGTAAGGAGCAACATTAAAACTTAAAAAAAACAGAACTCATTACGTATTGAAGGGTTCGCTCCCTCCTCAGTGCCTTGTTCTTTACCCTAAAGTTTTTCTTAGTACTTTCATAAGAGCTATTTATTCTAATTAAACACTTTATGATTCAGGGATTTTTCTTAAAGAAATGGAGCAAAATTAACAAAAAAAATTGGAGGGCAACTAGGCCCACTCGCCACCCCTTTTTTCTCAAAATCGTCAGATTAAAATTTTGAGATAGCCATTTAGCCAAAAAAAAGTAAAATTAATATGCAAATTGTGTTTCAGTTATTCATGTACAGTGAGCCAAATTCAAAATCTGCGTTAATTCAAAAACTTTCAGAAATTAAATTAAAAAAAAACAGATTTTTTTTAAACTGAAAATAAGGAGTGACATTAAAATTTAAAACGAACAGAAATTATTCCTTATATGAAAGAGGCTGTCCCCTTCTCAGCGCCTCACTATTACGCCACAGTTTGACTCTATGTTACAACTCTGCTTTTTTAAACAATAAAAAACTTAAAGCGTAATGAGTGAGGCGCTGAGAAGGGGACAGCCTTTTTTTATGCGGAATAATTTCTGTTAGTTTTAAGTTTTTATGTCGCTCCTTACCATCAGTTAAAAAAACCCTTTTTTTTGCATTAAATCTCTAAAAAAAAACTTCCAGAGACTACCAACGGGATTGTGATGAGAGGGCGTCCTAAGAATATACCAGTCAAAATTCTGTACGTTTCTGCAACCTGTGTAGAAGCTTTTCCTTTAAAATGCAAACATTTAAGTATTCAGCACATTTAATCTTGTTGTGAATTTGTTTAAAATTTAAATATTCATTAAAAATTATAATTGACTCATTTATTTTAATTTTGCAATGAATTCTTTTACATTTCCTGTTTCAGTTCTTTCATACACTTTTAGGCTGAAAGAAGGGACAGCAAAATCGCCTCTTCTGAACCTTTCTAATAAATTTACATATCAAGACTCGTAGTTACAGCAATAATAATTATACACATAGGTGCAATCTGGGGGGGGGGGGATCAAAACACCAAAAAGTGTTGTTTTTTGCCATAGTAATAAGATTTTTTTCAGGGGAGGTTCAATAGGTCATTCTCAGGGAATGGTTTAGCTCTGAAGCCTATCCTCTGATTTATTTACCGATTGGGTTTCAAAACATTTTAACTGAAAATGGTATTATTTAAATGAAGTGGTATGAATTGTCCCTTTCCGAAATATTGTGATTGGAAAAAATAAAAAACTGCGTACCAACTTGCTCTTGTCAAAGAGCATTCGCCTTTGAAGTATTGGGGGAAGTTAAAACTTATCTGTGAAGAGGTGGGGCTAGATGGGTACAGTGGCCTACATTTTAAAATTTATATAGTAAGAATTCAAGAGAAATGGCTTGCTTAGGAATATTCAATGTAAAAAATAAAATATGTTTTGTTAAATCAAACTAAGACAGAAATTTAAATGAATGATGTCGTCAAACATAAAGATGACATGTACTTTATGGATGAATAGATTAATCCTAAGAGTAATTAAATAAAGAAAAGTTTTTTTTTCAATTGAAGGAAAGGAGCGACATTAAAATTTAAAATAATCAGGAATTACTCCGTGTATGAGGGGATTGTCTCCTCCTCAAACCTTGCTCTATACGCTGAAGTTTCAAAGTTTTAAAAAAATGCTTCTCATTCAAATTCAACAACCCTTGTGTTTGAGCAGTCTTTCTCAAAGGATTATGATACAAAGTTAAACTTTAACAAATACTATATATTTTACTAATACCAATAACAAATACTATGTATGAACAAAGGGTAAATTGCGTAGCTTACAGACCAAGGATTATCGGGGATAATGCCTATCCTCAATGACATGCTTATTTGACCTTTCAGCTATGTGGAACAAATGACAGTCTCAAATATTTGATCAGGTGTCTTTTGGGGAATAGGAGCGGGTGAGGGGCTAAATGCCCTCCAATCTTTTTGGTTACTTAAAAAAGGTGCTAGAACTTTTTATTTTCGTTTGATTGAGCCCTCTCCCGATCTTCTAGGACTATTATTTCGATACGATCACCTTCGGGAAAAAAAAAAACAAAGAAACACGCATACGTGATCTTTCTTCTGGCAAAAAAAAATACAAAATGTTCATATTTTGTTAATGGGAACTTGAAATATCTACTGCAGGGTTCTCGGATACGCTGAATCTGATGGTGTGATCTTCATTAAGACTACTTGACTTTTTAGGGATGTTTCCCCCGCCTAACTTCCGAAAATCAGGTAAATTTTTCAGGCTCTTAACTTTTGATGGGTAACATTAAACTCAATGGATTTTATATATTTGGAATCAAACAGTTCGTGGTAACGAACTGTAGTAAGGAGCGACCCGGCTCAATAGTAACCAAAACTCTAAAAAATGGAATTTTGATACCAATACCTACATCAAAAGAATCGCATTTTAATGCTGATTTTAAATATATAAGTTTCATAAAGTTTAGTTATACCCATCAAAAGTTAAGAGCCTGAGAAAATTTGCGTTATTTTAGAAAATAGGGGGAAACGCCCCCTAGAAGTCATAGAATCTTAAAGAAAATCACACCATCAGATTCAGCGTATTAGAGAACCCTACTGTAGAAGTTTCAAGCTCCTATCTACAAAAATGTGGAATTTTGTATTTTTTGCCAGAAGGCAGATCGCGGATGCGTGTTTATTTGTTTTTTGTTTTTTTTGTTGTTTTTTTTTTCCCAGGGGTAATCGTATCGACCCAGTTGTCCTAGAATGTTGCAAGAGGGCTCATTCTAACGGAAATGAAAAGTTCTAGTGCCCTTTTTAAGTGACCAAAAAAATTGGAGGGCACCTAGGCCCCCTCCCACGCTAATTATTTTACCAAAGTCAACGGATCAAAATTCTGAGATAGCCATTTTATTCAGCGTAGTCGAAAAACCTTATAACTATGTCTTTGGGGACGACTTACTCCCCCACAGTCCCCATGGGAAGGGCAACAAGTTACAAACTTTGATCAATGCTTACATATAGTAATGGTTATTGGGAAGTGTACAGGCGTTTTCAGGAGGATTTTTTTGGTTGGGGGAGGGGTTGAGAAGAGGAGGATATGCTGGGGGAACTTTCCATCGATAATTTGTCATGGGGGAAGAAAATCTCCATGAAGGGAGCGCAGGATTTACTAGCATTATTTAAAAACACAATGAAAAAATAAATATGAAAAAGTTCTTTCAGCTGGAAGTAAGGAACAGCATTAAAACTTAAAACAAACAGAAATTATTACCCATTTGAGGGGCTCACCTCCTCCTAATACCTCGCTCTTTACGTTAAAGTATTTTTAGTAATTTCAACTATTTATTCTACGGCTTTTGTGATTCTGGGGTCATTCTTAATGAATTGGGACAAAATTTAAGCTTTAGTGTAAAGAGCGAGGATCTGACAAGGGGGCGAACCCCCTCATATATGTAATAAAAATATGAGAATACAAAAGTTCTTTACGTAAGCTAATTTATAAGTTACGTAAATCTTTTACTAATAAAAATATTCGTAAAAAATTAAAAGTTCTAGTTGCCTTTTTAATTAACCAAAAAATCGGAGGGCAACTAGGCTTCCTCCCCCGCTCTTTTTTTCTCAAAATCATTCGATCAAAATTATGAGAAAGCCATTTAGCCAAAAAAAAAAAAAAAAAAAAAAATGCAAATTTCGTTTTAATGATTCCTCTGCGGAGAGCCAAAATCAAAACATGCATTGATTCAAAAACGTTCAGAAATTAAATAAAAAAAACAAGTTTTTTTAACTGAAAGTAAGGAGCGACATTAAAACTTAAAACGAACAGAATTTACTTCGTATATGAAAGAGGCTGCTTCCTCATCAACGCCCCGCTCTTTACGCTAAAGTTTTTTACTGTTTTAAAAAGAAGAATTGAGAGACAGAGTCAAACTTTAGCGTAAAGAGCGGGGCGTTGATGAGGAAGCAGCCTCTTTCATATACGAAGTAATTTCTGTTCGTTTTAAGTTTTAATGTCGCTCCTTACTTTCAGTTAAAAAAAACTTGTTTTTTTTTATTTAATCAGCATAAAAATCCAATTCTTTTAATATATCTATTATTATCAAAATTCTGGTTTTTTAGTTTAGGTTACTATCTTCTCAACCTTCTAAAAGAGTTTTATTAAGTCATTTGCGCTTAACTGAAAACCATACTTATTTTGAACAGTGATTTTGGTTTTTTAAACATCAGCAACAAAAAAGGAAATAGTTTTAGTATCGGTTAATTTTAAGATTGTATGTGAATTTTTTTCTTTTTTTTTTTAGTTTTTCTGCATAATAACCAAAATGCTGGATTGTAATTAAAGTTTGGAACAAAGCTAAGTTCATGTATTAAAAGAAGTTCATTTCTTTTGCTGAAAAAAAATAAAATAATTGGACGTTACAAATCAATAAAACCAGATTTTTATTCCATGATCTCTGTCTTGGTGAAGATATATTTGAGCCTTTCTACACGTCCTGAAACTTTCAAGTGGATCAGCGAAAAATAAAGACAAATTTTTCACATTCAGAATCGGTAATAATAAATTTGTCTTCAAAACTTGTTGTACTCGTTCTCCTTGGTCTTATCTTCTTGCCCTGAAAGTTCAATGTGGTACCAAAAATCAATATGTATTAAAATACATATGTATTAGTACATTAAAATACATATACATAATTAAAATACATATGTATTAATACAATATGTATTAGTTTTATTAAAAATCAAAATGGTAGAAAATAATTTTTTGCCTCATTTCCCAGTGGCAAGAATCGATAAAATATAGTTGATTTTTTCAAAATATGTTCTCGAGTTACATTCATTTCGCCCAGTGCGTATGCCCAGTAGGTTGCAAGCCGGTCTGAGACAGTCTTTTTGCGAAATCCGTCTTAATTAAGTTTCTCCTTAATTAAGTTTTGGTAGCTGCGCTCTGATCTCTTTGACCCTTAAAAGGGCACTAGAACTTCTGATTAACAACCAATGAGTCACCTCAAAGCATACATGACCACTCTTTCTGTAAAAACCTTATATACCCCAGGTTATAACTTACAATCCCTGTCTTGAGAGCTGTAGGGAGGGGGGGGTGCTGTCTTCCTCACAGACATGATTTCCGGACCCTTCACCATGTTTCTTCCAGGTTCCTTCTACATGTAGCTTTAAAGTCGATTCGCGATTATCTATCCTTGTTTTTCGAAATCTATATTCAAAAAAAGTTATCTAGCTCTTTTCAGGCTACCGTTGGTTCATTACCTGTAAGTTTCAAGCAGATAAAGAACAAAACTGTCTCGGCCCTCTTCCAGCAAAAAAAATGTATAATCCCCTTGGCCCAAGAGTTGTTTGGGCCCCTGTTTTGGAGAGGTATGGGAGGGGATACCACAGAATAATTTTTTTTTTATCTATATTGAGGTTCAGTTAACACAAAAGATTAACAATTATAGCTTCCAATCTTTTCAGCAAAAGAGTTATTGACTTTTTTTGGGCCTAGTCTTCATCACATTTTTTTTTTTTTTGTGTAATTGGGGACCTCTTGGGCCAAGGAATTCCACATATAACTATCATTCAAATAAAAAATAGGATTGTTAGCTCATTTTATGGGACCATGCTCTTAATCCAAACTTTTTGCGCGTAAGGGTCCTCTCGCCACAGAAACGTGTCCTGTACAAGATTCGAGCAGTTTGGAAAATGAGCAGTTTCGAGCAGTCTTTACAAGTTTTGAGCAGTTTTAGGCCCTTTTCAGGGGAACCAATATTTTTCTATCTATTTTGTCTTGTGCAATTGGGCCCTTTTGAGCTAAGAACTAAAGGATTTAAGTTTGTCCCTTGGGCTTCACTTTAGGAGGAACAACGTCCCCAAGCTATTTTTATGGCACTTGGTATTTACCAAGTGAAATATAGCGATCGCAATTTCTGTCCGTCTGTCTGTCTGTGGGTCTGTCGGTCCCGGTTTGCTGGTTCGGCCACTTCAACATAAGCTAGGACGATGAAAGTTAGCAGGCGTATCAGGGACCAGATCAGATTAAATTAGAAATAGTCTCTTCCCCGATTTGACCATATGGGGGGGGGGAGCGAACGAGATAGTTCAGATGTATTTTATTTGCCGATAAAACAAATGGTTGTTCTTCTTAAGTGTGGCTTGCTGGTCTAGGGGTATGATTCTCGCTTAGGGTGGGAGAGGTCTTAGATTCGAATCCCGGACCACCACAATTTTTACATGAAAAAGATCCGAAACTAGATACGTGATCAATATAGCGATCGCTGAAAGCTGGCAGGCGTATCAGGGACCGGGCCAGATTAAATTGGCAATAGTCGCTTCCTCGATTCGACCATCTGGGGGGGGGGGGAGTGGAAGGACGGTTAATTCGGAAAAATTAGAAAAAATGAGGTATATTTAAGTTACGAACGGGTTATCGGATCTCAATGAAATTTTATTATTAGGAGGACCTCGTGTGTCAGAGCTCTTGTTTTAGATTCCGGCCGGATCCGATGACATTGGGGGGAGTCGTTGGGGGAAACCGGAAATACTGGAAAATGCTTAGAGTGGAAAGATCAGGATGAAACTTGTTGGAGCAAACGTTACAATACCGAACAAGAAGAGACTACAGGAACACTGTATTTGCAAGTTTATCTTTGTAATAATTGCCAATTAACCAAGAACAGAAAAATCGATAACTCTTGTACCGAGTCTGATTTTAGGTTCCGACCCCGTCACAAGTGCCATATGACCTCTTGGCTCTTCCAACCTCATCACAAGTGCCATATGAGCTCTTGGCTCTTGTTTTAATATCAAATTCCTCTTGGAACGGAGGCTTGCGGCTGTTAGTTTCAAATCAATCAGGACCAACAAGCTATGTAGCCCATCTTGGGGTCTCGTAGGACCTTTCTCCCTCCTTACAAAACATCTATCTCCTTAGCCTAATCGACGATTCTTGAAAATTTCAAATTATATAAAAAAAGTTTTTTGGATCGTTTAAGGACCTATTTACGAAGGAGCCAAAATTCATTTACAATTTTTCGTGTGCATTTGGGTCATCATTACCCATTGACTTCAGAATAGAAAACCAGTTGAAAGATATTTGGCCTTTTTAAAGAGCCTGCTTTCTTTGGCTCCCCTTGGCCAAGTGACATCCAATTATAAGTTTTAAGACGATCAGAAAAAAATTTCCCCCTTTTCGGCCCATTTTTGAAGCAACCTTTCATATTTGGACCCCCTTAGCCTAAAGATTTAAAGGTAAAAGTTTTAATCTGATTGAAAAACTAATTTTTGCCTTTTTTGGCTCCATTTCGGTGGTGGGGGCATAACTCTAAACAATTTTTTCACGTTAGGTTCCTCTTGCCTCATGGATTTAGAGTTGTATGCTTTCAACTTATAAGGGATAAAATTCTATTTGACCTAGGCCCCCAAACACCCTTTTCCAGACAAAGAGAGTGATTTTCTTGGTCCAGAGAATGATCTCTGAAAGTTTCGACTCAGTTGCACATTTAAAGTCAAACGCGCGTCACGATTGTATAAAGCGTATTTTTAAACATTTGGCTATTGCATTATGTACCGTCCTTGCCCTAGGGAGCTAAGGGCCTATATATCTCCAAAAAGGGGAGGTAAGGGGTTAAATCCTCCTTCATATTTTTCTGAAGAACATCTCATGAAAAGGTTAAAGTTTAGGCCTAAAATGTACTTTTTGAGGTTGAGACACTTTCTGAATCCTCAGTTACCCCTCTCTCCCCTACAAAAAAGATTCACGAGTCTCTGCCTTGATGATTTAATCCCAATAGCTAGAGCGCACCTATACCATAATCTATAATCGGTGATTTTACTCGATACACAGTCTATAAAACGGCTATCTATTGTGAACTTTATGTATGTTTGGCTATGTATTGACCATGTATTATATATGGCTGTGAACTTGCTACGTGCCCCTAGTGTAGCCTCTGGGTTTAGTCATGTTTATGCACGAACAGGAAAACTATTTTTACAAAATCCAAATTCTGCACTTCTGAAAAAACTGTCGTTTTTGCTATCGTGGAGTATATAATACTAGCCCGTTTCATCAACTCTGATACAATAATAATTAATAATACGTTGTTTCATTTCGGTTCAATCTGTTTTACTGAAAACGGATAAGATTGCTTCAAAATTCGCAAATTTTTTTCATTTGAACATCAGTGTTTTATAGTTCTGAATGAATTATGGTCAAGAGAAGAATAGGGCTGAAAACAGTATCCTCTTAAAATTGCAAAACTAAACGAATTATCGCAAGAATATTCTTTTATTCCTTCTAGCATGATTAGAATTTGGTATTTTTTTCCTTTATGGTTATGACTAAAAAAAAAATTACACTAGATATTCTGACTCTAATATTTTTACTTCATTTTCTTTCAGTGTTGGAAAATATTTTGGTTATGCTTCTGTTGATTTAGAAGGAAAGTCGCTTTTGGATTTTTATCACATTCTTGATGGAGAGGCTATTGGAAAAACCCTCAAAACTTGTACGTATTCTTCTTTTTTCTTAAAATCGGTTGCATGTTATGTCGATGCTGTTCCTTGGTCGAATCGAACTAAAAAATATATCGATTTTGGACAATTGAATAATTGTTTCCTGGACTGCTGAATTGCCTGGATAATATATACATTTGTTACTTGTACAGTGTATTGCCTGTTTTCTCTTACTGGTTGAACAAATAGATATACGTCTTAGTAGTTTTTTTTCTTCTTAAATGGAACACTCCTAGAAAACATGATCGTTATAATAATTGAACTACCAGGCTATTTTACCTGGAAAAGCCATCGAAAAGAATTACGTTTACTCTGTAGTGAACGATAATTTCTCCCACAGGTGCAAGTCCCTAGAACTTCTATCTAGAGATAGTTAAAACTAGTTTTGACCATTATAGTTTGACTATCGTAAGTAAAGATAGTTAAAATTAGAATTTCCAGAACTTAGAATTTACAATCGAATTAGCTCCTTTCAAAGTTTCTATAATATTCCTATCTATGATAGCGCTACGCTGCCTATGATACTGCTTATATGCCCTTTTGAAAACCTGCATGCATATAGTTTTTTCGTCTAATTGAAACTCTCCCTAAACGTTCCCTAAAATTGTCACCTTAATACCCTTAGTGTCATTAGTTACAGCAATCGTAGTAGTTGTATTAATCGTGTACACATAGTGCCTTCTGACTAGTTCAAATTCCACCCTAACTTACCCAGAAAGGTCCAACTTAACAATGTGAGCCGTTCTTGAGATATTGCTGTCACCCTTTTGACAATCTACATACCCATAGTTCGTTTTGATTTCGTTCAAGATCTGCCTAAATATTTCTTGAAAGCCTCACCTTAATACTCTGAGCTTGCGTAGTAGCAATAGTTGTAGTTGCCGTAGTAGCATTAGTAGCAGGATGCACATAGCACCTTTGGTTTTCTTCAACATCCCCCTCAACACACGCTGAAAGTTTCAACTTAAGGTATATCTTCCCTCTGAAACAAGCAATTTTGTGACCAGCCCGCAGTTGTACACCAAAAGGACAAGATACTTATATTATTGGATTCATTGGTCTCAAATCCATCCGTTCACAAAGCCAGAATTATGATTTTCCATATACTTTTTCTTGGGGAAGCACCTAAACTTGCTTAAAAAATATGAAAATTTGTCCTTTTTTCAACTATTTTGATTAATTTCCAACGTGTTTTCAAATTAAACAAGAGCCAAGAGCTCATACGGCACTTGTGACGAGGTTGGAAGAGCCAAGAGCTTCTTCCCACCAAGTTTCATTACGATTTCTCCACTCTAAGCGTTTCCCAAGATTTCCGGTTTCCCCCTCCAAATCACCCCCCCCCCCCCAATGTCACTGGATCCAGTCGGAACTTAAAATAAGAGCTCTGAGAAACGAGGTCCTTCTAAATATCAAATTTCATTAAGATCCGACAACCCGTTCATAAGAGCTTTGAGACATCTCGTGTCTCAAAGCTCTTATTCTAACTCCTGACCGGATCTGGTGACACGGTGACGTTGGAGGAGGAAGCAGGAAAACTTTGAAAACTCTTAGAGTGGAGAGATCGTGATGATACTTGGCGGGAAGAATAAACACAATTCCTAGATACGTGATTGACATAACCATACCAGATTGGCTCTCTTTGGGGGAGTTGGGGGGGGGGGTTAATCTGGAAAAATTAAAAAAAATGAGGTATTTGTAACTTACGAACGGGTGATCACATCTTAAGAAAATTTGATATTTAGAAGGATTTTCTGCTTCAGAGCTCTTATTTTAAATCCCGACCAGATCTGGTGACATTGGGGGGAGTTGGAGGGGGAAACCGGAAATCTTGGAAAACACTTAGAGTTGAGACATCGGGATGAAACCTGGTGGCTAGAATAAGCAAATATCGTAGATACGTGATTGAAGTAACCGGACTGGATGTGCTCTCTTTGGGGGAGTTAGGGGGGTCCAGTGCTTTGACGAGTTCGGTGCTTCTGGACGTGCTAGGACGATGAAAATTGGTAGGCGTGTCAGGGACCTGCACAAGTTGACTTGATAAAGTCGTTTTTCCCGATTTGACCACCTGGGGGGGGGGGGGGTGAAGGGAGAGGAAAAATGAGTTATTTTTAACTTCCGAGTGGGTGAGCGGATCTTAATGAATTTTGATATTTAGAAGGACCTCGTGTCTCAGAGCTCTTATTTAAAATCCCGACTGGCATTAAGTCTCTGGTTTTCCTTTTAAAGCAATCTATTGATTCTTAGAATTTTTGCTATAACTCATGCCATACGAGTTCTTGGCTCTTGGCTCTTCCGACCTCCTCACAAGTGCCATATGAGCTCTTAGTTCTTGTCTAAAATGCATTCATTTTAGGATTGCTTATCAAAAGCTAATAAAAATGAAAATTCGCACAATATTAGAAATAAAAGTTGAACTTTCTCAAAACGGTAGCGGTCTGAAATTTTTACTGAATTTCTTTTTTTACGATTTCAGAGAAGATCAACCAGGCGTGTGACCATCCATATTCCATGGTGCTAGATTATTAATAGGGGAAAATATATATTTCTCTTTGTAAATAACAAAAAAGATCACGCCGAAGGAGGTCGGCACATTCCAGCATGTCGGCCGTTGAAACAGTAATTTGGGCCCTAGCAGCGTCAAAACGTTATCGAGTACAAATTTTGAGAACAGCTGATAGGGTATTTATGTAGCTTGCCAGTCTGAGAGGTCATACTAGCGTTCAGTAATCCATTCACCCCTGTACGTAAATATAAACACATAAATGAACTGTTATTATAGACCGATTATCCAACAAAAATAACAGCTTTAAAATGTCGCGTAGTTACACATGATCTATATTTCTACCTTAGTAACTGTTAATTGTCCAAACACATCAAATAAAAATTTTCAGATAGCCATGTTGTTCAGAATAGTTAAACGGTCCAGTAGCTATGTCCCTAGGAATATTGGATATATCAACCCCCACAGTGATGTAAATTGCCCATTATGCTTTAAAACTAAATGTTGCTTTAAAACTAAACCAAAGCCGCTGTGTCTATGCTGGTTGCCAATAAGACATCTCATTGATATTCCAAGAACGACTGTGGGTATTAAGTTAAACTTTTCAGAGGTACTGCTATTACTACTTCTGCTATTACAGTTTGACTAAATCAATAGAGTGTAAGTGTATCCAGGTTATCAAAGAGAATATATAGAATATTTTGGGAATGACATTAAGTTTTATTTTTCGGGTTACTTTGAGGAGGTAAAATACTAAATTAAACGATGCTGTTTGTGTCCAGATTTTCAAATGGGTGTATCGAGTTAAAAAATATTAGAATTTTTACTATGGACTCTTATAGAAAAACAAGAACTAAGAGCTTATAAGGCACTTGTGACGAGGCCGGAAGAATCAAGAGCTCAAATGGCATGAGCTCTAGCAAAATTCTTAGAATCAATGGATTGATTTAATAGGAAAAATCAGAGGCTTAATGCCGATCTGGATTTAAAATAAGAGCTCTGACACACGAGGTCCTTCTAAATATCAAATTTCATTAAAATCCCATCACTCACTCGTTAGTTAAAAATACCTCTTTTTTTCTAATTTTCCTCTCCTTTCAGCCCTCAAGATAGTCGAACCAGATAGTCGAAGGAGAAAACGACTTTATCAAGTCAATTTGTGCAAGTCCCTGACACGCCTACCAATTTTCATCGTCCTAGCACGTCCAGAAGCACCAAACTCGCCAAAGCACTGAACCCCCCTCCAAACTCCCCCAAAGAGAGTGGATCCAGTCCGGTTACGTCAACCCCGTATCTACGGCATTTGCCTATTCTGCCCACCAATATTTCCGGTTTCCCCCTCCAACTCCCCCCAGTGTCACCAGATCTGGTCAGAATTTAAAATAAAAGCTCTGAGACATGAGTTCCCTCTAAATAACAGATTTCATTAAGATCCGGTCACCCGTTCTTTAGTTAAAAATACCTCAATTAACGCCCCCCTCCCTAACTCCCCCAAAAAGAGCAGATCCGTTCCAATTTTGTCAATCACGTATCTAGAACTTGTGCTTATTCATCCCATCGGTTTTCATCCCGATCACTCCACTCTAAGCGTTTTCCAAGATTTCCGGTTTCCAAGATCTCTGCTTTCCTCTCCAACCCCTATGTCCCTGGATCCGATTCGAATTGAAAATGGAGCATCTGAGGCATAAAATCTTTCTATGTATCAAGTGTCATTAAGATCCGATCACCCATTCGTAAGATAAAGATACCTCAATTTTCACGTTTTCCAAGACTTTTGGTTCCCCCTCCAACTCCCCCCATATATATATATACATATATATATATATATATAATATATATATATATATATATATATATATATATATATATATATATATATATATATATATATATATATATATATATATATAGTCAGGATTTAGAATAAGAGCTCCGAAGCACAAGATCCTTCTAAATATCAAGTTTTATTAAGATCTGATCACCTGTTCGTTAATTACAAGTACTTCGTTTTTCTAATTTTTTTTCGAATTACCCCCCCCCCCCCCCTAGGTTCCCCAAAGAGAGCGGATCCTGTCTGGTTATGTCAGACACGTATCTTGGACTTGTGCTTATTCTTCCCACCAAGTTTCATCCTGATCTCTCCACCCTAAGCCTTTTCAAAGATTTCCGATTTCACCCCACCCAACTCCCCCCAATGACACTGGATCCGGTCGGGATTTAAAATAAAAGATCTGAGTTACGAGATCCTTCTAAATATGAAATTTCATTAAGATCTGATCACTCCTTCGTAAGTTAAAAATACCTCATTTTTTCTAATTTTTCAGGATTAACTCCCCAACTCCCCCAAAGAGAGCGGATCCGTTCTGGTTATGTCAATCACGTATCTAGAACTTACGCTTATTTTTCCCACCAAGTTTCATCCCTATCCCTCCACTCTAAGTGTTTTCCAAGATTTTAGGTGTCCCCCTCCAACTCCCCCCAGTGTCACCGGATCCGGTCGAGACTTAAAATAACAGCTCTGATACACGAGATCCTTTTAAATATCAAATTTCATTAGGATTCAATCACCCGTTCGTAAGTTAAAAATACCTCATTTTTTTTAATTTTTCCGAATTAACCCCCCCCCCTTCAGGTGGTCGAATCGGGGAAACAACCATTTTAATTTAATCTGGTCTGGTCCCTGATACGCCTGCCAAATTTCGTCGTCCTAGCTTATCTGGAAGTGCCTAATCTAACAAAACCGGGACAGACAGACCGACAGAATTTGTGATCGCTATATGTCACTTGGTTAATACCAAGTGCCATAAAAACGATAAGATTTAAAATATTACATTCTTTTTCAGCGAAAATACAGTGTCAACAAAAAAAAAAAAACAGAAATTAGTTAAAAAAATTTCTACAAAATAAAGTTTTCACTGAAAAGTAAAGAGCTTCCAAAAATGAGTAAAAATAAAATAAAATAATCTTCCAAGCGTAAAACTACCTCAATCCACATCAATAAATAAATGAAACCCAAATCTAAATATCAAATTTCATTAAGATCTGATCACCCGTTCGTAAATTACAAATACTTCGTTTTTCTACTTTTTTCGAATTACCCCCCCCCCCAGGTTCCCGAAAAAGAGCGCATCCGGTCTGGTTATGTCAGACACGTATCTTGGACTTGTGCTTATTCTTCCCACCAAGTTTCATTCTGATTTGTCCACCCTAAGCCTTTTCAAAGATTTCCGATTTCACCCCACCCCAACTCCCCTAATGACACTGGATCCGGTCGGGATTTAAAACAAAGATCTGAGTTACGAGATCCTTCTAAATATGAAATTTCATTTAGATCTGATCACTCCTTCGTAAGTTAAAAATACCTCATTTTTCTAATTTTTCAGGATTAACCCCCCAACTTCCCCAAAGAGAGCGGATCCGTTCTGGTTATGTCAATCACGTATCTAGGACTTACGCTTATTTTTCCCTCCAAGTTTCATCCCTATCCCTCCACTCTAAGCGTTTTCCAAGATTTTAGTTTTTCCCCTCCAACTCCCCCCCAGTGTCACCTGATCCGGTCGAGATTTAAAATAACAGCTCTGAGACACGAGATCCTTCTAAATATCAAATTTCATTAGGATTCAATCACCCGTTCGTAAGTTAAAAATACCTAATTTTTTTAATTTTTCCGAATTAACTGCCCCCCCCCTTTAGGTGGTCGAATCGGGGAAATAACTATTTTTAATTTAATCTGGTCTGGTCCCTGATACGCCTGCCAAATATTATCGTCCTAGCTTATCTGGGAGTGCCTAAACTGACAAAACCGGGACAGACAGACCGACAGAATTTACGATCGCTATATGTCACTTGGTTAATACCAAGTGCCATGAAAACGATAAGATTTAAAATATTACATTCTTTTTCAGCGAAAAAGACTGTGTCAACAAAAAAAAGAAATTAATTAAAAAATTTTCTACAAAATAAAAATTCACTGAAAAGTAAAGAGCTTCCGAAAATGAGTAAAAATAAAATCAAATAATCTTCCAAGCGTAAAACTACTTCAAATCACATCAATAAATAAATGAAACCCAAAACGACAATAAATACAATAAATAACCGAGTCAAGCTCTAACGAGCAAAAGTTCAAATGAGTAGGGCTGAACCCCCCCCCCATACCATCTGAAGATCAGAACAAAATATGCTCATTACTGAAAAAAAAGAATGTGGATTGACAGTTTAATATACATATGCTGATTTTATGCCTTAAAGTCTTAATAGTTTTTGAATTATTAAATTTTAAAAAGTGAAAACTCTTAAAATATAATTTGTTTTCAGTAAAGTGCAAATTACGTTCTGGTCTTCCGAAGGCATGGCGGTTGTCAACCCTACTCATGTTAATTTCTGCTCATTTTGAGTTTGACTCTGTTATTTTTTGTAATGTATGTTCGTTTGCGGTTTCATTTATGTTTTGATGGTGATTTGTGGTAGTTTTACGCTTGAAACATTATTTGACTGTATTTCTGTTTTTTTTTTTTTTAGTTTATCACTCGCATAAAATTACACAAGCTGACAAGTGACTCCGAACTACTAAAGAAAAGGGCAAAGAACAGGAAACAGCAAAACTCACATTGAATTGAAAACGAAAATTTGACTTGCAACAAAAGAATAACACGACAATAATGCTTTTGCGTAATTTAATAATAATTTTAGAAATTGTAATAGAATAAGGAACATGTTATATTAGCATTTGTAAAGGATACACAGGAAGGATGAATTCAATATAAGTCATATTTTTAGTTCAACTGATATCACTGATTTGCCTCCCAATGCCTTGAAACAAAAGAATAAAACGATGACTGTGTCTATGCGTAATTTAGATATTTCAGAGGACAGAGGCCTTTAGAAATTTCTGGCTGTTACATAATTACTGTATTTTGTAACAACGCAATTAAAGAGAAAATATGAAGCGCAACGAGATCTTTGGCTAGAAGACATGCGACAACAAGTATCGCAACAAATCCCAAATGAAATCTAACGGACAAAGAAATCTGCGGCTAGAATATATGTGACGGGGATGATCACGTCGAATCGTAACTGAAGTCTGCCGTTAAAAGAGAAGCAACAGTGAGAGTCACAAAGAGTCCCAAGAGAAAAGAAATACTATAAAACGGATTATTTTTTCATGCATTAACAGGCTAGAAATCAAATATAGGCTACCCAAGCCTGCCGAGTGTCGAGCTGCCTTTACTATATATATATATATATATATATATATATATATATATATATATATATATATATATATATATATATATATATATATATATATATATATATATATATATATATATATATATATATATATATATATATATATATATATATATATATATATATATTTCTGAAGATCGTTAAGATCGTAGATGACAGGCTCAATATGTACGAATATTGTGTAAAATTCTATTATGAGTCAATATATGATGAATATGCTTTTAACTTCTTTTTTTATTCTATAGTGATTGCAAAAGGCCAAGTAGTCACTGGATGCTACAGGTTTTTGGCTAAGCATGGTGGTTTCGTTTGGACTAAAACTCAAGCAACTGTTGTGCATGGGCCAAAAGATGGTAAACCTCAGCAAATTATTTGCGTTCATTACGTTCTAAGGTAGTTTCTTATTTTTTAACATATATTTGGTTTAATTTATTATGTATCTTATATGTTTTTATACGCGAAAAAAAAATACTATTCATGGTAGCGACAGTTAAACGATTTTGAGAATGTAGCCTAGTATGGCATAAAATTCCATTATCTGAGGTACATTAGGTGGCCACAAAAGTGTGACCACCAAAGTGTTTTATTAGTCATACTTATCTATTAATTTGAGTTTTTTTTAGCTTCATTGATTTTTTGCTTCAATGATATAATTACTAAATATTCTATATAAAACCGAGGCTTCATTTCTTTGACAACTTCGAATAAAATGGTGGCCATGTCAAACCTTGTTGAAATCGAGGTCATACAACGATTTTCAGTCTCTGTGACTGAAAGGTCGGAGGCAGGACATTTGGATTTTTGCCTTTCACAATAATGGATGGTAACACTACGTAGTTTCTATTCGTTTCAAGTTTGGGTTTATTGTCAATTTAAAAAAAAAATAGTTTTTCTAGTGCAAGTAATTAGCGAAGTTCAATTCTAAGACGAACAAAAATCATCGCTTGGGTAGGATTATGCAAAACTATCACTATATTAAGAACATCCTAAAGCGATTTACGCTTTTACTGTAAAAAAAAAGGTCTTTTTTGTGTATTCAGCAAAGTGCTAGTTTTGCATAACCCTACAAACACAGAGAAGTATCATCAGTTGGTTTATTGTAATATATTTATAGATATACTAGCTTACCCTTCGCCCGCTGCTGCAATCTCAAAAGAAAGAAAATTCAAGGAAAGTTCCCCCATGAAAAGTTTGTTTTCCTCCCCCTGTAAAATTCCTCTTTGCAGAAAACTGGCCCTCTGTGGAAAATTACCCCCGAAAAATTCCTTCTCTGTGTATTATTAACGATTATATTTTTAAATTTGAAAGTATTTGAAAATCCCCCCATGAAAAATCCTCCTCCCCCTGAAAATTTTCCCCACATTTCAAATACAAGTAACAGGGATTTTTCGGGGGGAGGGGTACACAAAAAACTCAAGAACACTTAAAAAATGTGTTTATATTCGTTTTCGTTACGTTTTTACGAGTCGGACAAACATTTCAGGTGGGGGTTCAAACCACCTACCCCTCTGGATACGGCCTTGGCTGGTAGTGTTTTATTGCACTTGGTATTTACCAAGTGACATATAGCGATCGCAAATTCTGTCGGTCTGTCTCTCTGTCTGAACCCGGTTTTACTAGTTTGAGCACTTCCAGATAAGCTAGGACGATGAAATTTGGCAGACGTATCG
This sequence comes from Artemia franciscana, assembly GCF_032884065.1. Classification (NCBI taxonomy): domain Eukaryota; kingdom Metazoa; phylum Arthropoda; class Branchiopoda; order Anostraca; family Artemiidae; genus Artemia; species Artemia franciscana. The sequence goes on along the minus strand of NC_088869.1, from coordinate 36,912,702 downwards.
GGGACTAAACCAAATTAAATTAGAAATAGTCGTTTTCCCTATTCGACCATGTTGGGGGAGTTGGGGACGGTTAATTCGGAAAAATTAGAAAAAATTAGGCATTTTTAACTTACGAACTTATGAATTCTTTTTCAGAATTAATTCTGAAAAATTAGAAAAAATAAGGTATTTTAACTTACGAACGCGTGATCGAATCTTAATGAAATTTGATACTTCGAAGGATATCGTGTCTCAGAGCTCTTATTTTAAATCCCGACCGGATCCGGTGACATTGGGGGGAGCTGGAGGGGGAAACCTGGAATCTTGAAAAACGCTTAGAGTGCAGGGATCGAGATGAAATCGGTGGCAAAAATAACTACAAGTCGTAGGAATGGATCTGCTGCTCTCTTTGGGGGAGTTGGAGGGGGGGGGTGATTCGGAAAAATTAGAAAAAATCATATATTTTAACTTACGAATGAGTGATCGGATCTTGATATGTAGAAGGACATCGTAACTTAGACCTCTTATTTCAAATCCTGATCGGATCCAGTGTCACTATGGGAGGAGCTGGGGGGGGAATCTTGGAAAACACTTAGAGTGGAGAGATCGGGATGAAACTTAGTGGGAAAAATAAACAGATGTCCTAGATATGTTATTGACATAATCGGACCGGATCCGCTCTCTTTGGGAGAGTTGGGGGGCACCCAATTCGGTAATTCGGAAAAATTTTAAAAATGAGGCATTTTTAACTTACGAACGAGAGATTGGATCTTAATAAAATTTGATACTTAGAAGGACCTCGTGTCTCAGAGCTCTTATTTCGAATCCTGACTGGATGCGGTGACATTCGGGGGGTTTGAGGAGGAAACCGGAAATCTTGGAAAACGCTTAGAGCGTAGAGATCGTGATGATACTTGGTGGGAAAAATAAGTACAAGTCCTAAATATGTGATTGACATAACCAGGCCGGATTGGCTCTCTTTAGTGGAGTTGGAGGCGGTTAATTCGGAAAAATTAGAAAAAAACGATGTATTTTTAACTTACGAACGGGTGATCAGATCTTAAAGAAATTTGATACTTGAAGGACCTAGTGTCTCAGAGCTCTTATTTTAAATCCCAACCGTATCCGTAGACATTAGGGAAAATTGGAAGGGGAACCAGAAATCTCGAAAAACGTTTAGAGTGTAGAGATCGGGATGAAACTTGGTGGGAAGAATAAACACATATCCTAGATACGTTATTGACATAACCAGACCGGATCCGCTCTCTTTGGGGAAGTTCGGGGAATTCATTAGTGTGGGCACTCCCAGATAAGCTAGGACGATGAAAGTTGGAGGCGTATCAGGGACCAGACTAGATTAAATTAGAAATTGCCTCTTCCTTGATTTGACCATCTGGGGGGGGGGGAGTGGACAAGATAGTTGATAAGAATCTTTTTTGTCGATAAAACAAGTGATTGTTCTTCTTAAGTATGGCTTGTGGTCCAGGAATATGATTCTCGCATTGGGTACGAGAGGTCTCAGGTTCGAATCTCGGACCACCCCAATTTTTACTTGAAGAAGATCGGAAACTAGATACGTGATCAATATAGCGATCGCTGAAAGTTGGCAGACGCATTAGGGACCCGACCAGATTAAATTACAAATAGTTGCTTTCCCGATTTGACCATCTGGGGGGAGTGGAACGACGGTTAATTCGGAAAAATTAAAAAAAGGGAGGTATTTTTGACTTACGAACGGGTTTGAGATCTTAATGAAATTTGATATTTAGAAGGACTCGTTTCTCAGATCTCTTATTCGAAATCCCGCGGATCCGATGACATTGGGGGGGAGTTGGAGGGGGAAACCAGAAATCATGGAAAACGCTTAGAGTGGAGAGATCATAATGAAACTTAGTGGGAAGAAGTTCTTGGCTCTTCCAACCTTGTCACAAGTGCCATATGAGCTCTTGACTCCTGTTAAATTTGAGAAGTATTAGGTTGATTACGATATTAACGAAACTGTTTTATGCCAAAGCCAGAGATTTGTTGAAACAGAAAGTTCTATAGTTTCGGAAGTATGTTATATGACAGGATTCATAATTAAATAATCCGTTAATTTAATATCCAGGAAATGTTAGTATGAATAGGGCTGTCAGTTATCTATGTTGATAGGTATCCAATGTCAGTCAGCGCAAAAATTATTAAGATTCGTTCTTAAAGAACTGGGACAAAAGGTCGACACTTTAGTGTAAAGAAAGGGGTACTGAGGAGGTTGAAGCTCCTCTCATATAGGGAATAATTTGTGTTCGTTTTAAGTTTAACTTTGCTTATTTCTTTCAGTAAAATAAACTATTTTCTTATTTAATTTCTGATTTTTTCCAAATAATCCAAGGAAGCCCGTCTCCCTTTCCATGGAAAATCCCCCTGCGAAAATCGCTTCATGGAAATTTCTTTCTACGTAAAATCTTCCCCCCTGCGGAAATTACTCCTGGACAATCCCCCGGAAAATTCCCCCCGTGGAAAATTCCCCAGCAGAAAATTCCCCCTCTCCCGAAAATGTCCGTATGTTTCCCAATAACAAACGCTATACGTAAACAATGGGCAAAAAACCCAGGGTCATGTCATCTCTATGGCATATTTATTAGACCTTCTAATTATTTCGAACAAACTGGTTATCTCAAAATTCTGATCGGACGACCTTGGGGATAAAAGGGGCGTGGGTGGGAGATAGTTACCCTCTAATCTTTTTGGTTACTTAAAAGGGCATCAAAACTTTTAATTTCTGCTTGAATGAGCCCTCTATTGATATTGTAGGATAATCGGTTCGTAATAAAAAAAAGTTAAACGCGTATTCGCGATCTTTCTTCTGGCAAAAAAAAATTCCACATCTTTACACATGGAAGCTTGAAACCTCTGCAATAGGGTTCTCTGATACACTCAACCCGATGGTATGATTTTCATTAAGATTCCTTGACTTTTCTGGGGTGTTTCCCCCCTTGTTTAAAAATCAGAATTTTTTAGGCTTTTAGCTTTTGATGGGTAACATTAAACTTGATGTATCTTGTATAGTTGGAATCAGCGGAATAAGCCAATTCTTTTGATGTATCTATTGATATCAAAATTGTATCTTTTAGAGTTTCGGTTACTATTGAGCCGAGTCTCTTCTTACTTACCATCCGTTACCATGAGCTGTTTGATAGATTTTGCATGCGTAGCGAAGCACTAATTTTTGTTGTTTTAAGTGTCAACTTCAGAGTGATGAACGTGGTCAAGAGACTTCTCTATGTAACATATTTAACCTATTTAACTCAACCCCCTTTTGACTAAACCCCCGTCCAAACCAATGCCTGTTTTACTAAACCCCATGAAACTCAGTCCTTACTCAAGAGAACTCCCTGTAATTCAACCCTTTTTTAGTCTAACCCCAGTTACCTCAACCCCCATGCAACTCAGCCCTTATTCAACATAATCCCCTGTATTTCAGCGCTGCTTTAGCCTGACTCCATTTAACTCAACCTCCTTGCTATTTAACCCCGTTTAACTCAACCCGTTTCTGTAGGCCTTAACATAGAATTCTTTAGCCAGTTTTGCCTTTATTCATAATATTCTGTGTCCAAACCTACACCTAATAATGGGAAGATTGTATTGGCTGATAAAGAATGTGGATGATAATATTTGCAGTATATAATTAATTTTTTTTAAGTTAGAAATATGAAACGTTATCAAATAATGACCGTCAGCTTACAGAGAATTTACAGGCCTGTCTACACTGTCATTGAAGCATTTATATTCCGAAGTTTTGCTTTCATTAGCTATCACTAACAGAAATAGTAAGCAATTATACAGTCTTAAATGCAGACCAATCAAGATTAATAAATTGTAGAACGAAACTGAGCTTGTCTCAGCTTCTAGACGGAAAAGTATCAATAATCAGAAATAAATTTTTATCTAACGTTTATATCTAACTTAGATATAGTTTACATCTAACTTCGCAATCGTCATATCTAACAAAAAAAAATCATTTAAAGCATTCTTTAGTACTGTCTGTAATTCTTCCTCGCAAAATAAATCTTCCTTCACTTCCAAACAAAAGGCAGAAAACGGTACTTTGCTGTATCACCATCTCTTTTACTACCTAAAACTCAAAACTTTATCTGGACGATCCCTATACCAATTATCCCGTTGGCTCGGTATGATCATCCTTGGAAAAAAATAATAAACAAGAGCTAAGAGCTCATATGACACTTGTGACTAGGCGAGAAGAGCTAAGAGCCAAGAGATCATATGGTATGAGCTCCAACAAAATTCTATGAATCAATAGATTGATTTACAAAGGAAAATAAGAGGCTTAATGCCGGTCAGGATTTGAAATAAGAGCTCTGAGTCACGATGTCCTTCTAAATATCAAAATTCATTAAGATCTGATCACCCACTCGTATGTTATAAATACCTAATTTTTCTAATTTTCCCCCTCCCTTTAGCCCCCCAGATGGTCGAATCTGGGAAAACGACTTTATCAAGTCAAATTGTGCAGCTCCCTGACACGCCTACCAATTTTCAACGTCCTAGCACGTCCAGAAGCACCAAACTCGCAAAATCACTAAACCCCTTCCCCCAACTCCCCCAAAGAGAGCGAATCCAGTACGATTCTATCAATCACATATCAAGGACATTTGCTTATTCTATCCACCAAGCTTCATCCCGATTCCTCCACTCAAAGGGTTTTCCAAGATTTCCTCCTCCAATGTCAAAAGATCCGGTCGGGATTTGAAATAAGAGCTCTGAGACTTGAATCCCTTCTAAATATCAAATTTTCTTTAAGATCCGATCACCTATTCGTAAAATAAAAATATTCCAATTTTCACGTTTTCCAAGAATTCCGGTTTCCCCCTCCAACTCCCCCAATGTCACAGGATCTGGTCGGAATTTAAAATTAGAACTTTAAAGCACAAGATCCTTCTAAATATCAAATTTCATTAAGATCTGGTCACCCTTTCGTAAGTTACAAATACCTCTATTTTCAAAATTACCCCCCCCCCCCAATTCCACCAAAGAGAGCAGATCCGGTCCGGTTATGTCAGTCACGTATCTTAGACAGGTTTCTATTCTTCCCGTCCAGTTTCATCTTGATCTCACCGCTTTAAGTATTTTCTAAGATTTCCGGTCCCCTCAACTGCCCCCCCCCCAATTACGCTTGATCCGGTTGAGATTTAAAATAAGAGATCTGAGTTACGAGGTCCTTCTAAATAAGTTTCATGAAGATCCGATCACTCCTTCGTAAGTTAAAAATACGTCATTTTTTCTTATCTTTCAGAATTAACCCCCCCCCCTAATAGAGCGGATCCGTTCCAATTATGTAAATCACGTATGTAAGACTTCTGCTTATTTTTCTCATCAAGTTTCATCCCGATCCCTCCAATCTAAGCGTTTTCCATGATTTTAGGTTCCCCCCCAGCTCCCCCCAATGTCATCAGATCCGGTCGGGATTTAAAATAAGAGCTCTGAGACACAATATCATTCCAAACATCAAATTTCATTAAGATCCCATCACCTGTTCATAAGTTAAAAATACTTCATTTTTTCTATTTTTTCCGAATTAACCGGCCTCCCACTCCCCCCAGATGGTCAAATCGGGAAAACGACTATTTCCAATTTAATCTGGTCCGGTCCCTGATACGCTTGCCAAATTTCATCGTCCTAGCTTACCTGGAAGTGCATAAAGTAGCAAAACCGGGACCGACAGACAGACCGACAGAATTTGCGATTGCTATATGTCACTTGGTTTATAGTAAGCATCATAAAAACCATCTTGATACGCCTTCTCAAGAAAATTTCGTTTTTTTTTTGTTTTTTTTTCATAAAGTGTTGAATCCTTTTTTCTAGACTTCTCAGACATATTGATTTTGGTAGTCTAATTCTCAGACATATTGATTTTGGTAGTCTAATTCTGATCAATATTGCATCGCATTTTGGGATAGGTGCTCTCCAAGACATGGGCTTCTTAAAACCAAATGATTTTACGATTTTCTTCGTAATTTCTGCTTATTTACCCGTTTCTTTGGTCACGTTGGCAAAATATTTATTTCGAGGGAGAGGTAATGATAACAGTTTTATTTAATAATTTGAATAAGAAATGTCCTTGTGTACTTCCAAGTTTTTTAATGCCATTTGACTCCTTCCACTGAAACATTGGGTCCTTGCCTGAAATAAATCCATCAGCGTATGCCTCATGCTTCACAAATTTGTTTGCTATTTGGATTCAGGTTTAATATGGTGTCATACTTATACAACACTTATATAATTTTCTATAATAAATTATATAATACTTGTCATACTTATCACAGATAAGTATGTTAAAGAAATCCCAGAAGAAACGTCAACTGCCTGTTTCTGAAAAAAAAATGTCTAAAAAGGGTTTGTTTTTATTGGAAAATTGTCATATTTTAAGGTGTGAACTGCGGTTTTTTCGGATAATAATCAGAATTCTTTTACTAACATTGTAGAAGCCTTTTTCGGAGCCTAAAACAGGAATGCATTCATTGAGTAATTCGTCCCGAAACTGCTGCAACATTAGTTACGTTTTTTGATTACCATGCTTGGCTCATATACCTTGAAAGTCCTAATGTATCTCATAAAGATACATCATAAATTGTATTTAAAACTGTTAATAAATCTTAATTTTTATTACTGTTTATGACTACTTGGCTGACAGTTTTAATCACATTTATTAACTGAAGTTTTGGTATTGAAGGTTCGGTTGCCATGTGGCTTCCTCCTGATTTCGAAATACTGAGCGAGTATTCTGTATCTATTGCCCCTGGACGGTTTCCAAGATGAACACGCTGCCTGGCATGATTTGAGGTTTTTCATCAAAAAGAACTAATTGTCAGTTCTTCAGTCGGGTCATATCCAGGGCGGTGTTCGAAAGGTTATGTCACCATTAGCGGTGAAAAACATTTTTGTTTTCCGAAGATTAAAGGGACTGCGTTATCTAACTGCTTGGTTTTGTAATATTCTTAACGAGTGATCTCTATCTTTTCATGGGATGATGTTGCAATTTTAAAAGGCTTTGTCACGTTCGATTAGCCAGTAACTAAAATAAGTAGAATTTAAAAAAAGGCTGTGAGCTAAATTTTTGCGGCTTTTAAAATAAGAGGCTTAATGTTCTGAGGAATGCTGAGACAATTTATTATACATTTCCGGTTGCGCGTCTGCTTAAAAACCTATTGCGTAAAAAGAATAACGAAATTCATAGTTTTTAGCTCCCACAAATTTTCCCCATTTGGTTCAACCTCTGAAATTACTTTCATATCGTGTAAACAGCTCATATATTGTCGTTAGTAGGGATTATTCTACAGGGAGGAGATAAGCAGACTAGATAAATGGGCTAATTGTACCTTTTTTTGTCAGGGCTTAGCTGTCTACCGCTTTTGAGCAATTTTTCAGGTGAATACAGCCCCTCTCCTTTGGCTATTTCTGTGACGGCTCAATAAAAAGATAGCATCCAAGGACCACATACTTAGGACACAGGGAATAGGGAGGGGTCTCCATTGGTACTTAAAAACTCTTCGGAAAATTTCAGATAACTGACCATTTATCCCCCCTCCCTCCCAGGAAAAAGCTATTCTCTGGTAGTCTACTATCTAGAATAGTGACTATGTACACCCAGAATATAACGAAAATTCATAATTTTTTGGCTTCTACAAATTTCCCCCTTTACCAATACATAAGAGATTACTTTTATATCATGTGAATGGCTCAAATATTGCCATTATTGGGATTACTCTACAAATGCGGCGGTTTCTAGGGGAAACGGTGGTGTGTCGCGGAGGGGATTAACAGACAGAGGGGCTAATTGTATTATCTAAAAATGTTGGCTATTTGTACTTAGATTCTTCAGGCCCTTATTCATCAAGATATCCGAGTCCTATCTTTAGATGCTCTACACTGAAGCTTATATTTTTGTCTTTGGTTTTACATAGCATTATTACTGGCCGATGACAAAAATGGCTGATTTGTTAAAGAACTAAAATATTAACAAAAGAAAGGGGCGCCAGGACAACTTCAGTACAGATAGATAGGTAAAACTACAGTCTTAAAAAGCAAAGTTTAGAGAAAAAGTCAAACTTTGGCGTAAAGAGCGGGGCGTTGAGGAGGGAACAGCCTTTTTCATATACGGAATAATTTCTGTTCGTTTCAAGTCTTAATGTCGCTCCTTACTTTCAGTTTAAAAACTTGTTGTTTTTTTTATTTAATACAAATTCTAAAGCTAGTCTATAGTCCTAGTACTATCAAGATTGCTTCACTTTGAACTTGTCTACAAACTAATAACGATATGTCCTTTTCAGAACCAAAACGAGAGCCAGGCATTGAACTGAGCCCTCGTGCGGTACCAAATTAAACAAGAAAAAAAGCAACAATACTAAAATGGATTGTTTCTTTATCTTAAAAGGGATTGATAATCAGTGAAGCGCTAGTTTTCTATAATCCTAGAAACATAGTGAAACATAATTAGTTGGTTTATTTGTCCTAGTTTTATTGATATATATTAGATAGGCTGTGAAGTAGTAATTTTTGTCCGTTTTAAATTTCAACTTCGCTCTTTATTTTCCTCGGAAAAACTTAGTTTTTAAAAAATTATAATCTTTGCTTGTTTTTAATTCAAATTTCATATAGAAACAACGCTCCCATGATCTTTTTTATTTGTATGGAATGATTTCTGTTCGTTTTAAGTTTTAACGTCACTCCTTAGTTTTAATTGAAAACTTATTTCTAATATAATTTCCAATCATCATTGATTTAAGTGGTTATTAACCACTTAAATATGAGAAATAGCTTTTGAATGAGCTCGTGATGTTCTAGTAACCCAATTAGGCCTAGTTTTAACGTTTTTTAACTTTTAGTTACTGTGAGCTGTGCTTCGCTCTTTACTAGGTAGGCAGCTAATGCTTCAACCATGACAAAGAGTTCATTGCAAGTTCTCCCAAGAAACTACTTAAAATTGAAATCTGTGAAATCTAATTGATGGTAGAATTTGTAAAAACAAAACCTAGTAAATATAACCAATAGCTTATAATTAAGCCATTAAACATCTATCTACGATGGTATGGTAGCCTACTAATGTTTCAGTAGCTTACTGGTAAGCAGGCGATTTATGAAACTTATTAAAGGGGGTTGGGAGGGTAGTGTACGGGAGGGATTCTTATAAACCTTCAGTTAAGGGTTTTGGAACATAATTATCACAATATTACCTATTTTGAACTTTATAGCTTTTCCATTTAAGAAGGGGCACCAAAAGTGTTGTTTCCAGTGCCATATCGCACTAATGAATGGTAGAATTGATTTAAAAAAAAGAAAAAAAGACGTTGATATGAGCAATAGCTTTCAAATGAGCCATTAAACATAACACTTATAAGTTCTGTTAGCCCAACAGGCTCAGCCTTTCCTCTTGAGACATGGCATCAAAAGTGCCGTTTTTAATGCGATTTGGAACTTGCATATGGTGGACTTTTTAGGAAGAACGTAGATATGAGTAATATCTTTTATATGAGCTATAAAAAAATCTGTCTGCGATGGTATGGTAGCCTACTAGCGCCACCACTTGAGAAGTGGCACTTGCAGATGGAGGAATTTATAAAAAGCACGTAGATATAAGAAATAGCTTTTGAATGAGCTATTAAGCATCTCTCTATGATGCTCTGGTAACCCACTAGGCCTGGAAAAAGAACGAAAAAAATGGGAGACTTATCAGTGCTACCGATGCAAAAAAGCGATTTTCTTTGTTGTTCAAGGAGGGGGATTGTAATTTCCCTGTTGAAGGTTTTCGACTGGGCTGATTCCTGTGATATACTTTTCATTTTGGCACCAAAAGTGTTGTTTTCAGTGCTATATCGCACTTATGAATGGTAGAATTGATTAAAAAAAATACACGTTGATATGAGGAATAGCTTTCAAATGAGCCATTAAACATAACTCTTATAAGTTCTGCTAGCCTAATAGCCTCAGCTTTTCCACTTGAGACATGATACCAAAGTGCCGTTTTTAGTGCCACTTGGAACTTGCAGATGGTGGAATTTTTGGGAAGAACGTAGATGAGTAATATCTTTTATATGAGCTATAAAAAATCTGTCTGGAATGTTCTGGTAGCCTGCTAGTGCCACCCTTTGAGAACTGCCACAAAAGTGCTGTTTTAGTGCCATATGACGCTTGCAGATGGTGGAATTTATGAAAATTCGCAGGTAGATATAAGAAATAGCTTGTGAATGAGCTATTAAGCATCTCTCTATGATGTTCTGGTAACCCGCCAGACCTAAAAAAAAAAAACAAAGAAAAACTGGAGACGGATCAGTGCTACCGCTGCAAAAAGCGATTTTCTTAGTTGTTCAAGGAGAGTGACTGTACTTTCCCTCTCTATGATGTTCTTGTAACCCGCTAGGCTTGAAAAAAAGGAAAAAAAAAACGGGAGACAGATTAGTGCTACCGATGCTAAAAAGCGATTTTCTTAGTTGTTCAAGAAGAGGGACTGCTATACTCTCTCTGTACAAGGTTTTCGATCATGCTGATTCCAATGGTACACTTTTCATTTTGATCTGACGCCATTTTGAAGGGTTTCAGGCTTTTTTGGAAATTACCATAAATTTCTTTTTCCAATAAACTTTTAAGAAGACCAGAAATAATAATTAGGCTACCATTCTTGAATCAGTGTCAGATGGCATTTTTTTTTACTGGGCAATTTTTTTCTAAACGTTTTTTTTAACTTTTAGTTACTATGGGCTGTAGTTCGCTCTTTATTAGGTTGTAGGTATCGCTGCAACCATGATAGTTGTGATGAGACAAGCTGAGAAGTTTCATTGGACGGATTCGATTTGCATGCAATATTTCTAACTTAGACTTCTAAAAGATATTTAAATTATTAGGATTGGAATATTTAACCGATGATTTTGAATGCAAATATTTAATCTTTATAGTAAGTGGGATACGCCTAAAGATAACAAAAGGGCAGGAAGACTTTAGAGTGTTTTGCCAGAAATGTGTCGTTTTATCTGAGCGCTGCAATTATGATTTTAGTTTTCGAGTGGGAAGTCATTACCCTTGTGAGCAATGACCTTTTTTGTCGACTCTTTTGTTTAAATCCATTAGAGTGAATTAAATTAAAGGGTTAAATTATCAACCCTTAGCTTTATTTTTTTTTTCTAGTGGTATTGAGGAGCCTGATCAGATTTTGTCGCTTTCCCAACTTTCCAGCAAATGTGAATCCAACAAAGAGAATGTGGTGACCAACAAAAAAAGAGTAGCTCCTGAAAATATTCAAATTCCAAATGCTGCCACTTCCGGTTCTTTTGAAAAGAGATCTATTCTGCCACTTGGGGCTAGCGATTTGCCAAAAGTCACAACTGCCGATATTTTTGTTGCAAAAACCAAGGACATGGATTTTGGATTTTTGGGCTTTGATGAGCGTAATGACTGTTTCACAAGTATGTTCCCTCGCAATTATATCCTAGAAATATGCCGCCGTCACAGTTCTTTTGGGGGAACTGTAAAACTATTTCTTCACTCACTCTCTCTCTCCCCTCTCTCTCTCCCCCCTCTCTCTCTCTCTCTTTCTCTCTTTCTCTCTCTCTTCTCTCTTTCTGTCCTGTTTTTTTTAGTTTATAGTTTCTCTAAATACGTCCCCACTTCACACATATGAAAAAAAAATTAAGAAAAAGACAAAAGCTTACGATGGTAACTTTCAGCTAGTAAATAAAACGAAAAGTCAAAGCAACTATTTCGGTTGACTATCAGTAAGCCTTCTTCAGTGCAAAAAAAAAAATAACCTTATGAAGTAACCTGTACAGAAGGACAAAATGACAGAAGATAAACAAACTTCAGTTGGAAGACTATTCAAAAATTCAATTGAGCATGAAGTCTTTCCCTGGCTTTCTCCATAGGCTGACAGGCTGCATTAATCTTCTCAGAAATAATTTACGCCCAATCTAATTTTTGAATGAGCTTTCATTTGAAGTTGTTTTTCATCAGTCAATGTTTTTTCTTCTGCACAGGTTGCTTCAAAAGGTAGTTTTTTCTTTTGCTCTCAGGACGGCTTCGTGGAAGCCTTTGCCGGAAAACCTTAATTTTTTCATTTTTTTCTCCACTGGCTAAAAATTATCATTGTTTGGTTTCGTTTTTTCTTAATTTTTCGTTTTGTTACCCATTTTTATGGCACTTGGTATTATCCAAGTGACATATAGCAATCGCAAATTCTGTCGGTCTGTCTGTCGGGTTGCTACTTTAGGCACTTCCAGGTAGCTAGGACGATAAAATTTGACAGGCATATCAGGGACCAGACCAGATTAAATTAGAAATAGTCATTTTCACGATTTGACCATCTGGGGAGGAGTGGGGGGGCCTTTACTTCGAAAAAAATAGAAAAATAGAAGTATTTTTAACTTACGAACGGTTGATCAGATCTTAATGAAATTTGATGTTTGGAAGAATATCGTGTCTCAGAGCTGTTATTTTAAATCCCGACCGGATCTGGTGACATTGGGGGGGGGGAGAGTTGGGAGGGGGTAAACCTAAAATCTTGGAAAACACTTAGAGTGGAGGGATCGGGATGAAACTTGGTGGGAAAAATAAGCACAAGTCCTAGATACATGATTGACATAACCGGAACGGATCCGCTCTCTTTGGGGTAGTTGGGGGGGGGGGGGGGGGTAATTCTGAAAAATTAGAAAAAATGAGGTATTTTTAACTTACGAACAGGTGATCGGATCTCAGTGAAATTTGATATTTAGAAGGGCATCGTGTCTCAGAGCTCTCATTTGAATCCTGACTGGATCTGGTGACATTGGGGGGGAGTTCAGAGGGGGAAACCTAAAATATTGGAAATACTTAGAGCGGAGGGATTGGGATGAAACTTGGTGGGAAAAATAAGCACAAGTCTTAGAAACATGATTGAAATAACTGGAAAGGATCTGCTCTCTTTGGAGTAGTTGGGGGGGGGGGGGTTAATTCTGAAAAACTAGAAAAAAATGAGGTATTTTTAACTTACGAACAGGTGATTGGATCTCAATGAAATTTGATATTTAGGAGGATATCGTGTCTCAACGCTCTTATTTTAAATCCCGACCAGATCTGGTGACAATGGGAGGAGTTTGGGGTGGGAGAACCTAAAATCATGGAAAACGCTTAGATTGGAGGGATCGGGATGAAACTTGGTGGGAAAAATAAGCAGAAGTCATAGATACGTGATTTACATAATCGGAACGGATCCGATCTATTGGGGGGGGGGATTAATTCTGAAAAATTAGAAAAAATGATGTATTTTTAACTTACAAAGGAGTGATCGGATCTTCATGAAACTTCATATTTAGAAGGACCTCGCAACCCAGATCTCTTATTTTAAATCTCAACCGGATCCAGTGTCACTGGGGGGGGGGGCAGTTGGGGGGACCAGAAATCTTAGAAAAAACTTAAAGCGGAGAGATCAGGATGAAATTGGATGGGAAGAATAAAAACCTGTCTAAGACACGTGACTGACATAACCGGACCGGATCCGCTCTCTTTGGTGGAGTTGGGGGAGGGGGGGGTAATTTTGAAAATCGAGGTATTTGTAACTTACGAAAGGGTGACCAGATCTTAATGAAATTTGATATTTAGAAGGAACGTGTCCTTTAAAGCTTTAATTTTAAATTCCGACCAGATCCTGTGATATTGGGGGGAGTTGGAGGGGAAAACCGGAATTCTTGGAAAACGTGAAAATTGGGGTATTTTTATCTTACGAATAGGTGATCGGATCTTAATGCAATTCGATATATAGAAGGAATTCATGCCTCAGAGCTCTTATTTCAAATACAGACCAGATTTTTTCACTTTGGGGGGAGCTGGAGGGGGAAATCTTGGAAAACACTTGGAGTGGAGGAATCGGGATGAAGCTTGGTGGATAGAATAAGCAAATGTCCTTGATATGTAATGACGTAACCGTACTGGATTCGCTCTCTTTGGGGGAGTTGGGGGGAGGGGTTCAGTGATTTGACGAGTTTGGTGGATCTGGACGTGCTATGACGATGAAAATTGGTAGGCGTGTCAGGGAGCTGCACAAATTTACTTGATAAAGTCGTTTTCTCAGATTCGACCATCTGGGGGGCTAAAGGGAGAGGAAAAAGTAGAAAAAATTAGGTATTTATAACTTACGAGTGGGTGATCGGATCTTAATGAATTTTGATATTTAGAAGGACATTGTGACTCAGAGCTCTTATTTTAAATCCTGACCGGCACTAATCCTCTGATTTTCCTTTTAAATCAATCTATTGATTCTTAGAATTCTGTTAGAGCTCATACCATGTGAGCTCTTAGCTCTTGTTATTTGTCCTAAGTCTAGTTTTTCTCTCTTTACTTGTCAAATTTGTGCATCACACACTCCATTTTGTTTGTTTGTTAAGTTTTACTTTTGGCTAACAAATTTTACGGGAGGATGACAATAATGTAAACTGGATTTTTTTGATGTGTTAAATACATTTATCAATACTTTAAAACAAAAAACTTTGGTGTTAGTTTTGAAAAAACCAGGGCCTGCAACGTTTTTTATGTTTTAATTTATATTGGTAATTTAGCAGATAGTTCAAGAACTTGAGTTGTTTGGAAACGCCTTTAAAACATAAAAACAAAAGTGAATCTCTACTTGTTGCCGTTTTTTTACTATTATGTTGATTGTGACTGGAATACTGAAAAGAAAAATATAAGATAAGTGTCTTTCAATCCCCTTTGTTTCATCCACACTTTTTTTCTGATTTATTTTCTAAGAATTGTGAAACTTAGAATTTTAATTTGACGTCCCCTATTGAATTTTTTACGGCTCATAAGTCGTTGCGCCCGTTTATATTATGCATGAACTATCTATAGCTAGAGTGCAGGTTTGAAAAAACCCATTCTTAATTTTGCCAATTAAAGAAATTGGTTCCTCTTTTTAAGATAAGATTGAATTACTTCTTGAATATTTCTTTGACAACCTATCAACAAAGAAATTAATCATTGTGCTAGGTAGTTTTTATAAGCTATTTGGCATTATTAAGTACAATCCTCAAATAATAAGGACGGTTTAGAAACTAATCCCTGTCTTCGTTTTTTTTTTTTTTTTTTTTTTTTTTTTTTTTTTTTTTTTTTTTTTTTTTTTTTTTTTTTTTTTTTTTTTTTGTATTCTCTAAGCATAAACGTGTAGCTGTAAAGTCTGATGCGCAAAAAGAAATTTGTCTAGGATTAACGTTGTTTGATGCCTATTGTATTATTGTTTGTTATATATCAAACATTATTGGCATATTATATATTATTGTTATTGTCATATTATTACATACAATTACATATTATTGTCATATTATTGTATTATTATATATCAAACAAACTATTGCTTGATACCTATTATATAGATTGTTGTTTCCAAAATAAGAGTGTCACCCAAACTTTTTAAGAAAGTTTGTTTTTTGCTCTGGATACTCCTCTGGGAGGTTAACTGATCATTAATACTTTTTAGAGGTATTTTCAGGTTATAGGGGGCAGTAGAAACCAGCAATGGTTTGCCTGAAAATGCTCCAGGACCTCAGTCCAAATCCTGACATTCTTTTATGTACTAAGCTACTAAGCTGTATAACAAAATGAAGCCCCATTCATCATCTGGACTGTTGCAATGTTAATGATTTCTTCTTTGATGAGTATTTCCTTTTGATGAGTATTAGTGTATTTCCTGTGTAGTGTCCAGATGGGTACACCTGGACGCCACTCTGCACATATTTAGGAGGAAAGAGCCACCAGGAACTAGAAATGAATTTTTTTTATAGTTCTGTATGAATTAGCTAAAAGACACCTAGAATTTTGCAGATGCCGGTGATTGCAATCAGCAAAGCCATAAACTACGTAGGGACATTTGACTAAAAACCTGGTCTTTGCGGGGAATTTGTATCGTTTTAGACGACCGAGTTGTATATCCTTATTGATCAAATTACGTTGGACGTGTGGCAGAAAAAGCTGACTATTCAATATTAAAATTACGCGAATTCGCCATTTTTCTTCCTAAGCCACTCTCTTCTATAATCAACCAATGTTTCCGTCAGCAAGTATTCCCTAGTGCTTGGAAAAGAGCATATGTCCGCGTTATTCCAAAAGTAAGGTATCCAAAATCTTGTGATCAACTCCGGCCTATATCAATAACTCCGAACCTTTCTAAAGTTGCAGAAACGTTTATTTACCGCAAACTTACGTCACAGGTCTCTGCACATCTAGACCCGTATCAGTATGGATGCTTAAGAGGCAGCAGCACCACTGTTTATTTAGTACGGATGTACCATCTCATTGTCGAGTGGCTCGACCAAGGAAGTGCTATAGTCGACCTTCTCCTCGTAGACTACCGAAAGGCTTTTGATCTTATTCGCCATTCCGTTGCTATCACAAATCTACGCACCATGGGTGCGCAAAAACATATTCTCCTTTTAGTGATCAATTTTTTACAAGCCCGCTATCAGTGCGTTTACAGTCTTTTCCCAGGAGATACCGACTCCGAATGGGTCAAGCTTACATGCGGAGCCCCACAAGGTACTAAGCTCGCTAGTCTACTGTTTTTGACAGTGATAAATTTCATCCTTTCCGGCTATGAAGAAAGATTTAAGTATGTAGACGACTTGTCAGTCCTACTGAAGTACATTGTTGAGAAGTCTGAGGCTGTCCCCCAATTCTGTAACGAAATAATCAAAAACTTTAAAGATGAATGTACTGCGAACAGCCTCCAAATCAACGAAGGAAAGACTAAAATCCTTCGCTTTAATCCCCTGAAGAGAGACTTTGTGTGCCTTCCTCCTCCTCCTTATCCTAGTGAATATTCGGCAGTA
The DNA here is from genome assembly GCF_032884065.1 of Artemia franciscana. Lineage (NCBI taxonomy): Eukaryota > Metazoa > Arthropoda > Branchiopoda > Anostraca > Artemiidae > Artemia > Artemia franciscana. Next base: position 36,895,888 of record NC_088869.1, on the reverse strand, counting down.
GTGCTTGGTGTCAAGTTTAGCATCGACTGCTCTTTCAGCCTTCATGTCGATACAATTATCAAAAAGGCAAATAGTGCGATGCGGACACTTATACTAATGCGTCGATTTGGTTTCTCAGTGATACAACTAAGGATAGCCTATCTCATTTACATTCGACCAATTTCAGAGTATGCATGTCCCGTATGGGGCGCAAAAAGTCAATAACACTATTTACGTAAGTGACCAGCTTGAGTCGATACAAAAAAGAGCAGTCAAAGTAATATTGTGCGATGCTTTTACTAAATATAAGTTAGCATTATCCACTTTACAAATTCCCTCTCTTCAAGAGCGTCGTCTCAGTTTGATCCTTGAATTTGGCCAATATCTTCTCAGAAGTGATAAATAGATCGATACTACCACCAGTTTTAGTGAAACATCGAAGTACTAGGTCGAAGAACATTGACAGATTAGCAGCACCTCCTTCACGCACAAATCGTTTTTCCAACTCATTCATCCCTTTCTGTGTATCAAAGTATAATAATTGTTGATTTTATCCTATTTATCTTTTGATTTTTTTTTTTTTTTTGTCGTTTGATTTAATCCTTTTTTTTGTAAGCACAAGCGCCATTTAGTTTTATGACTACGAGAGATTGTGCAAATAAAACCGATTCCATTCTATTCTATTAAAATCAAGTTCTGATCCGCAGTAAATAGGTCTCGCAGTTTTGTATTTTATCTGTTATTCAATTCCCTTAATGATGCTAAAAATATAAACAAAATGATAAATCGAAGACGTAGAAATATTTGCGCAAAAAAGGTACAGCTTAACATGGAATGCAAACGAAAAAAAATGAAATAGAACAAGAAAGGAAGAGTGGTAAACGAAATGGGTAGGAGCGGTAGAAGATCGATTTAGCAACTATATAACTTAAGGCATGGATCAAACCCTGTAAAAATAATAAAAAAAAATCCCCAAGGGCTTTTAGGTCAATTAGTCTAATACGATATTATGTTCCGAGTCATAATCCGTTGAACTTAGTAGTTCGCAGTTCGGAATGTTTGAAAATTCAGTTATCTATTGGCAAACTCAATTATTTAGTGTTGTTCAAGTGACAATTGTGAAAATTCAAGCTTCTCAGTTTCACGTTTTTAAAAGTTTTCGTCCAAATAAGATTAATTTAGACTACATTGAATTGCAGTGCTTAAAGAAGAGCCGGAGGATTTGACATTTCTTGCGCCAAGTGCTGGGGATGTCTGTGTTCCTTTGCCTGTGCCTTGTTCGCTTTCTCTCAACTCACATTTTGATGTAAAAAAAGCGCCTACTAGTGGAAAAGACCTTGAATGCCTGCCCTTAACTGCTTTCGAATTTCCAGGATTCGATTTTCTTGAATCAGCTAGGGGTAAGTTTAATAGATTAATTTTCATTTCCATTATATTATAAATTGATTTGTTCCTTTATTCGGTTAGTAACTATTGTATCCTTTAACTTTTAGATGTATTGTAGTTTTCTAGAAAAAAATAGAATTATTTTATTTTATAGTCTACTAATCACCATAGGCTAAATAATAAGCTAAATGAAACTGTCTTAGCTATGATAGTAAACTTCTTAGAGAACATGTTATGTCGGATTCTTTTAGAATAAAAAAAGTGTTTTCAAGTGAAAGTAAGGAACAGCATTAAAACTTAAAACGAACAGAAATTATCGCGTTTATGAGAGGGGTAGCCCCCTCCTCAATGCCTCGCTCTTCACGCTAAAGTTTTTTAGTATTTTTACAAAAGCTTCGTATTGTTCTAAGAAAACGAGCTGTGTGTTTCAGGTGTCGTTCTTGAAGAATCGGGACAAAATGTCAAACTTAGCGTAAAGAGCGAGGTATTTAGGAGGGGGAAACCTCTCATATACGGAAAATTTATGATCGTTTTAAGTCTTAATGTTGCTCCTTACCTTCAGTTTAAAATACTTGTTTTTTTTTATTCAATTTCTGATCTTTTTTTTAAAGAATGTCGGGAAACCTGTCTCCCTCCACAGAAAAATCTCCCCATGGAAAGCTCTTCTAAATAATTCAATCCTGTTTAAAATTTACCCCGAGCAATTGCCCTTAACATCTCCACATATATAATTGAGTCGGCCAAGAAAAAGTAAGGTAAATAAAAAAAAAAATCGTACAGGATTTTTTGAAAATTTCTCCTGAAAAGTTCACCACCTGGACACTTTCCTCCCCGTGGAAAATTCTTCCCATGTAAAATCCTCCAGCAGAAATTTCATTCCTTCCCCAACCGAAAAATGTATGCATGCTTCCCAATAACAAATTCTATGGGGAGGTCACATGTTACAAATTCTATTACTATACATAAACAACAGGGAAAATTTCATAACTTAAAGACCTCTCCCAAGGGCTGAAGGAGGTCTAGTCATCTCTAAAGGCATCGTTATTGTACCTTTCAACTATTCTGAACAAAATCGCTATTTAAAAATTGTGATCAGGTTACTTTGGGAGAAAAGAGTTTGGGAGGAGGACTAGCTACCCTCCAATCTTTTTGGTCACTTAAAAAGTACACTGGAACTTTTGATTTCCGTCTGAATGAGCTCTCTCACTCGATATACTAGGACCATTGGTTCGATACGATCACTTCTGAAAAAAAAAAAACTTTTTCGAAAGTGGGGCAAATTTTTCAGGCTCTTAGCTTTTGATGGGTGAATTTTATAAATTCAAATATATAAATTCAATGAATCTTATATATTTGAAATCAGCATAAAATGCCAATTCTTTCTGTATCTATTGATATCAAAATTTCTATTTTTAACAGTTTTGGTTACTATAGAGCCATGTCGCTCCTTACTTACAGTTTGTTACCACGAATTGTTTGATTCCACAGTATCATTAACATTATGGAGTAGATAATTTTTGTATTCAACCTTATGGACTCATTAGAAAGCAAAGGTGCAATGATATTCACTAATAAAGGGCTTATATTTAAATCGAATTCTTTTTGTTTACAAGCGCAGAATGACCAATGAGGTCAAAAGCTATCTTCAAATCCTTAGCCATAAAATTAATCCTTTTATATGTGTCTTCATCATGATACAGGACTATGTCAGTTAGCTAAATGAAAGAATGAGTAGTTGCAAGTGTTTTAAAAGTGACTAAATTAACAAATGTCAATAGACTCCCCTATAATGGGCTCCACTAAAAAGGATTCATCGAATTAAGAAAATTCCATGTGGCAGTGCATGTTGCATTTTGTACCCACGAACAATCATTTGTGCCTTTATTCTGGATAGGGGTGACGTAGCCGATCTTCCTCTTGATTCAAACCAGTCAGATATGGAAATTGAGTTAAATATCTGAAAAAGAGGAATAAAATTAATTATCCAGATATGCTATAATGAATTTTTTTTGGATAATATAGATAAGAGGCTAACTAGTTACGGATTTTTTTGAATATCTAATGAGATTATAGGAAGGGGGTAGGAATGCATATGCTGCTTAGGAAAATGAACCAAAGCCATCAGAAAAAGGGGGTGAACTTTGGACAACAAACGCTAGTGGATGTCTAGATCATAGTGGTGTATGAGCTATTTTTCATGAAACTTAAAACAACATTACAATGGGGTCTGCCACAGACCCGTTTGAGTTTCTGAAACATCTTTTTTTATTTAGAAATCTATTCGCTCCTCGTGCTTATCTTGGTGAAATGAGTTCTTCCTCGCAGTCTTTTCAAATAATATCTAGTTAACGTTAATTGACAAACCATTTTCTTTTTTTTCTGGGAAGCAATAATTACTAGTGATAGTCAATTTATTTTCTAATAGTTCGACTTTTAATTTGGCACCTACTGCTGAAAGGGTGCCTGACTGTTACTGGCTGATAGTCTAATCATTGAATTTAAAAATACTAGGGTTAGTGGCAGTGTCTTCGGACCCATGAAAATAAAATGATTATTTGTTAGATTTCTATTTAGATTTTACTATCGATTTCATAAGAAAAATTTGAAAAGAGAGACATGGCTTGAAGGAGCGAAAGCTTGGTGGAACTGTTTCAGCCTTCGATATCGACTATAAAACTCCATTAACACACTGTAAGCTCAATGACAAGCGAAAACCTTCTTTTTCCACCTCAGGCAAGAATTCCACATAAGTTTCTAAAACAGAGTGACAGGGTAATCAATCCGGCTTGTGGCCTGTGCTTTCCGTAATCACAGCAGAAGTTAAAACCTTTACAAATGTCTCCTAATAGGTTAGAACCGGTACAATAGAAAAAAAAAGACTGGCAACCAAAGGGTTGCTTCTGCAGCACAATTAGTTCCTATTTTAATTTTTTGTAGTGGGCTAAGTAAAATTGAATAGAGATAACTGCAAACCAAGGAGGAAGTAAAGAGGAGAATCTATAATAGTTATGTACACAAGTAAGGTTGATTTTAGAACCACTGTTTGTGGTTGGAAAATCAGCATGGGGTGATGGAAAATTATCGGCGCACAGCATGGGTACTGTCCGGGGTGGAGTAAAAGAACCACCCTCTTTCTGAGTGTAACGAATAACCACCCTCATCCATGTCTAAAATGGAATATTTTGGAAAATGGTGGGGTAATATCAACCCTGCTCAACTGAATAGATTTTTTTTTAGAATATGATACTTACACCAGAATGGAGCAATTATTTATAAAAATAATTAATGATTGAACTAAGTCCATGATGCTCTGGGATGAAAACCAATTCATACTGTGAACTCTATGTTTGTGGCTAACTGTATGCGGGACGCCGTTCTGGAGGTATGTTCTCCATTGTCAGTTTTGGTTGCTTCTGGTATCTTCTTCTCTCTTGGTAGTTAGTTTCTCAGTACAGATTTTCTGCAACAAAACATAGCCAGGACAGCCTGAGAATTTTCACAGTTGCACATTCAACTTTGGTAGTAACAATTTCCACTTTTGAATTTGGACCATGCTCTACCACAACGTTTTCAACGGTTATTTCAATGTCGTCACGAATCGGAGATCGATCTTCTGTGGTCGCAACATACTTTAGAAGTGACCCTCTGCTCTTTTTGTTCTCTTCTCTTCGTACACCCCCCTCGGAAACTGCCGCCAAGGGCGGTCCGCACCCCCTAGTTACGCAACTATGCCTTTATCTTTATATCTTAAATTTAATACACAGATGGTTTACGATCATTTTTTATTCTTTCTCTCTTCACCTTTGAACATCCAAGTTCCGCTAAAAGTCTTAAAATTTAACAGAATTTAAATTTTATCGTCACCCTAAAACGGAAAATGATTTGGAGATTTGACAGTCACCATAGTTTTCGTTCTTCTGTTTATCGATCTGAGAGTTGAGTGTTTCCAGACAATTTATTTTTAGCCGAACTGCTTTAAGTTGTTTCGCAATTCGTTTTTTACTGATTGAGAGCCAATTGTCTCCGTAGAGTGAAGGTGGCAAGTTACTACAACAGAACAAAATATTTCTTAAAAAAAAAAAATCATGGGCAATATTTATGGGTAATTATTGTTTGCTCATATAAGTATTTCACTACCAATATGATTGCACCTAAAACACGGGGAATTGCGACGGCTGTCACGACATATAAATATATCAGACCCTTCGTGGGTCTGAAACATCATTCGTTTTTGTTTTTTTTTTTGTAAAGAACAATGGTTAAGAATATAAGTTTATTTGGAATGCCGTAATAAATGAAAATTTTCCAACAAGACTTTCGGTGGATTGTTTCAAAACTATTTCGAAATCAACAATGATAAGATATATATTTTGCCTGTATTCACTGCATTTTTCGATCAACTTCCGTAGGATATATATAAGGTGCTTATCGAAGGCTGTCTGGATGTGACGAAGGATTATATGTCATAATAGTTTCTCGAGGATGAAAGAGACTGTTGCCTCTCCTTTTATCGCACATGATAACACTCATACCACAATATTAATTAATTTTTAATGCCTAACACTTTTACATTAGGATCATCCTATACATGTATATATATATATATATATATATATATATATATATATATATATATATATATATATATATATATATATATATATATATATATATAAAATATATGTATATTCGCGAAATACTTATGAGTCGAAAGAAGTACAAACTATTTGTATGTCTGAGGTTGTGAGGGGAGGGGGCTTTGGCGTGTACACAGGTCCAAGGGCCTCGCTTTGCACTCTCCAGCTAAACGTATTTAAAATTCTTAAACGACTCTGATTTTATTAAGATGTGACATGTTCACAGTGTGTTAAATTTTGAATTATTTTCATTTTGGGTGTCTACATTGCAATATTATCCTTATTTGTGTAATCACCAAGCTCAGAAACCCTTAAATGCTGTTTTTTGGGGAAATCAAGCACTATTTGTGAAATATAAACTTAATGAATTTTTTTTCTATTAAGTATTATGTTTTACGACTATCAATAGGTTACCCATGCCGGAAGAGCCCCCAGCTGAGCACAAAATAGGTTAAAGGGTAAAACATCCAATGTCCCTTTCCCAGAAAAATTGTGTGATTCTTTCTCTAAACTTTAACTGAAGGGTCCATGGTGGTGCATCCAAGATTTGGGGAAAGGAGGTAGGTGGCTAAACTTTGAGTCAGATTACTTGGTAGATTCGTAGGCCAAAACTTTTTTTTTGATTTATCGATACGTTGAAGGAGAAACTTAACGAAAGTGGTAGAAATATTACAAAATCCAAGATGGGACCCACCTGCACCCTGTCTCATCCTGGATTCGCCTCTAGTGTATATGTATGTATATATTCGAGGATTTTTAAAAATAGGATTCAATGCTACCGTAATAATTCAATTTAGCCTGTTTTTACTAATATCCAATAAAAACTGCTATGGTTTGAAAATTTCAGTCTTTGTACATGGCAATGCCTTTCCCATTTTTCAGAAGCCGGAATAAAACGAAGGTCTCTGTCAGAGGCCTCCTCTTCTAAAAGAAAGGTTGACTTTGGAAGAATTCCTTCATATAGTCCTATTTCCGAAGACGAGGGACATCAGTCTGATTTAAGAATTGGCATGGTTGCAGATGCTCTTCAAAATAAAGGAGATTTGCTGGATCTTATTGAAGATGGCAGAGGACTAAAAAGGTATGTTTTACTGTCTGTTGTCTTATTTAGCTATTTAGCTTATTTAGTTATTATTTGTCTAATCAATTAAATTTTTTTAAATAAACTTGATAGAAAATGACAAAGAATATCATGGCTGGCTACTTTTCATTATATAAAGCCCATTAACTGATGGGAAAACATTTAGTGTGGTTTCATTATGTTTTTCAGTATGTAGAAGATGCTGGTATACATTTGAGTTTGTGGATGCACTGATTGGCGTTTTGATAGGACTATCTTTTGTTCGTTGATGTTTTTACCAATTTAATAGTTTTATACTATTTTATGGGATCAATCGGTTTTAGTGAAATACTTAGGTACGCATAAAGTCTTTTGGTTTTCTTAGGTAAGCTTGTCATTCAAGAGTATACTCCTGGGAAACTCTGAGGAACCTTGACCAAGAGAACAATTCCTAAGGGTTTAAATGGGGTCATTTTGACCCCAGAGACGAACCTATTAAACCTTTTGGCTGTTCTGAACATAATGACTATCTCAAAAAAATTGTCCAATGCCACCCAATGCCACGGAAGGCTACGGGATACCCGGGGGAGGGAAAAAGGCATGGAAGGGGGCGGTTGCCCCTATTAGCCCTTAAATAAGACCCTAGATCTTTCAATTTCCGATTGAGTGATTTTTCCTCGAAATTTCTACCAATTTGCCTTCCGTGCGAAATCAAAGGGGGATAAGTACACTGAAGGCACGGGGGGCTTTACTAAAGGCTACGATGGTGATTTGCCTCTGATTGTTGTCATAAACCTAACTCCAACCACGGACCTTTCTGTGGCTATTCATACTTAGCCTTCGAGCGGTGGACCCGTAATCCAGCAGCTAATTGTATGATGGTTTATTGGTGGAATAAGAAAGGCTGTTGTGCTACGAGCTTTTGATTTCTGGACATACGATCGTGACTTGATGAATGGAAAAGATTGACATAGAAAACGTCGTTTCTAAAGTGGTGGTAAGTCTTACTTTGAGTGTAATGCTTGCCAGAATACAACAATAATTGATTGTTTTTCGTACTATTGGGCTCCAGAGGTGACATCTTAATTTGCTAAAGGAACCTACTAGATTTCTTCCGTAACTCAGTCAATATGTCTTCGACGTCGTGAGATTCGTTTCCAAATCGGCAAAATAAAAGTGTCCACTACGAACGTTCATAATTTTTGAGCCTACTTATATACTACATACGTATGTGGAAAAGAGTGAAGTATTTTTATAGCAACTAATTAAATCATACTTATCAACGTTTTGGTGGGCTGATTGAACATGTGAATAATGATTATTCATTATCAATTATAAATGATTATTCAATAGGACTTTTCTTTTTGTTGTTGTTCTTTGCATTTTTGCCAGTTTCAATGCTACCATATGATTTGTCGGCTCTGAAGTCCGAATTCGGCCCTTTATGGGCTTGTGATAGATATTTTTTGAAATAAGTATCTTATCTTAATGGCGACTTAGAAATTTTTCAGATTGACCAGTTTTCCTTAGGCAGCACAAACACTTATTAAAATCCTCACCATATTGGCCAATAACGGTTACTACAATTTTTGCACTATTTTTTAGAAGTTGTTAATATCTTAGCTTATTGGTAAATGTTTTGTGCCTCCATTTCAATTTAAATGAATTAATTAGTTAATTTATTGTATTCCCGTCATGTTTAATAAATAAAATAAGCACACAACATAAGGAAACTACCGTACGAGTATTGACCACTACTGGTGGTCAATGCCGCAGATGGGGCGTTATATCTGAGACAGTAAAAGCTGACATGATTGTTTGAGGGATAAGCAAATCAGCAGTCCAAGATAAGTTATTTGGTCAGATGGTTTGATCAAGGTGCTATCGAGGAGTATGCAAAGACTCAGAGGACTTCTATCCAGTTGAACTGTAAAACTCTGGACTGTCTAGAGTTGAATGCGAGCTTGATCTTAGCATGTTTTCTGGCGAGGGATTGAATATTTTATGGAACCTCTGCAGAGCACGGATGACATTCATAATGTGATCTGCGTGACAGATGAAGGGCAAATTAACACAATACAATATGCAAGACATGCAAGAGGACAGGCATTGTGATTGTTCGTCAAGAACGTAATTGTTGAGCAATTTGGGAGATGAAGTGACAATGGGTCTTTGACCTTTTTTACAGGAAAAAATAATTCACATGGATGTGAGAGAGAGTTTGACTAGCGGTAGTTTCAACTGGACTTCTGAACTGGGAAACATGTCATGAAGTGCACCAACAATAGAATAATTCATCCGTCTTTTTGCCAAAAAAAAAGCATTGGAGAATGTATAAGTGAATCAAATGTCCTGTGAACATTGTCCTGTCAATTCTTAACTGTCACCAGCACTATTCGCATAAATCAGGGCGTTAGCTAGAGCTGTAAAAGCATTCGTTAAACAAATACCATGGTGGAACCTAAACTGTTTTGGAGTCCGGTAACATTCTTGCTTTAATTCATCAATATAAATCAACTCGAACACCTTACATAGAGTAGTGGAGTCAGTTGGAAAACAAAAGATGTGCACTGACACCGAGTAGTAATTTTACCTTTTTTCAGATGGACTTCAGATCCCCTACTACATTTAAAGTTGAAGGTACCACTCCCTGAGTAAACGTCATCTGCATTCTAAGTTGCAAATGGGTTTGAAGCTGGTATATACCGTGCTTAGCAAGTACTGCACTGAGAGCACTAATGCCACAAGATGATTTCTCTTAAGGTGTTCTATACCACCCTCAATAGTCGTCGAAGTGACAATAAATCAACAAATGCCATTTTGGAACGAAATTTTCGGATTTCCCATGAAATCTTGTTTGACAATGGAATAGGGTGCACCCATGTACTGACGGCACTCTTGTGGGTTTTGGTAGATGTTGATAATTTAGAAGAGTCACTTGTTCTAGGGAGTCACGATGCCTATTGTTGACTCGCTGAGTCACGCACATATTCTCATTTAATTTGATAAACTTCGAGTAAGCAGTTATTCCTGTGTAAAGAAGCGTTATTCGTATTTTGTGTAATCTGTACAATCGTCTAATCGTCATAATCAAAATGCCTTGCATCCACAGTTGCCTTTAAAATTGGGACTGTCTTGGCACACAGTCTCACGCGGTTTTCTCTGGTATTTTAGGAGGTAAGGACGTATCTTTTATTGTTTATGTGGATGACATTTTCAATCTCAACTGAAGGGTAATGGCTTTTGAGAAAAATTTTTCAAATTCGAGTCAAGAGTTTTCAACTGGGGCCTAGTTTTATAGTTCATTAGCTTAGTCTTGATGGAGTGGCGGTTGCTCCCAAACCGGAAATGAAACATCCAGGTCTCTCAATCAGTGACTCCCTTAAAGCAGCTAGAAAGATCCCCAGTGTGTCAATGCAAGAATGGAGGTGAGTTTCTATTTGTGTGCAAGCTTGAAACATTAAAGGATTTATGGGATAGGGCCTTTGGGCGTGTAAATTAATGATTAAAATTGACTCTCAAGGATTGGAAGTAAATGTTATGGTACAATTAGGTGGCCTGGAACATTCTTCAGGGTAAAATGTCAGGAACGGCTAATGGTGCTAAGGCAGTGGTCTCCAAACTATGGCCCGAGGGCCACATCCGGCCCGCCACATAATTTCATCTGGTCCGCCAAACAATTCCCCGTGTGGTGGCCTTGAAAAAAATTATCGTACGACTGGTATCGCATAATTATTCAAAGCTGTGGCGGTTGACTGGTGGCGCTCAGGCGGGTAAGCCCGAGTCAGTTTCCCTCTCTTGATTGTGTGAATCACAGATACTAGTACAGGTAGGTATGTATTGTGCATTACAACCAATCAGTTGATATTATCAGATTGTGAATGGATTTGGAAATTGGAATTTTTTGGCAGATATGACAGGTCATATGAATCGCTTGAATCTGAAATTGCAAGGCAAAACAAATTTGATCAGGGACTACTTTGTTCATGTTCAGAGCAAAACTTGCGCTATTTGAAGGCCAGGTGAAAGTTAAGAATTTTGCTCATTTTCCATGTTGAGAAAAATTTCAGATTTGAAACAGAAGTTTCAGGAGCAATTTGCTGACGGTGATGCCAAAGAAAATAAAATCAGGCTCTTTCATAATCCATTTGACTACAATGCTGAAAATCTTCCAACTCTATTTCAAATGGAAACTATTGATCTCCAGGCAGATGACAGACTGAAAGATAAGTATAGAGAAGGAGATCTGACTGAATTTTATAAATGTCTGCAGCCAGATCCGTTTTCAAATTTGATAAAGTTTGCTTGTAGTTTTGTGTCCATTTTTGGTACAACATACTTGTGTGAACAAACATATTCCAAAATGAAGTATGTGAAATCTAACTATCGAGCAAATTTGTCTGATGATCATTTGAAGTCTATTCTTACAATTGGCTCATCTAATCTGGAACCTGATTTTAATGAAATTTTAAAGTCAAAATGACAGTATCATTCGTCTCACTAATTTTGTCGCATAAAACTAAAGGCATGGGTCTATTTAGTTTACCCTGATTTTTCCAACAAGATATGTTTTAATTTTTGTATGTTTATGCTCTAATATTTGGGGAAATTAAATTACTGGCACTAATTTTTTTTTGTCTCTCAGTTTTTATCCCTTCGGCCCACATAAATATGGGAAATATATAATATGGCCCTTACATTGAAAAGTTTGGAGACCCCTGGTGTTAAGGTGAAACTTTCAGGGAATGCTGTGGGGGATATATAAAAAAAGCACACTTCTCGAAATGCAAATTGCTTTCAGTAGAGCGAAAGTCATGCTATTGCCTCTGGAAGGTTTGGAGGGTGGTAGTCCCACTAATGTTTGTAATAATTTCTGTTAATCTTAAGCTTGATTGGACTACTCATTTTGATTTCTCTTCGTTTTAGGGTTCATCTATTCATCTATAGCAGTAGTAGCTATCTTCATGTATGATATGATTATTTATTTGTATCTCAGTATTTGTATGATTTCATATATTTATTTTGATTTGTTTTCATTTGTTTGCTATAAGTTTGAATTATTATAGCACTTCGTTTCCGCTCGTCTTAGTTTAAAATGTGTCTTTACTTTTCGTTGAAAAACTTATTGTCTCGATTATGTTATATATTTTTATTTATTTAAAAAAAATTAAATCCTGAAAAAATCTGAAATGCTTATTTGAAGTGCTTCTTCTTCCTTTTGATGGCAAACAATCTGCCTCAATGCAAATTGCTTTCAGTAGAGCGAAAGTCATGCTATTGCCTCTGGAAGGTCTGGAGGGTGGTAGTCCCACTAATGTTTGTAATAATTTCTGTTAATCTTAAGCTTGATTGATTTCTCTTCGTTTTAGGGTTCATCTATTCATCTATAGCACTAGTAGCTATCTTCATGTATGATATGATTATTTATTTGTATCTCAGTATTTGTATGATTTCATATATTTATTTTGATTTGTTTTCATTTGTTTGCTATAAGTTTGAATTATTATAGCACTTCGTTTCCGCTCGCTTATTTGAAGTGCTTCTTCTTCCTTTTGATGGCAAACAATCTGCCTCAATTTTCTTTTTTGTGGAGGAGGGGTAATTTTTCGGTATTTTAGTGAGGGGTGGAAATTTTGGCGATGAACCCTCACCGAAGGAGCCGATATAATTATTTCTTCTTTTTTTTTTCTTCAAGAAGGTTAAAGACTTTGTTTCTGTTTCTTTCCAGTACAGTAGATCAGTTTTGACCTTCTGATTTCAAGCATTAAATGACAATGTTTTAGTTTGTTTTGGCCGAGAAACTTGTGCTATCTAAGCTTTTTTTGTTCAGATTTTGTGTTAGTGTAGCTCATTGAATGTGCGACGCGCTTGAGCTGTTAATTAACGTCAATTTTTGACAAAGCGATCTATCTATTAAACAAAGTGCTTTAATTACAATGAATTGTAGTTAATATTTTGTGATAAATCATGATACAGTTTTTAATTTTGGAGGCTTATCATGCTAGGGCGCCTGTTTTATGTTTTTCATTTTTATTGATCATTTATTGTTTGGGCCCGTTGCCTAAGTTTTTTTACGACCTTAAAAACCACATGAGTGTTTATGGATAGCACCGACTTTGTGGGGTCCGTTTTACGCAATCTTTTCTTTCTGTAAGTTTAGAGGATTGCGCAATTGATTGTAGCTTCTAAATAACAGACAATATTTGTTGGAAACAAGAGTCATAAACTATTTCATCATAAGACGTTGGACAAAATTGCGCATATGTGTGACAATAATTTTATCTGTACTGTGATAAAACTTATCTCATTGTATCATTTCTATGGACATCTAAAGAACCATATATTTATCTATCTCCCACATTACGCCTATGTCTAATCATTTAAATGAGAATGCCTATATCCATTATTGTGCATAGCCGCGGTTGTTTTTCTTATTCATATTTTTGGTGCAAATATATAAAGAAAGGTTGTTGTTCTAGGAAAAAACTAGAGATTGAGTCCTGTTTCGCGTTTCCATCATTGGCCCTTGAAAGACCCTATTTGGCACAAGATCCAATTATAAAAGATATGCAGTTATTCAGCAGCAGTAGGAATGATTCGCCACTTTCTCCAATGATGGCAAATGTGGAGTACGATGACCATGAACCTACTAAGGTTGATTCTCCCTATTCTTCTGCTTTTGTGTTGCATAGTGTGGTAGGTATTTTACATGGTCTTAGATGTTTATGGAATCATGCTCTTGTATCTAAAAAGAAACATATAATACAGGGACCTTCAAACTGGTCTTTGCTTTGAGATTCAAAAGACTAATAAATCCTTTCATTTCTATGTTTCTTTATAAATTTAAGAAATATGGAACGACTGGAAAAAAAATACCATACATATCAAAATTTTGCAACAAGTCTACAAAGGGACAAGATACTTGTATCATTGAATCATTAAAAAACCAAAAATGTGCCGAGACTAAAAAATCTTCAGATTTCATTAAGTTCCCCATTTTCAAGCATAATTTTTCTTAGAATTTGTCAGTAAGAACTGTGAAACTTTTTGATAATATCCAAGTAACTACACAAGTGAGAAGGGCTCTTCAGGGTCAGTCCTCTTAAAAACCCAAGGTTTGAACAACCTCCCTATTAACTTTAAATACTATCCGTATAATTTTTCTATTAATTCATCTTTATCAAACAGTTTCTTGGTAACGAACTGTAGTAAGGAGCGACCAGGTTCAATAGTAACCGAAACTCTAAAAAACGGAATTTTGATACCAATATATACATCAGAAGAATCGGAATTTTATGCTGATTTTAATCAGCATTTAGTCTTACCCAGCAAAAGTTTAGTCCTACCGAGTCTAGTCTTACCCATCAAAAGTTTGCAGGGGCTGTCCCCTCCTCAACTCCCCGCTCTTTACGCTAAAGTTTGACTCTTTCTCACTGCTCTACTTTTTAAAACAATAAAAAGCTTTAGCGTAAAAAGTGGGGCGTTGAGGAGGGAACAGCCCCTTTCGTCTACGGAATAATCGCTTTTCGTTTTAAGTTTTAGTGTCGCTCCTTACTTTCAGTTAAAAAAAACTTGTTTTTTTGTTTTTTTTTTTAACATTTTTGAATTAATGCAGGTTTTGATTTTAGCTCACCGTACATGAATAATTAAAACGAAATTTGCATATTAATTTTACTTTTTTTTGGCTAAATGGCTTTCTCACAGTGTGATCGGACGATTTTGAGAAAAAAGGGTTGGGTGAGGGGGCCTAATTGCCTTCCCATTTTTTGGTTACTTAAAAAGACCAGTAGAACTTTTAATTTTATTTACGAGCGTTTTTATTAGTAATAATTTTGCTCAACTTACAAATTAACTTACGTAACGAACTTCTACACTCGTATATTTTTATTACGTATTTAGGGGGGTTCCTCCCCTCGTCAATACCTTGCTATTTGCGCTAAAGTTCGAATTTTGTTCCAATTTTTTAAGAATGACCCCTGAATCACAAAGGCTGTTTAATTAGAATAAATAGCTCTTTTGAAATTACAAAAAACACTTTAGCGTAAAGAGCGGGGTATTGAGGAGGGGACGAACCCCCTCATATACGTAATAATTTATGTTGGCTGTATCTTTTAATGTTGCTCCATACTTTCAGTTGAAAAAACTAGTTTTTTTTATATTTATTTTGAATTTAAAAGTAAAGCTGAACTGTAGCTGAACCAGCGGGAATTTTAGGTGGGTGGTAGTCCCCTTTGTATAAAGAATGGTTTCTGCTCGTTGTTTGAAATAGGCCGTAACTTCAGAATTTTTTAAGGTAGGGGGATCGTAACAAATTTCTCTGGGGCAGATCTCTTTTAGGTGATAGCAAAAGTACGAGGTCTTTAAAATTAAGTTCCAAGCTTAGGAGTCGTGATACTGTGAATTCTGAAACAGTATTTTTGGGAAACGGCATTCTGAAATGTATGGCGCTGGAATTGGACAATTTTCAAAGCAACTCTAGATCTATGCTTTACAAAGCTTGTAGCTTTTCAAACGCTTCGTGGTAACGAACTATAAATAAGTAGCGACGCGGCTCAATAGTAACCGAAACTCCAAAAACAGAATCTTGATAACAATAGATACTTTAAAAGAATCAAATTTTGATGCTTATTCAAAATATGTAAATCTCATCAAATTTAATTTTACCCATCAAAAGTTACGAGCCTGAGAAAGTTTGCCCAAATTTTTTAGTGATCTTAATGAAAATTATTCCTTCAGATTCAGCATCCATCAGAGAACTCTACTGTAGAGGTTTCAAGCTCCTACCTGCAAAAATGTGGAATTTTGCATTTTTTGCCAGAGGAAAGATCACTGATGCGTGTTTGTTTTGTTTTTTTTTCCAAAGGGTGATCATATCGAACCAGTGATCGTAGAAGATCGGGAGAGGGCTCACTTGATCGGAAATCAAAAGTTCTCAGTGGCTTCTTTAAGTGACCAAAAATATTGGAGGGCAGCTAACCCCCCTCCCAAACTAATTTTTTCACCAAAGTCACACGATCGAAATTTTAAGATATACATTTTGTTCAGCATAGTCGGAAAATCGAATAAAAATGTCTTTGAGGATGATTTAACCCCCCACATTCCCCAGGGGAAGGACAGCAAGTTATGAACTTTGCCCATTGGTTACATTTAGTATTGGCTATTGGGAAGTTTACAAACGTTTTCAGGGGAAGTTTTTCTGGTGGGAAGAGGGGGGATACGTTGGAGGATCTTTCCATGGGGAAATTTTTCATGGGGAAAGGAATTTTCCATTGAGAGGGAGCCAGATTTCTCATCATTGTTAAAAAATGATTAGAATTAAATTAAAAAAAAACAAGTTTTGTTTTAACTGAAAGTAAGCAGCAACATTAAAACTAACAAGAGCTAAGAGCTCATATGGCACTTGTGACGAGGTCGGAAGAGCCAAGAGCCAGGAGCTCATATGGTATGAGCTTTGGCAAAATTTTAAGAATCAATAGATTGCTTTAAAAGGAAAATCAGAGGCTTAATGCCGGTCGGGATTTAAAATAAGAGCTCTGAGTCACGAGGTCCTTCTAAATATCAAAATTCATTAAGATCCGATCACCCACTCGTAAGTTAAAAATACCTCAATTTTTCTAATTTATCCTCTCCCTTTAGCCCCCCAGATGGTCGAAAAGGGGAAAACGACTATATCAAGTCAATTTGTGCAGCTCCCTGACACGCCTACCAATTGTTATCGTCTTAGCATGTCCAGAAGAACCAAACTCGCCAAAGCACTGATCCCCACCCTCTAACTCCCCCAAAGAGAGCGGATCCTGTCCGGTTACGTCAATCACGTATCTACGATATTTATAAGCGTTTTCAAAGAATTTCTGGTTCCCCCCTACAACTCCCTCTAATGTCAACAGGTCTGGTCGGGATTTGAAATAAGAGCTCTGAGACATGAGTTCCTTCTAAATATCAAACTTCATTAAGATCCGGTCACCCGTTCTAAAGTTAAAATACCTCAATTTTTCTAATTTTTCCAAATTAACAACCCACAGCTCCCCTAAAGAGAACGGATCCGTTCCAATTATGTCAATCACGTATCTATAACTTGTGCTTATTCTTCCCATCAAGTTTCATCCCGATCTTTCCACTCTAAGTGTTTTCGAAGATTTCTGGTTTCCAAGATTTCTGTTTTCCCCCCTCCAGCCCCCTATATCTCCGGATTCGATTCGAATTGAAAATTGAGCATCTGAGACATAAGATCCTTCTATATATCAAGTTTTATTAAGATCCGATCACCCATTCGTAAGATAAAGATACCTCAATTTTCACGTTTTCCAAGGATTCTGGTTTCCCCCTTCAACTCCCCCCAATGGCACCGGATCTGGTCAGGATTTCAAATGAGAGCTCTTAAGTACAAGATCCTACTAAACATCAAATTTCATTAAGATCTGATTACCATTTCGTAAGTTAAAAATACCTCTTTTTTTCTAATTTTTACGAATTATTCACACACACACCCCAACTCCACTAAAGAGAGCGGATCCGGTCCGGTTATGTCAGTCGCGTATCTTAGACTTGTTTTTATTCTTCCCACCAAGATTCAACCTGATCTCTCTCCTTTAAGTGTCTTCCAAGATTCCCCCCCCCCCCAATGACGCTGGATCCGGTCGGGATTTAAAGTAGGAGATCTGAGTTTCGAGGACCTTCTAAATATGAAATTTCATTTAGATACGATCACTCTTTCGTCAGTTAAAAATACCTCATTTTTCTAATTTTTCAGAATTAACCCTCCCCCCCCAAAAAAAAAATCCCCTAAATAGAGCGGATCCCGTTCTGGTTATGTCAGTCACGTATCTAGGACTTCTGCTTATTTTTTCCACCAAGTTTCATCCCGATTCCTCCACTCTAAGCGTTTTCCAAGATTTTAGGCTCTCTCCTAACTCTCCCCAATGTCACCGGATCTGGTCGGGATTTAACATAAGAGCTCTGAGACACGATATCCTTCTAAACATCAAGTTTCATTAAAATCCGATCACCCGTTCGTAAGCTAAAAATACCTCATTTTTTCTAAATTTTCCTATTTAACCGTCCCCCCTCTCCGCCCACGACAATTTCTAATTTAACCTGGTCTGGTTCCTGATACGCCTGCCAAATTCCATCGTCCTAGATTATCTGGAAGTGCCTAAACTAGCAAAACCGGGCCGACAGACCGACCGACAGAATTTGCGATCGCTATATGTCACTTGGTAGATACCAAGTGCCATAAAAATTGGTGATCTGTCAACTGAAGATGTTGCCATATAAACGAGTTTTCGAAGCGATTTTTTTTCCGTTGACTATTGTTTATTGTGTTCGTTTTTCTTTTTCTTCCTATTAATGTTGTCTATTATCTATTTACATTTAACCCAGAGTAAAAACATACTGCATACTGTGCGCGACTCCCGTGCTCTTTCTTCATTACCCTCTTTTCTATCCGCTTCGATAAGAAAATATTCTGCTCCATAGAGCACTTGTCTTCAAATTCATAATTCAAATCCATAAAACAGAAGAATTTCAAGAAGAAAAAAAAACGACTAACCGGGGATTTTTCTTCTGTCTATGTCGAGTTCTCTTATCTTTTCAAGTGATGTACGTTATTTATCGGACCGGTTTTGTAGAAAAAAAAGAGAAGAAAATAACAGATTAAAAAAGTTGAATGAAAACAACAACTGAAACAAACAATATTTTTTAAACTAAGAAGGAAAATATAATTAGGATTGATAACGAAATACAATTTTCATGATCTGTCCCCCATATTAGCTTTAATAGGTTAACTAAAATGCCATTGAGAAAGCTTTTCTATGGAAGCAAATAACGGTTAGATCCTAAAACGGTTAAATTAAAAAAATTTAACTGGAAGTAAGGAGCGACATTAAAACTTAAAACGAAAAAAAATTATTCCATACATGAAAGGGGCGGTCCCCTCCTCAACGCCCCGCTCTTTACTTTAAAGTTTTTTATTGTTTAAAAAAATATTAAAAAGAGTTAAACTTTAGCGCAAAGAGCGGGGCGTTGAGGAAGGGACAGTCTCTTTCATATACGGAGTAATTTCTGTTCGTTTTAAGTTTTAATGTCGCTCCTTACTTTCATTTAAAAAAAACTTGTTTTTTTTTTTATTTAATTTCTGAACGTTTTTGAATCAATGAATTTTTTGATTTTTGCTCTCCGCAGAGGAATAATTAAAACGAAATTTGTATATTTATTTTTTTTGGCTAAATGGCTTTCTCATAATTTTGATCGAATGATTTTGAGAAAAAAAGAGCGGGGGAGGAAGCCTAGTTGCCCTCCGATTTTCGGTTAATAAGTAAAAGATATACGTAACTTATAAATTAGCTTACGTAAAGAACTTTGTATTCTCATGTTTTTATTACGTATATGAGGGGGTTCGCCCCCTCGTCAGTACCTCGCTCTTTACACTAGAGCTTAAATTTTGTCCCAATTCATTAATAATGACCCCTGAATCACAAAAGCCGCAGAATAAATGGTTAAAATTACTAAAAATACTTTAGCGTAAAGAGCGAGGTATTAGGCGGAGGTGAGCCCCTCATATGGGTAATAATTTCTGTTCGTTTTAAGTTTTAATGCTGCTGCTTACTTCCAGCTGAAAAAAAATTTTCATATTTATTTTTTCATTGTTTTTTTTTAAGTAATGCTAGTAAATCCTGCTCTCTTCATGGAAATTTTCTTCCCCCATGAAAAATTCCTCGATGGAAAGTTCCCCCAGCATATCCCCCTCTTCTCAACCCCTGCCTCCAACCAAAAAATCCTCCTGAAAACGCCTGTACACTTCCCAATAACCCTTACTATATGTAAGCACTGGTAAAAGTTTTGAACTTGTAACCCCTCCCACGGGGACTGTGGGGGAGTAAGTCGTCCCCAAAGACATAGTTATAAGGTTTTTCGACTACGCTGAATAAAATGGCTATCTCAGAATTTTGATCCGTTGACTTTGGGAAAATAATTAGCGTGGGAGGGGGCCTAGGTGCCTTCTAATTTTTTTGGTCACTTAAAAAGGGCACTAGAACTATTCATTTCCTTTAGAATGAGCCCTCTCGCAACATTCTAGGACAACTGGGTCGATACGATCACCCCTGAAAAAAAAACAAAAAAAAAAAACATAAAAACAAACAAACAAATAAACACGCATCCGTGATCTGCCTTCTGGCAAAAAAATATAAAATTCCACATTTTTGTAGATAGGAGCTTGAAACTTCTAGAGTAGGGTTCTCTGATACGCTGAATCTGATGGTGTGATTTTCGTGAAGATTCTATGACTTTTAGGTGGTGTTTCCCCCTATTTTCTAAAATAACGCAAATTTCCTCAGGCTCGTAACTTTTGATGGGTAAGACTAAACTTGATGAAACTTATATATTTAAAATCAGCATTAAAATGCGATTCTTTTGATGTAGCTATTGGTACTAAAATTCCATTTTTTAGAGTTTTGGTTACTATTGAGCCGGGTCGCTCCTTACTACAGTTCGTTACCACGAACTGTTTGATAATAACCTTACAATAACCCAAGTTTGATTTTTGTTTCAGTTATTTAAGAATGACACCTGTATCACAAAGGATGTTTAATTAGAATAATAACCTCTTTTAAAAGTTAAAACAGAAACTTTTGTGTAAGAGTGAGCTATTGAGGAGAGGCAGTCCTCCTCATATACGTAATCTTTTCTATTCGTTTCAAGTTTTAATGTCGCTCCTTACTTTTTACTGAAATTTTTTTTTCTTTTATTCAATTGCTGATCGCTTTTTAAATAATGTTTAGAAATTCAGCTCCCCCTCCATGGAAAATTCCCCTCCCCCACAAGAAATTTCTCCATGGAAAGATTCTCCCACGTAACTAAAATTAGCGATATTTGCGGAACTAATTTTGTAAGGCATAGTAACAGAACGGCCAAAGAGGTCGAAACTATTTTTATGAAGATGAAAGTCACAAGTTGAGCAATTCTCAGATGACTAAAATGAATGAATGAATGAAAGAAAGAAATGATCTTTAACCCCCTCATGTACGTAATAATTTATGTTCGTTTTAAGTTTTAATGTTGTCCCTTACTTTCAGTTTGAAAAAAACTTTTTTTTATTTAATAATAACCACAAGCCAAAGACATACAATATCTTTGGTTTATTGTCACATAAAAATCATAGTTCTGAAGCTGCTTAAGATAAAGTTAAATGCTAAGATTGGCCAAAAAATAACACAAACAAATTATTGTTTATATCGGCCATTATTTAACAAAATTCGAACTTCTGCGAAAATTGCTATGTATTGACGAAGGGGTGAACTCCCTCATATACATTTTAAGAGGTGGTTTTTTCCCTCGTCAATACATCGCTCTTTACGCTAAAGTTCGAATTTTGTTTCAATTCTTTGAGAATTACCCTTAAATCACAAATGCCGTTTAATTAGAATAAATAGCCCTTTTGAAATTACAAAAAAATACTTTAGCGTAAAGAGCGAGTGAACACGAAAAAACTCCCCCTGAACACGTCTGAATACTTCCCAACGATCAATACTATATGTCAACGATGTGCAAAGTTCATAACTTGCAGCCCTTCCCCTGGGGACTGTGGGGATTGAATCGTCCTCAAAGACATAGTTATTAGGTTTTTCGACTATGTTGAACGAAATGGCCAACTCAAAATTTGGATCCTCTGACTTTGGGAAAAAATAAACATGGGAGGGGCCTAGTTGCCCTCCAGTTTTTTGGTCACTTAAAAAGGGCACTAGAACTTTTAATTTCCGTTCAAATGAGCCGTCTCGCAATATTATAAGACCACTGGGTCGATACGATCGCCCCTAGAGAAAAAATAAATAAACATGCACCCGTGATCTTTCTTCTGGCAAAAATACAAAATTCCACATTTTTGCAGATAGGAGCTTGAAACCTCTAAAGTAGGGTTTTTCTGATACGCTGAATCTGATGGTGTTTTCATTAAGATTCTATGACTTCTAGGGATGTTTCCCCTTTTCCCCGAAAATAAGGGAAATTTTCTGAGGCTCGTAACTTTTGATGGGTAAGACTAAACTTGATTAAACTTATATATTTAAAATCAGCATAAGAATTCAATTCTTTTGATGTATCTACTGGTATCAAAATTCTATCTTGATTACTATTGAGCCGGGTCACTCCTTACTTACAGTTCGTTACCACGAGCTGTTTGGTTTATGGATACAGCCAAGCCACATAATAATTCGAAGGGAGAAAAAGCCAATAATTTTTTTTTTCTATCATCTACCTGTACACAGTTTACCTGTTTAGACACTATCTGTCGTTTAATGTGGCTGATAATGTTTGTGAAGATTAAGGTGGTTTTGCGTTAATTCTGAGAAACTGTATAAGAAGGGTTAATTAGCCTATTGTGAATTTTATGAGGAATAAAAATCTTGGTTTCCCACCCCGTTTTTTGTTTATTTATTTTGGCCTTAATTCGTGTCCTTTACTTTTTTTTTTAACTAGGACTCGTAGTATGCGCAAAAACAAAGGAATAAAAGAGTACGAAATTTCAAAGAAGTACGAACTAGATACAGAAAAATACTTATGTAGCTATTTTTTTGTTTTCATTTTGTTCATGCTAATAAAGTGGCGAGTAGGTACGTACACATGGGTCTTTTCGGTCCACTATCGTCCAAAATTCCATGGTTTTTGCGATTTCCGGTATGAATTTCTATATTTAAGTATTATTTGCCTGGTATTTTATATTTCACCCTCCCCCCTGTTCTTGGGCGTCATGCAATTAGAGAACAAATCAAACATAAAACAAGCAACATTTTGCATCATGGATGCCACATTAGGGGCAACCTTGTAAAGAACGAACCCTAGCCAATAGTAGCCGAAAATTTAAAGATACATTTAAAAAAAAAAGAAACTGTCAAGTGAGGAAGAATCGTCATTTGAAGCTAATTTAATATTATTCCAATTAATCCTAACGGGAAAACTATTCCGAAAACAAGGTTGTGGGAATTTGGAAAATAGCTTGAAATTATCAACAGAGGAGGCACCCTCTGACTCTTATCTAAAAACTAAATTTAAAAAAACGAAACAAGTTTTTACAACTGCAAGTAAGGAGCAACATTAAAACTTAAAACGAAGAGAAATTATTACGTATACGAAGGGGATTGCCCCCCCTCTACACCTTGCTCTTCACGCTAAAGTTTTTTAATACTTTTTAAAAAGCTTCCTATCGTTCTAATCAAACGATCTTTGTGTTTCAAGAGCCTTTCTTAAAAAAACTGAGACAAGATTTAAACTTTAGCTTAAAGAGCGAGGTGTTGAATTTAATTTCTGAACTTTTTTGAATTAATGTATGTTTGATTTTGGCTCTCCACACATAAATTATTAAAACGAAATTTTCATATTAATTCTTTTTTTTGGCTAAATATCTTTCTCTTTGTTTTGGTCAGACGATTTTAAGAAAAAAGGGGTTGGGGAGGAGGCCTAGTTGCCCTCCAATTTTTTGGTTACTTAAAAAGTCAACTAGAACTTTGAATTTTTAACGAACGTTTTATTAGTAAAAAGTATTAGTAACTTAAGAAATAACTTACGTAACGAACTTCTATATTCGTATATTTTTATTATGTATATGAGGGAATTTGTCCACTCGTTAATACCTCGCTCTTTACAGTAAAGCTTAAATGTAAATTCCTTTAAAAGTAAATTCCTTTAAGAATGACCCCTGAATCAGAAAGACCGTAGAATAAATAGTTGAAATTACTAAAAAATACTTTAGCGTAAAGAGCGAGGTATTTAGGAGGAGAAAAACCCCTCATGTGTGTAATAATCTCTGTTCGTCTTAAGTTTTAATGCTACTCCTTACTTTCAGTTGGAAAAAACTTTTTTATATTTGTTTTTTCATTGTTTTTTTTTATAATAATGCTAGAAAATCCTGCACCCCCTTCATTGAATTTCTCTTCCCCTTTGACATTTTCATCCAAGAAAAGATCCTCCTACCAAGCCCCCTCCCCTCACCCCCCCCCAAACCAAAAAATACCCCTGAAAACGTCAGTACACTTCCCAATAACCATTACTGTATGTAAACACTGGTCAAAGTTTGTAACTTGCAGCCCCTCCACCAGGGACTATGGGGGAGTAAGTCATCCCCAAAGACATAGTTATTATGGTTTTAGACTATGCTGAACAAAATGGTTCTCTAAAAATTTTTATCCGTTGACTCTGTGAAAATGAGTGTGGGAGGGGGCCTAGGTGCCCTTCAATTTTTTGGCCGCTTAAAAAGGGCACTAGAACTTTTCATTTCTGTTATAATTAGCCCTCTTGCGATATTCTAGGACCACTTGGTCGATATGATGACCCCTGGAAAAAATAAAAAATAAACACGCACCTTGATCGGTCTTCTGGCAAAAAATACGAAGTTCCACATTTTTGTAGATAGGAGCTTGAAACTTTTACAACAGGGTTCTCTGATACGTTGAATGCGATGGTGTGATTCGTTAAGATTCTATGGCTTTTAGGGGGTGTTTTCCCCTATTTTCCAAAATAAGGCAAATTTTCTCTGGCTCGTAACTTTTGATAAGTAAGACTAAATTTGATGAAACTTATATATTTAAAATCAGCATAAAAATCTGATTCTTTTGCTGTATCTTTTAGTATTAAAATTCCGTTTTTTAGAGTTTCGTTTACTATTGAGCAGGGTCGCTAATTACTACAGTTCGTTACCACAAAGTGTTTGATTAAATAAAAAACAAGTTTTTTTCAACTGCAAGTAAGCAGCAACATTAAAACTTAAAACTAAGAGAAATTATTATTAAAAAAAATTAAATTAAAAAAAATAACAAGTTTTTTCAACTGCAAGTAAGGAGCAACATTAAAACTTCAAACGAAAAGAAATTATTACGTGTATGAAGAAGATTGCCCCCTCTTCAACACATTGCTCTTTACGCTAAAATGTTTTAGTACTTTTAAAAAAGCTTCGTAATGTTCTAATCAAACGACCCTTGTGTTTCAGCAGTCGTCCTTAAAGAATTGGGACAAAATTTGAACTTTAGCTTAAAGAGCGAGGTGTTGAAGAGAGGGCAATCCTCTTCATACACGTAAATTTGTCTTTTTTTATGAATGGTGGATACAGCCGAAATACTATCCAAATGCTATCTGTTTAAAACTTTCTTGTTTGTTTTTATTAAGTCATTCAAGCATCGGTCAAGCTAGAAGTTTGAATAGGTCTGAAGGTGTTTATCAATTAAACGAAGGTAATAACAAAATAGATTACTTAGTTTTTGTATCTTGTGGTATCCTAGAAGCGGCTTTAAAGTTTACTAGTCTTGATATTCTTGATATACTACTCCCGACTTCATTTCATTGCTGCACAAAGCAGCCTGTGGTCAGCACGACAGCATAAAGCTAATCAAGGTTTTGGATATAATTACAGCAAGGCTTACCACTCCTAAAAGGAAAATGCATTGCGACTCCCGAGGTTTAAACCTCGGTCCCCAGAGTTTTGAGCGGAGCCGTATTCACTGCACTGTCAAAAAATTGACAGGGCAATGCATTCTGGCTTTAACTACACTATACCCTTGGCGTGACACCAGAAAAGAACCTCTTAAATTTTATGCTGTTTGTTAACTGAGAAAGGTAAAAAAAGAGGATCCTAACTGGGCATATTGATGGCAAATACGCCTTACAATTTAAGTTCCAAAGCGGCCGCTTGAAATATTCAGCAATGGCCGTTAATAAATAATTTGAATATTTAACTTTTGCATAGATTTAGTTTTTTTTGCAATTTAATAGATGGTGAGTGCCTTACTTAATTAGACTTAAAGTGTATCATCATTTGTACAGAGCCGTTCAGAGGGGGGGGGGGTCAGCTGCCCTGGCGCCGTGACTGAGAGGGGGACTGGGGGATTGCCCACTTCGATCATTTTTTTATTCTTATTCGACTTTTTTTGCTTATTATTGTGCCCGGGGTAGGTGGGGCTTTATTTAATTTTTCCCCAGGCACAATAAACCCCAGGAATGGCTCTGCATACGTTACTTGCGAATATGCTACTCCAAAATAATGGAGGTCAGTGGTAACTTTTGGCACTCAAATATCAGTTGGATCATTTTATGGTGATCAAGTTACAGCGCTTTTGGGGAAAAGTTAAAAACAAAGGTTCAAGTAACGGCCGAGGCATGAGTTTCCTCCAAGTGACTGTATAAACCCGAGATTATCTGTCTCCCGAGGTTATGGGTACTTGTCTTTCTCAAGAATAAAACATATATTCTTTTTAGCCTGATATGGAAAACCAAGCTGCCCCCATAGAGGAAACTATTTCTGATGAAGAGGAAGACATGAACTATAGAGCACCAATGATATCAATGTTTGAAGAAGTGCCCCTCATGAATATGTGGGATATACCAGGCTTTGATTCTATGAGTGGTACATCTAGAGAAGCTGTGGATGATCAAATGTAATTTAGTTTTTCATCTAGATTAATTTAAAAACTTTTTCCACAAGACAAGTGTTTCAAAGGAAAGTAAAGTAGAAGCGTAAAATAAGTTTTACGCTTCCAAGCGTAAAACTATCACAAATCACTATTAATAAATAAATGAAACTCAAAACGAACAGAAATTAAAATAAATAGTCGAGTCAAGCTCGACTATTATCGACAAAATTTCTATCAGATGCGTTTCGGGAAAATATGAGCTTTGGGCGTGGTAGGGGTGTTTTTATGGCACTTGGTATTAACCAAGTGACATATAGCAATCGCAAATTCTGTCGGTCTGTCTGTCTGTATGTCTGTCAGTCGGTCCCGGTTTTGCTACTTTAGGCACTTCCAGGTAAGCTAGGACGATGAAATTTGGCAAGCGTATCAGGGACCGGACCAGATTAAATTGGAAATAGTCGTTTTCCCGACTTGACCATCTGGGGGGGAGTGGGGTGCCAGTTAATTCGGAAAAAATAGAAAAAATGAAGTATTTTTAACTTATGAGCGGGTGATGGGATCTTAATGAAATTTGATGTTTGGAATGATATTGTGTCTCAGAGCTCTTGTTTCAAATCCTGACCAGATCTGATGACATTGGGGGGAGTTGGAGGGGGGAAACCTAAAATCTTGGAAAACACTTAGAGTGGAGGAATCGGGATGAAACTTGATGGAAAAATAAACACAAGTCCAAGATACATGATTGACATAATCGGAACGGATCCGCTCTCTTTGGGGTATTTGGGGGGGGGGGGGGTAATTCTGAAAAATTAGAAAAATGAGGTATTTTTAACTTACGAACGGGTGATCGGATCTCAATGAAATTTGATATTTAGAAGGATATCGTGGCTCAGAGCTCTTATTTTAAACCCGACCGGATCTGGTGACATTGGGGGCGGGGAGTTGGGAGGGGGAAACCTAAAACTTGGAAAACACTTAGAGTGGAGGGACCAGGATGAAACTTGGTGGGAAAAATAATCACGAGTCCTAGATACATTATTGACATAACCGGAACGGATCCGCTCTCTTTGGGGTAGTTGGGGGAGGGGTTAATTCCAAAAAATTAGAAAAAATGAGGTATTTTTAACTTACGAACGGGTGATCGGATCTCAATGAAATTTGATATTTAGAAGGATATCGTGTCTCAAAGCTCTTATTTTAAATCCTGACCGGATCTGGCGACATTGCGGGAAGTTTGGGGTGGGGGAACCTAAAATCATGGAAAACGCTTAGATTGGAGGGATCGGGATGAAACTTGGTGGGAAAAATAAGCAGAAGTCTTACACACGTGATTTACATAATTGGAACGGATCCGATCTTTTGGGGGGGGAGGGGGGTAATTCTGAAAAATAAGAAAAAATGACGTATTTTTAACTTACGAAGGAGTGATCGGATCTTCATGAAACTTCATATTTAGAAGGACCTCGTAACTCAGATCTCTTATTTTAAATCTCAACCGGATCAAGCGTAATTGGGGGGGGGGGGCAGCTGGGGGGACCGGAAATCTTAGAAAATACTTAAACCGGTGAGATCAGGATGAAACTGGATGGGAAGAATAGAAACCTGTCTAAGATACGTGACTGACATAACCGGACCGGATCTGCTCTCTTTGGTGGAATTGGGGGGGGGGGGTAATTTTGAAAATTGAGGTATTTGTAACTTACGAAAGGGTGACCAGACCTTAATGAAATTTGATATTTATAAGGGTCTCGTGCTTTAAAGTTCTAATTTTAAATTCCGACCAGATCCTGTGACATTGGGGGGAGTTGGAGGGGGAAACCGGAATTCTTGGAAAACGTGAAAATTGGGGTATTTTCATCTTACGAATAGATGATCGGATCTTAATGAAATTTGATTTTTAGAAGGAATTCATGTCTCAGAGCTCTTATTTCAAATCCCGACCAGATCTTTTGACATTGGGGGGAGTTGGAGGGGAAAATCTTGGAAAAACACTTGGAGTGGAGGAATCGGGATGAAGCCTGGTAGATAGAATAAACAAATGTTCTTGATACGTGATTGACAGAATCGTACTGATTCGCTCTCTTTAGGGGAGTTGGGGGGAGGGGTTCAGTGATTTGGCGAGTTGGGTGCTTCTGGACGTGCTAGGACGATGAAAATTGGTAGGCGTGTTAGGGAGCTGTACAATTTGACTTGATAAAGTCATTTTCCCAGATTCGACCATCCGGGGGGCTAAAGGGAGAGGAAAAACTAGAAAAAATTAGGTATTTATACCTTACGAGTGGGTGATCGGATCTTACTGAATTTTGATATTTAGAAAGACATCGTGACTCAGAGCTCTTATTTTAAATCCTGACCGGCATTAAGCCTCTTATTTTCCTTTTTAAATCAATCTATTGATTCATAGAATTTTGTTAGAGCTCATACCATATGATCTCTTGGCTCTTAGCTCTTCTCGCCTCGTCACAAGTGCCATATGAGCTCTTAGCTCTTGTTTGACCTCGAATCAGTTTTGACTATTAAAAAGGGCACTAGCCCTTTCAATTTGCAGTCTACTGAGTCATTTTCGAAGCTTCTACGTCAACTCGTTCGATACGAACTGCCCTGGTCTAAACAAAAAAAATAATGATAATACATGACACATTGTGCCCACATCGATTAGCTTCACGTCTTGTAACTAATTGAGCATAAAAACGGTTTCAAAATTTGGACGAATGATTTAACGATATATGGTAGGGTTAAAACGATGTCGAAACTAATCATCGCCTTTTTTAGCTATAAAGGAATTACACTTGATTGAATGAGAAGTAGTTTTCCCCTTTTCTTTGATAATACCAACAAAAATTATCTTCGTCACTATAGTTCATATAAGTAGGTATGTTTACACCCTAGATAGGAGAATAACCATTGTCAACTCCCCGTCCCTCCCTAGAAAGATTGTGCCTGAACGAGCGTTTTTGGATGCGGCGGATCTTCACCTAAATATGGAAGGAAATAGCATGACACATCTAGGAGAATTATGTACTGTTTTTAGTGTAACCTAAGGTGTTAGGGTCTTTTTCCTCTAACATCTGTCTCTATCTTTTCCTTTAGTTCTAATAAAAAGGTTAATCTTTCACAAAATTTATGTTTTACGAAAGATGCCATTTTAACCATGTATATAGCGCATAATCGTTAGCGTCATGCATACCAGTGCAATGATGCATACAACTCAAATGCTGCAAAATTACTTTAAACTAGAACAAGCCACTACTATGCCCTGTTAACTTACCCTCTCAGTTCTTACCAGAGTATAATTCGCGAATTGCTTCGAACAGCTAGAAAGGTACTGCGGCTCCTAGCCCTATCTCCCTCGCTAATTTCAGTAGATTAAACTCGCCCTTGGCTTATGATAGCAAATACTTAAATAACAGCTAAGTAGCATTCGATAATTGATTTCAAAATCCATTTTGTGTCTGGGGTTTTATTCTAAGTAAAACTCGTATTATTTTATTATGTTTATGCCAGGATCGATGCTTATGCCTGCTATCGTGGTTATCCTGCTTCTATAGAATTAAATAAATTTGATTGCCAGATAAGAAAAATTCCGATTTTTGACATAACTAGGTTATTGTTAGCCCTTATACAACGTCTGAAATTGTATGTTGGAAAGTTGTAGAGTTTTTCGTTTAATGGTAGCAGTATCTAAGACATTTAGTGATAAAATGATTAGCTGTTCAATGCTCTGAAATGATCCGCTCTTATTTTCCTTCTTTTCTTCTTTTTTTTTTTTTTTGCTTTTATTCAAAGTGAAAACTAAAAGGGTAAAAAGTCCAGTTTAAGTGCTAAAAAATTGTATTCCCATGCTCAAGATAATTAGCAATAAAAAGCATATGAAGGGTGAAAGACTTGTGATCGCCCATTTCGAATGTAGGATAGTCGGGATGAAAAAGAGGCCGGAATGCAAAGGACCGAAACCTTAATATTGAATGATAATAAGGGCAAAGAATAGCCAGTCCGTAATTTTCTCCATGGGGGGGGGGATTCTTGCCTGAAAAGTGTTGAATTTGTTTTCCAAATAGTGCAAAATTTTGCACCTTTTGCAAATGGTTGGTGTTCTAGGGGAATGAATGGAGCTAGACCCCCAGTCCCCTATATCCCCCGTGTATTGTGTTTGTATTCAATGATTTATTACAATGAGCAAAAACTATTTCTTTCAATATAGCCACAAATGAAATTTATATTGGGAAACGCTTCCTTTTATCTCTTTTACAGCCTATAATAGTAATAAAAAATAGATAATGAAAAATGACAACGTTTTCTTATTCTATTTAGGATCCCCAATTAGGAGGATAAGTAAAATTTGTAATTTTCATTCTGAACCGGATTACTTTTAGAATTCACCCAGCTTAATCCCCCTTGCTGAAACAATGAGAATACGCATTCGCGTAAGTTGTGATACTAATTTATGGCTTAGGGATGGTCTTGAGTTATATTTGTATATATTCACCAATAATCTAAACTTGGTAACATATAATTATAAAAAAAATACCGGATGAAAAAAAATAATAATAAATAATCGGTATGGAAACAATGCAAGGGGAGTTTGGACGCATATTTTGACCCATAGTGATTTTAGCTATTTAGTTAAATTTTCATGAAGGTTATGAGGCCAAAACAAAAAATGTGCACCAGTTAGCTCAGATTTTTTTTAACATTTTTGGAAGTTATCTTAAGATGTGTTGCGATAATAACATTTTGAAGCTCTAAAAAAAAAAAGAAAAAACTGAACTTTTTTCTATCTTTTTCTATCTTTTTTCTAGAAAAAAACTGAACTTTTTTATCGAAACTTTTTGTTCCTCTTATGAATTCAGCCTTTGACTGCTTTGTTCCTTAAGGCCTCCTGTACATGCATGATTTCGAAAATGTTTAAATGTATGCGTGTAGACTTGAAGTGTGTTTTTATTCACCTCATTTTTTTTTTACCTATTCTCGTGCTTCTTTAAGATTTTTATGGTAGCGTTCGTGGTATTTAAAAAAAATATGAGTAAAGTAACAGTCTTAAATTTGTCAAAATCCTTACAAGCCCATTTCACAAAATATTTCCTTTATAGGATTTATTCTACTCTACTTTTATTGCAGGCCAGCTATGGACCCCTACTCAAAAGTTCAGGCAGGGCTAGTCGACAATGTGATTGACAATAATGCCAAGTCTTCCTTGTTTTCTCTGTTAATGAACGAGAACCATGCTGGCCGGCTGGAACCAGGTTCGCGACCAGCTTTTAAGAAAATGATTCCTGAAAAGCAGCAGTTGAGGTCTGAAATGAATAGTATAAAGAAACGAAAAGTAATTATTGTTTCATCATCTCTCTCTCTCTCTCTCTCTCTCTCTCTCTCTCTCTCTCTCTCTCTCTCTCTCTCTCTCTCTCTCTCTCTCTCTCTCTCTCTCTCTCTCTCTCTCTATCTATCTCTCTATCTATCTATCTATCTATCTATCTATCTATCTATCTATCTATCTATCTATCTTCCTCCAACCCTCCTTACTTTCTTGGCCCTACGGCTAGGTGCGATTAGCATGGAAAGTTTCTCAGGTGTTGAAAGCTGAACTTCTTTTTCCGACTTATTGAGTTAACGCATAATTTATGTCAATCGACAACTAATATCTTTGATATTTAATACAAAAATTATATAGCTTAAAGTTCAGGAACATGTAAATTTCTCGCTGGGATATTTCAACTCCAATCTTGAACTTTCAATAGTGTCTGTAGATGCTCTTTCTTCAGATAGGCTGTTCTATGTTTGAATGAAATGAAATGAATTGAATTGTTGAATTGAATGAAATGAGATAATGAGATGATGTTCTAGCAGACATTTGTTGAACTGGTTTTGCTATTGAAATATGGGAGGAATAGGATTGGAAGATAAGAATAGTTGAAGGTTTTTCAAGCCCAAGTCACATCACTTTGGTCTCTCTGGTACTTAAGTATTGTGAGTTTGAGCCTCTTTAAACAATATCATATGGTAGAACTTTAAGGTGCATTATCATTTTGGTAGGTCTTTTCGGACATCCTCAATATTAAAATAATAAGTTGTAAGTTTTTAAGGCTGGTTTTCTAGAGCTGATAGTACAGCTAATTAGTCTCAAGGCTTTTTTGGCTTTATCTACATGCAATTCACTGTGTTTGTGACATTTCAGTTTGTCATCAGTTGTAGCTCACATAACAGGTCCTTCACATAATGGACACTTTCAAGAGCTTGTAAAATCTTATCTATAGTTGGAATATGGTAGAAATTACTAGTTTTTTTATGGCCCAAATGGTATGGGCTTTAGATTTTATGGTGCTAAATTCTAGTTTCCAAGTAGTAGCCCATTGACATCACACTAAAATCTAGCTAGAGCATATTTTCGGTAGGAAAAATGGGACTAAATAGCTCTAAATCTCCGCCAAACATAATTAATTGGTTCTGAATTAAAGATGGACCATTGTTTACATATAGAAATTGAATGTGGTCAGTCCAAGGATGCTGCCTTGGGGAACACCACTAAATAGGGAAACCAAGTCAGACCGTGTTTTGCTTTCGTTATCACTATACTGTATGCCATGTTATAAACGTTCAGAGAGGAAATCTTCTTTCCACGGGACAATTATTTGACTCAACTTGTGATCACTAAGCTAGTTATAAAGGCAGCTAGTATATGCTAGTAGGCAGCTTCGTCGAAATCCGTAGTTTAATCAAGTAATATTAAATCTACCGGAAGATCATGACTAATCATTGTTGTAGTTTGTTCATAAGCGTATATTACGTTAATGTTTGTGGGTCTTATCTCCTGAAGCCATGCTGAATAAAATTAAGACGTTTTTTGCATTCAAGATAGGCGAGAATGGGGTTGTTAATTCCGCGACCTTTGCAACTATACTAGTCTGTCTGATAAGCTTAATAGTTCCAAAGATCTTGCATTAGATCAGCAACATATTGATGTAAGATTATTTTTTGGGTGAATTGTTTTGAAGGGGGTTAAATCCGTGCATTTATTTTTCTTCTTATATCTTCACTGCATTCACTATTCCTACTTATAATGCCACCAAAGTAACCAGATCTATTTACCGTGCCCATTTGCTTGCCATTTAATGTCAAATCTTCATCGCAATTTATTAAGTGATTTAGTTGTATCATTCAGTTTCAAACCCACCCTCATACACAAGTGCGTCATTAGAATTGTCTATAACAAGGGGGAATTGATCTTTTTGTCTGGAAAAAGATCTATTTTTTTTTAATTTCTGTTCGTTTCTAATATAGTTTCAGAATAACCTCAACGTTAAGCTTATGTTCCTCTCAAACCGCTGCTTCGAGAGAAGGGGCTTATTTATGTGTAGTGTATTTGCTTTACCCAATAAACTGAAATTTTTCAAATACAAAGCACGAACTTCTTTTCGCTTAAATTTTTTCATAGTAGTGCTTTTCTTTTTTGAACCTTGTCTGAAGATTACACTCGGTAGCATAAAGTTTCTGACAGTTTAGCTCCCTAGTTAATGTGGGAAAAGACGGAGCCTAAAAATGTAGCTTTTTGGGGTAAATTTGGCACTTTCTGACCAAAATTAGCATTTACAGCGAAAAGTTACGTTTTTAGGCCGATGAAGTCCCTTTATAAGGCACCATTTTAAGTGTATAAAATACCGATTTTTACAGGGTGTTTGTTTAAGACTTAACTTAGTCTCAACAAAAAGTGACACGAGGGAACGTTCTGGGACAACATACTAGCATGTTTTACATTGCTTTTACTTTACGTTGACAAAAGCGATTCTTTGCTAAGGTTTTATGTGACGAAGACCCGACGAAAAGACCTTCTAAAAAATTTTTAGGGTGGGGGTTTCCCCCCTTGTTAGTCCCTTGCTTATTACACTCGACCCCCGGAACCGCCAAAACTTCGTTTATTTCGTCAACAATTCTGCCTAGACCGCTTATTTTTGAGACTTTCAGCTTCTTATCTAAAACTATGACATCGCTGTTAGTAATCTGTCCATATATGTTTGTTGTTCGTAAATAGTAAAAAATATTACCCCCCCCCCCCCTATTGCGTCCTTTTGATGCTCTTCGCCCTATATGAGAATGCTAGAGCGATGTAATTTAAGGCACTGTTACTACCTATCAGATGTGATTCGAATTCTCAGTAGCTTTTGAAGGCACTGCCCACTAACAAGGGCTAGGGGATTTGAGGGGTCAAATCCCCTAGCCCCCCTGGATTCATATTGCCCCTCTGGATCATATTCTGGATCATCTGGATTCTATAGCCCCTCTGGATCATATTCATATTGGAATCAATTAAAGGTATCGAATTGACCAATTTACTTTTTAACCATAGGCTAAAAATCGCCATTATTCACGGTATTTAATTTTTTTGTTATCCTAATATTCATTGACGCTTATAAATTCTAGGTTTGTGACTCTCTATTACTTCCCAAAAGAGACTTCCAAAGCCCGGTCTTGGTAAATGATGAATTGATGCTCTGTGAGAAGGCAAGTCCAAACCGAGTTTCTCCGCCTGTTAATGATCATGCCATTTCAAGCCATGGAAGCCAATTCTATTGCCCCAGTGATGCATTCAAATTGTCTGCAGATCCAAGACAAGAAAGTGTTCTGCTAAATTTGCTGGTTAGTGGAATTGATGCCAAAGAGGGATATGTTTGTTCGCCTTTGCTTCAGGATAAGGTTGGGGTATTGTCCGATAGTGCTGTATCAAGTATTAATGCTATTATGCTACCATAATATTTTGGATTACATAAAAAGGAGGGTTTCCCCCATGAAAGTAAAGAGCAACGGTAAAACTAAGAGAGAACAGAAACAATCCTAAATATAAGGAGGCTATTCGTGCCTTCAATCCTCTACCGATTAAACATAAAATTTTAGTGTTTTTATCATGCTATGAAAATCTAGTTGGTCATATAAGTGTATTTACTTTATACAGTAAGGTTTTCTTTTCAAATCTTTTGAAAATGATGTAATAGATAATAGATGGATAATAGATGTATATAATAGATGGATAATAGATAATAGATGTAATAGATAAATAAAACGCTGGCGATACCAATCAACAATTTTTGAAACGTACTGAGCTTCTGGTAAAGAACTAGTAAACTTGCACTGAGAGAATCTAGACGGAACCGTTTCTTATTTCATGCCAAAAAATTTTTTTTCTTTTAATTTCTATTCATTTTTAATTTAATTGTTGTGCGTAAAAAGCAGATTGCCAAAGGGACGCACTAATGAATGGGTTTACCCCACTCCTCAAAAGTGCCTTGTTACTGCAATCTAAGGGGTAAGCCTGGCGGGTACCACAGCTTTTGCTATCAACTCTTCCCCCCCCCCCTTCTGCTTACTTTCCTCTCGCCACCTCTATCGCAGCGTTATTGACTATAAATATTGGATTTCCTTATTATATTCTTACAGCTTGATCAAACAGTTCGTGGTAACGAACTGATTTTTATGCTTAGATTTGTATGCTGATTTTAAATATATAAGTTTCATCAGATTTAGTCTTACCCATCAAAAGTTACGAGCCTGAAAAATTTGCCTTATTTTGGAAAATAGGGGGAAACACCCTTAAACGTCATAATATCTTAACAAAAATGACACCATCACATTCAGCGTACCAGAGAACCCTACTGTAGAAGTTTCAAGTGCCTATCTACAAAAATGTGGAATTTTGTATTTTTTGGCAGAAGACCGATCATGGGTGCGTTTTTTTTTTCGTTTTTTTCTGGGATGATCGTATCGAACCAGTGGCCCTAGAATGTCGCGAAGCCACCTAGGCCCCCTCCCACGCTCATTTTTCCCAAAGTCACCGGATCAAAATTTGAGATGGCCATTCTGTTCAGCATAGTTGAAAAACCTAGTAACTATGTCTTTGGGGATGACTTACTCCCCCACAGTCCGGGGGATGGGCTGCAAGTAAAAAACTTTTACCATTATTTACATCTAGAAATGCTTATTGGGAAGTGTACAGACGTTTTCAGGGGGATTTTTTCTGGTTGATGGGAGGGGGCCGGGGGGGAGGGGTACGTGGTATGATCTTTTCATGGAGAATTTATCACGGGGGAAGAGAAATTCCACGAAGGGGGTCAGGATTTTCTAGCATTCTTTAAAAAAAAAACAATGAAAAAATAAATATGAAAAAGTTTTTTTTTTTTTTCAACTGGATGTAAGGAGCAGTATTTAAACTTAAATCGGACAGTGGTTTTTACGCATATTAGAAGGTTATTCTCCTAAATACCTTGCTCTATACGCTAAAATATTTTTTGTAATTTCAACTGTTTATTCTAGGACCATTGTGGTTCAGAGGTCATTCTTAAAGAATTGGGATAAAATCTAAGCTTTTGCGTAAAGAGCGAGGTATTGACGAGGGGGTGAACTCTCTCATATACGTAATAAAAATATACGAAAATAGAAGCTAGTTACGTATCTTAATTCGTAAGCTACATGTATTTATTACTAATAAGAACGTTCTTTTTAAAAAAAAGAAAAATTCTAGTTTCCTTTTTAAGTAACCAAAAAATTGGAAGGCAAATAGGCCTCCTACCCCACCCCTTTTTCTCAAAATCGTCCGATCAAAACTATGAGAAAACCATTTAGCCACAAAAAATTAATATGCAAATTTCGTTTTAATTATTCATGTGCAGAGAGCCAAAATAAAACATGTGTTATTTCAAAAACGTTCCGAAATTAAATAACAAAAACAAGTTTTTTCAACTGAAAGTAAGGAGCGACATTAAAACTTAAAACGAACAGAAATTACTCCGTATATGAAAGGGGCTGTTTCCTCCTAAACGCCCCGCTCTTTACGTTAAAATTTTTCAATTTGTTTTAGAAAGTAGAGTTGTGAGAAAGGGTCAAATTTATTTTTATATTTGTTTATTTATTTATTTTCTTTGCAGACTGGAGGTAGAATGGAGTCATTCAATTTTTCCGGAAACGCTGCAAATGGAACAGTACCTAAAGAAATGATTGAACCTCGTGGACCAATAAAAACCATCATACGTGTTCCGAAAAAGTACCAGAAACGCTTTCAACTTTGAATCAAAGTGAAACTGCATAAATGGACAATGCTCTTTGAGGATTTTATCGAAATAAGTCGATATGTCTTCTTTTATTTAAGAGGCTTTGGGGTCGGATGATAGTCCTATCACTCATGTTATTCTTACATTTACTAACATTATTTAGATACAGGAGGTTATTACATGTGGTACCATGTTTAAGAAGATCTTTTTCGTATGTATCCTTTTCCTTTGTTTCCTGGAATTAAATGTTATAATGGTTTAGTGCAGACAGTTTGTTCCTGTTATTGCTTTAAGAAGCTTAGTAATTACTTTTTGGTGGATATTTCTTCTTTTTTTTTTATCCTCTTTCATGTTTTTGTGAGTTGGATATTTTGGCAGCCTTGTTGCTGGAAAATCGTATGGCTGTTGAATTGTACAATATTTAAGATTTATAAGGCGATTTATGACTAATTTATAAAATAAATTGTTTTTTTAAGATGATAATCCCCTCTTCCCCAAGTTCTGTTGAAAAACTCATGAATAATTTTGGCTTGTTGTAATTTCATTTATTTTGGGAAGGGAAAAAATGGTATATCTATTTGATAGGGATAGGCTTGAAAATTTGTGGCTACTTGGCTAAGTTCAAGGTCGACAATTTTTTTTCTAGTTAAATTCAATTATGTTGAATTGGATAGTTGTGTTTTATTTATGTGTCCTGACATAGAACATTTGAGACGAGATGTCTATAAGTCAGGATGCAGTTAGAAGTTTTTTTCTTCTTTTTACGCTTTTTTCCTATTCCTCGCTCTAATTTTTGCGAATATAAGGTGATGGGTTCCAACTATCAGTTACTTTGTTATTGTTTAAAGAGTTTTCATGGAATGTTGGAATTGTTGGCTGGAAATAAATCGACCTGGCAAAACCTGTATGTTATTTTGATTTACAGAAATAATGAATAACATAAATATTATATTCGCCCGCAAAGATTGTGCTGCATATGTTTGTGTTCTTTTATGGAATAGATATTACTTTTATAATATTCATTTGTTAATCCATAGGTATATTTCATTCAAGTATCTGGCAAGCTATCTTTCTAAAGTCATAGGCACGTATATGCACTTTGTTAAGCACATAATAGCTTAAATAATTATATAGGTTATAGTTTGAACGATGGTTTACATCAGGGTCTTCCAAACTGGGAGGCGTGGCTCCCTAGGGAGGCACAGACTAGTCCAAGGAGAGGCGCGAATGTTAGCCAGGATTGGACAAAACCCCAAATGAAAAGAACCACGCAGTCATACAAAGTACCTTAACCCTTTTATGATTGACGGGATTTAGAGGCCCAGGCTGAAAAAAGCTAGGTTTAGCTTCTCAAGATAAAACTAGCAAGATTTTATAGTTGTTGCTGAATATTCCGCTCATGGGCGATCTTTCAGACGATTGTTAGAAACGCTCTTTGTGATCAACTAGTTTCTCAGATACACACAAGGAACTACGCACAGAAGGAACTCATGTAGTTAAAACAGCATATTGAATTGTACATTTCAATATATTAAAGGGAATAATGTAACTGAAGATATTTTTTTTTTTTGCAAATCCATTCTTGACAAAGCCATATCCAGTGAAATCCTTAATAAACTTAACTTTTGGTTTAATGAAAACGGCACATTGAGGAAAAATCGCGTTTGACTTTGTAGAGATGGTGTAAAGTCAATGTGAGGACGCAAAACTGGCCTTCTAGAACTAAATGAAATGAAAACACTCCTGGTGTTCTCTGGCCACACTGCATGCTCTATAGACCAGCTCTCGTATAAAAAAAAATATGAATGAGGAACTAAAAGAAGTTCTTACAAAAGTTTACGAAAACTATAAACTATATTAAAAACAGTTCACTATAAGTTAGAGGATTTACATAATCCGTATTACATAACATTACATAATCTGTGTGACGATACTTATGCTTTTCTTTTATTCTATTGTGAAGGGTTCTGGATATATAGTGACTCAGAGGATATATGAACTCAAAGTGGAAATTGCAATTTTTATCGCAGAAAGTTGATGTGAGGAAACAAACATATCTAGGGATGGTAATCTAACTATTAAACTGGCCTGTTTGATGGATATTTTAGGAGACTTCAGCTTTTTGAAAAAAGCTGATATAAGGGTCAAAAATGAATCTATTTATTCAAAAAGATGATGTGAAAGTAATCATACAAAATGCAGCTATGGAAGGCAAGTTTAGCAAAAAAAAAGTGAGATGTGTCCACTTTTAAATTTATGCATCCAATTTCACATAGAAGCAAACAAAAATTCATTTTTTGAACATTTGGATGCTTTTTCAGACTGAATCGTCCGTAAGAACTTTCACAGAGTGGGAATTTTCAGCGAAGATGGAAATGTCCAAAGGAAATTTTACCGGGGAGAGGGTTTATTTTACGTGGGAAGAAACTTTTATCGGAAGAATTTCACGTGAGGGGAGGGAATTTTTCATGGAGAGTCAGCCAGATTGACCGGCATTATTTGAAAAACGTTCAGAAATAAAATAAATTAAACAAATATTTTCAACTGAATGTATGGAGCAACAATAAAATTCAAAACAAACTGAAACTATTCCTTATATGAAGAGTTGTCCCCTCATCACAAGGCCGTTTAATCAGAATAGGAAGCTTTTTAAACATGAGATAAAAACTTTAGCATGAAGAGCAAGGTATTGAGGAGGGGGGACACATTCATGTGCATAATAATTTCTGTTCGTTTTAAGTTTTAGTGTTGCTCAATACTTTTAGTTGAAAAAAAAAACTTGTTTTTCTTATATTTGATCAATTACAGGAGTTGTAATAGTAGAAAACATGATACGATAAGATTTCGCTACGGAAAACAATTGTTTGTAGTAAAATTAAGGGTTAGTTTGAAGTATGGAACTTCTTAAGTAGAACTTCTGATTACTGTTTGCAGGCATAATGCTTATGGGGAGTTCTTTATACTGGTCGCTTGTCAAAGAATACTTCTTTGACAAGCGCAATAGGAGTAGTTTTTTATGGCACTTGGTATTAACCAAGTGACATATAGCAATCGCAAATTCTGTCGGTCTGGCTGTCTGTCTGTCTGTCGGTCCCGGCTTTGCTACTTTAGGCACTTCCAGGTAAGCTAGGACGATGAAATTTGGCAAGCGTATCAGGGACCGGACCAGATTAAATTAGAAATAGTCGTTTTCCCGATTTGACCATCTGGGGGGGGGGAGTGGGGGGCCGGTTAATTCGGAAAAAATGAAGTATTTTTAACTTATGAACAGGTGATGGGATCTTAATGAAATTTGATGTTTGGAATGATATTGTGTCTCAGAGCTCGTATTTTAAATCCCGACCGGATCTGATGACATTGGGGGGAGTTGGAGGGGGAAAACCTAGGTAGTTCTGAAAAATTAGAAAAAATGAGCTATTTTTAACTTACGAACGGGTGATCGGATTCTCAATGAAATTTGATGTCTAGAAGGATATCGTATCTTAGAGCTTTTATTTTAAATTCCGACCGGATCTGGTGACATTGGGGGGGGAGTTGGGAGGAGGAAACCTAAAACTTGGAAAACACTTAGAGTGGAGGGATCGGGATGAAACTTGGTGGGAAAAATAAACACAAGTCCTAGATACATGATTGACATAAACGGAACGGATCCGCTCTCTTTGGAGTAGTTGGGGGGGGGGGGGGGTATTTCTTAAAAATTAGAAAAAATGAGGTATTTTTTAACTTACGAACGGGTGATCGAATCTCAATGAAATTTGATATTTAGAAGGATATCGTGGCTCAGAGCTCTTATTTTAAACCCGACCGGATCTGGTGACATTGGGGGGGAGTTGGGAGGGGGAAACCTAAAACTTGGAAAACACTTAGAGTGGAGGGATCGGGATGAAACTTGGTGGGAAAAATAATCACGAGTCCAAGATACATGATTGACATAACCGGAACGGATCCGCTCTCATTGGGGTAGTTGCGGGAGGGGTTAATTCTGAAAAATTAGTAAAAATGAGGTATTTTTAACTTACGAACGGGTGATCGGATCTCAATGAAATTTGATGTTTAGAAGGATATCGTGTCTCAAAACTCTTATTTTAAATCATGACCGGATCTGGTGACATTGGGGGAAGTTTGGAGTGGGGGAACCTAAAATCATGGGAAACGCTTAGATTGGAGGGATCGGGATGAAACTTGGTGGGAAAAATAAGCAGAAGTCTTACATACGTGATTTACATAATTGGAACGGATCCGCTCTATTTGGGGGGGGGGGGTTAATTCTGAAAAATAAGAAAAAATGATGTATTTTTAACTTACGAAGGAGTGATCGGATCTTCATGAAACTCCGTATTTAGAAGGACCTCGTAACTCAGATCTCTTATTTTGAATCTCAACCGGATCAAGCGTAATTGGGGGGGGGGCAGTTGGGGGGACCGGAAATCTCAGAAAATACTTAAAGCGGTCAGACCAGGATGAAACTAGATGGAAGAATAGAAATCTGTCTAAGATACGCGAATGACATAACCGGACCGAATCTGTTCTCTTTGGTGGAATTGGGAGGGGGGTAATTTTGAAAATTGAGGTATTTGTAACTTACAAAAGGGTGACAAGATCTTAATGAAATTTGATATTTAGAAGGATCTTGTGCTTTAAAGTTCTAATTTTAAATTCCGACCAGATCCTGCGACATTGGGGAGAGTTAGAGGGGGAAACCGGAATTCTTGGGAAACGTGAAAATTGGGGTATTTTTATCTTACGAATAGATGATCGGATCTTAATGAAATTTGATTTTTAGAAGGAATTCATGTTTCAGAGCTCTTATTTCGAATCCCGACCAGATCTTTTGACATTGGGGGAGTTGGAGGGGGAAATCTTGGAAAAACACTTGGAGTGAAGGAATCGGGATGAAGCTTGGTGGATAGAATAAACAAATGTCCTTGATACGTGATTGACAGAATCGTACTGGATTCGCTCTCTTTGGGGGAGGTGGGGGGAGGGGCTCAGTGATTTGGCAAGTTTGGTGCTTTTGGACGTGCTAGGACGATGAAAATTGGTAGGCGTGTCAGGGAGCTGCACAATTTGACTTGATAAAGTCATTTTCCCAGATTCGACCATCTGGGGGGCTAAAGGGAGAGGAAAAATTAAAAAAAATTAGGTATTTATAACTTACGAGTGGGTGATCGGATCTTAATGAATTTTGATATTTAGAAGGATATCGTGACTCAGAGCTCTTATTTTAAATCCTGACCGGCATTAAGCCTCTTATTTTCCTTTTTAAGTCAATCTATTGATTCATAGAATTTTGTTAGAGCTCATACCATATGATCTCTTGGCTCTTAGCTCTTCTCGCCTCGTCACAAGTGCCATATGAGCTCTTAGCTCTTGTTTTTTTTAAGTTGGTTAAAATTCGAGCAAAAAGCAATTTATCTTTTTGCGGTCCCAGTAAGGGGTGTAAATACTTCTTCTTTTTCACTTTTCACTTGTTTTTTTTTTTAATATGTTTTCTACTTTTCATTTACTAAGGGGACTGGAAAAGGGACTATTTGGGGCTTTAAACCTCCAAGTAAGGTTTTCTTACCATGGCAATTGTCATTGCACCTTAGTTATGTTTTCTAGCCTTTCAACTCCTGAGTTAGCACCCAAAAGGGCCATTTTTGATAACTTATGGCAATTTACTTTGGCGTTATGAAGACGAATTTACAAAAAACGACGCAGATAATGTCAAGAGGTTTAAAAAAAGAGATTTAAACTTAGCAAAAAAAAAGAAACCAAAACGAGACATGTCATTGTGAGCCGAGTAGGTAGTGAGTTTACATTATTCGAAATAAGGGGCTCAAAACGTCCAGTTTGGTTTTTTGACCAAGGTGACTCCGTTGGTAAACTTTTCATATCGATCCACCGCCATTTTGTGGGGTTTCAAGCTCTTTTCAAAAATTGCCAAAATTGGTTTCTGCAATAAACTTTTGCTAGTAAAATAAACATATATAGCAGTTATCAATCCTGAACCATTTTTAATTAATGACGTATTTTTAAATTTTCGGTTACCATGGGCTGTGGTTTGCTCTTTAGTAAGTTGAACCTATTGGTGCAACTATTTTAACTGCTTTGGAAGTGCAAAATTTAAACTTAAAAATTCGAGAAGAGCACAGAGCCTTCTGAGGTGACTTAAACACTTAAGCTGATTGGTGCTTTCTGTTTCAAAATACACATCATAAAAAAAGGAAAGAATTTTCGCAAACATGTCAATCAATAGTTTTTTTTATTTGACCTCGGTATACGATGTTAAATTGCTTTGAAATACAAATAAAGCTTTTGAAATACAAATGGCAACGAAAACAACTTATAAAGTATAACTTCTTACAAATTTCAACATTGTTAACCTTTATTTATAAAATTCCAATGGAGTACCAAATAATTGCAACGCGAAGACTTCAGCCCTCGTCATAAAGGACATGGAACTTCAAGTATCTTCATGGTTCCCCTGATAGACCCCGACATTGATTAAACAGTGGCGTGCCACCGATGAGAGACGCGCTGACGTGGAAAAAAAAATTCAGCCGCGCATTGGCGTGCCCCGGTCATTCTGCATTTAGTCTAACGTTGTTGCGATGGTTTGTTGATTCCGTTGTTCTAAGCAAGTTAGTGTCATAAATAGCTTTGTAAAAGTCTTTCGGTATTGATTTCTAACCAAAAATGCCAATAAGAGCTTACAGACGGACAGTGGTGTATTTAAGGGGGGTGGGGGCCTTCCCCCAGATATCAGAAGATTTTCTCAAAGAGCTTATTATTTCACTTGTGGTAGTGTTTTTTATTTCTTGCAACATAGTTTGATAATTTATTTGAAGTAGCTCACAACAGTAAAATTTTCCCCTTTATATATCTTATTTTATACATCTATCAAGATTATTCAGTTCGAAGATCTATCTCACGTCATTAGCCACAATTTGGCATTCCCCCAGTCATCCTCTCCTGTGTTCTAGTTTCTAATGTATTTTATTGCAAAATTTTCTTCTTCTTTTTTGATTTTAGTCTTTGATTAAGGATTATCAGTTTCCGTCTTTCAAGTGATTTAGTAAGCCGCGAAGTGGCAAAATATTTGAAATCTAGAGGAGTACCAAGTGTTCTTTCCGTAAAATTATTCTCCTTTCATAAAATGACCTCACATGGTTACGTATAAATAAA
The DNA here is from genome assembly GCF_032884065.1 of Artemia franciscana. Taxonomy (NCBI): domain Eukaryota; kingdom Metazoa; phylum Arthropoda; class Branchiopoda; order Anostraca; family Artemiidae; genus Artemia; species Artemia franciscana. The sequence goes on along the minus strand of NC_088869.1, from coordinate 36,851,235 downwards.
ATATTTGAACTGCTTGGATTTATAATAGTTTTGAAAAAAACTACAACAACTTTGATTTTTTTTTTTTTTAATTTTGCATACTGAAATGTCAGGGTATAATATCTTAAGTCGGTATTTTCGTTTTAAAACACATGAAAACTTCATTTCAGATCAGCGATCCTAAGTTAAGAATACTTCTAAGAAGGCATAAGTTCAGAGTATATTCTTGAACTTTTGCGACCAAGGCCATATTTTGCTTATTTTATCGCTAATGTTCAACTTTGGCGAAAAAAAGATAAAAACGAAATAGGCAAAACCAATGCAAAAGCAGTAAACTTGGTAAGCGAATGAAATATTTTTGGTCAGAAACAGATTTTTTGCTTAGCTTAAATTGGGCCGATTCGGTGAAACTACAAAATAAAAAGTTAGCGAATTGTGCATTTTGCCCTATCTGTTCCAGAAAATTGACTTGGATTTTGGAAAGAAGAGATGAATAATATCAAAATCTTATGCAAAATTCAACCAAATCCTCAACTTTTTTCAATTTAAGGAACGATTTTTGATTTTGATTCGGCTTTAAGTATATTTAATAGCTATTCATATTACTATGAAACTTCCTTTGTAGAATTTATAAATTGTACTACTGAATTTTGGACCATGTCTACCGGATCTTGGAATTAGTATCGAAATCGGGTTAAAATTGTAGATTCTCTGAAACTCTGTTGCAACTACTGTTTTCTTATTCAGTAAAGTTTTGGACTTCCGATCAAAATTTAATGTATCTTAAAAAGTTTAGGATACTGCCCCCTTCCTTCTTGTCTACAGGATCTTGTTATTGGTATTGAAATCGGGCTAAAATTTTAGACTCTCTGAAATTCTGTTGTAACTACTGTCTTTTTTTTTCGGATTCAGTAGAATTTTGGACTTCTGGTCCAAATTTAATGCACCTTAAAACGTTTGGGACACTGCCCCCTTCGTTCGTTCTGACATTCCTGTCTGCTAGAATGAATATGGAAAGCAGCATCTACTTGCTTTTACATGCATTGGGGCTTCCATTGTTCAAATTTTGTCTGAGTTGAGGCAGATATAATGCTGTGATTACTGGGTTCCATTCAGTACAACGACAAGTATCATAAAAACACAGACTATGACTCAGAGTATTTTCAGCAGATTTGAAATTCCTGCCAGAAAAGAAAAATTGGCGGCGCACCGGCGTTTTCTCTAAAAATCAGGAAATTGCCACCTAAAAGAAAACTGGTGTGGCATCGGGGTCTATCCCCTGTGGTTTCCTATGGGATTACGAACTCTAATTTGAAAGTTGATCATGGAGGCATAATATTTTTTTCTGTACCGTATTGTCTCGAAAATAGTCATTTTTTGCGAAGATAAGTTTTGAGAACTTTCTTTTAAGGATTTCTATTTCAACTTAAGCAACATATTTAACAATGACGTGGCATGACTTTTTTTGTTTTTGATGATTTAATTTCGTCTAGGACTAAGAGTAATATAGAAGCCTTCTTTACCTTTTAGGAAAATCCATATAATACTAAAAAACGGTAAGTTGGGTTCTTTAATATATATTTGGTAAAGCTATAACATCAGGCTGCAATCAGATAGGAAAAAGAAATTAAAAGTATAAGTAGCATAGGCCTAGTCTAAATTCTCATTAACCAGTTTTCTTGGAAATAAATTTTTAATCTTTTGGTTCATATGGGCTGTTTTGAGCCCTTTTAGCCCCTTAAGTGCTCAAAATACTATTTTATTCAGAAGAAGTTATTAAATTAGGAAAGAGCATAAAAAACAGCATCAAGTAACATGTTCATTTTCATCCTAGCTAAATTGTGCTGTAAACTGCAAATACACCCAAAATGGTTGTTGGCTAGTTAAAAGATTTTGAAAACAGCACCACTGTATCTTACACCCTCCCCTCTAATGTAAAAATATGTAGCTCAAATAATATATTTCCCATGTATACTGCCAATGGATTTTTCTTATTTCAACATGTGTACCTGTAAATTGTATCATCTGTGACAAAACATAAACCAGAAAAAGGAGAAGAGAAGGGGTGTAAAGTGATACTATAGTCATTATCATTTAGCTAGGCTACAATTAGGTAAAATTCTAGTTAATTGACTTCTTGCTATCTTGGAAAGGGTTTAGTTTAGGAAAATAAAACTTTCAAGGATGGGTCTACAGGCTAAAGTGTGTCCCGGGAAGGTATTTTAGAGTACCCACCTCCACTCCTTCTCCCTCTAGAGGGCCTTTAAATTTGCCTACATGACAGGTCTATACCTATTGAAATTTTGACAAAACAGTATTTTACCTTAATTTTCAGTTACTAGTTGCTTTTTCTCTGCCTTTAGTTCTGAAAATGCAATTCCTGTTATTTGAGTAGAATTTTGAGCCATATCATTTTTTTTTCAAAATTTAGGAAATGTATTTGCATATCTTTAAAACCTTATGAAATAAAATTGGGCAAATTTTGAAGCTGAAAACAATTTTGTTGTACTTTAATAAAGCAGAAGATCTATTTTGCAAGGTTTCACTTTTATAAGACATATTTTTAAAGGTCATCAAAGGTCAGGGCCCTCATAGATATTCTAATAGTATATTCTTTTTTTTTTAATCTAATTTTTGTCCTTTACTTTAGGCCTAACTTTACTACTTTTTTAATGTAAAAAATATGGTCAATATCAATATTACCTGAGCAATTGTTTTAGGTCATGAAACTATTGTTAATATATGCATTTTGACTTTTTGAACATCTTTTCTCTCTTGCAAAACTACCAAAAACTCACCATTATGGAGTTATTCTGGCCCAAATATTCTCATATTTACACATATAGAATTGCAATCATTTCCATTTTCATTGATTGGATATTTGAAATCACAAATCTGTAATAGTTTAGAAACAAATTTGGGCTATATATTTGCACATTAGGGGGGTGGGGGTAAAGCATAGCATATGTTAAATATGTAAACTAACCATTGCTATACTTAATATATGCTATGCTTCACCCCCCCCCCTAATGTGCAAATATATAATAACATGGCTATTTATAGCTGATTCAGGAATGGTAATTGTTATTTCTCATTATCCTAACAGTAAGATTTTATTACTGAAACAAAATTGCAGATATTTTCAAAATAGCCTGACACACCTCTAAAATGACCTCACTTTTGTTGTGATGGCATTTTCAAGGGGTTTCAGGCTTTAAAAAAAATAGTTAGGTTTTGGCCTATTTAAGGGCTAAAAAATGTGATCTCCCTTTGAAGCAATTAGTGAATTATGGAAGAAGATAGAAAAGCCATTAATTAATGTATTCTCTTTCATCCTAGCTAAATTACATTAAAAGCTGAAAATTTATCTTACCCACTACACATATACTACAGATTTAGGAGCTTCTCAGTCTTGTTTTGATCATTTACTTGACAAATTAAAATCTACACCTTTCTTAAATATGCTTGTCAAATGAGGAAGTAACAGTTTTTCTCTTAGATAATTCCAATGTGAATTCTCTTCCCTTTAGATAGTGAATATATATATATATATATATGTATTTCACTAGACAGAACCCTGTCTATTTTCTCTTGTAACTGTAAGTAAAATTCACCTTAGTCACTAGTGTCTCTGTCAGACAGTTCTATAGGGGCATGTACTGCTATAACTGATACCCTGAACCTTTTAATCATAAAAGAGCCATATTCTTCATTCATCATGCGTCCTACTCCCTGTCAATGTACTCTATCCTTCCTGTCTGAGTAAACAAATTCTATATCACCTAATTTCATGCTTCCTACCCCTGGGATATGAGTTTTGGAAACTCCTAACAAGTCTAGCTCAAACTGTCTGAATTTGTCAGTCAAAATGTTGGTACAATAGTCATTTTTTAATGATGTAACATTCCAAGTTCCAATTTTCATGTTCTTTAAATCATTGAAATTATTTTGGCCTCAGAAAATTCAGGCTCTGCACCATTCCTGAAAGCCCTATTCACCATGCTCAACTGATTTCAAAAATAACAAAAACATTTATCTAGAGCTTCATCACACATTCTTGGAAAATCAGATCTTGTGGAATGCTTATCTTACAAAAAAGAATTTTTCAATTTGAGAAATTCAAGGCAAAAAGTTGTTAGCGTTTTTGGTTCTATTTATGCCTGCAAATCTTTCTTGTAATGAAACTTGACATGACACAAAGCACATTCAAGCATAACTTTTACCAACCTGCACTACAACTTACAATGTACAAATACATAAGTTGAGTTCAATCTGCAAAAGCTAGGTGAGAGACAAATATTAAACTAGTAAAATAAGCAATTTACGTTTTATTTATGCATTGAATCATTTCATTTCTATTCTAATATATTTCATTAGTATGTGCAACAAGGATCATATTATATTATATTTTGCTCACACACAAGAATAATAGTAAATACAGCAATAATAACTGGTTTTGTGTAATTTTCTCTACCAAAAAAAGAGAAAAAAGGTATATTTTGGGTTTATCAGGCATGTACACAGGGCTTTTTTTCGGGAGGGGGGTTTTTTTGGGAGGGGGGTTTGCAGTGAGTTTGGCTAATAAATTAATTTTGAAAACTTGGAAAAAAAGTTCCAAGAAGTTCAGGAAAATTTAGGACTTGAAGGAAAGAGGGCTGGCAAATAAATCTGTGGCAAAAGTAATTTTATTGAAAGACACTTAAAGATCTATCCAAAGGGTAGATTTGTGGCATTGGTCAATTGAGAATTCCTCCTCCTAGTGCTATACCTTTATCCAGGTAATGGCTACACATGTGAATGTTATTTAAACATACTTTAATACAAAACTTAGCTTCAACACTGAAAAACGTATTTCAGTTCTGGTTTTTGTTAACTCTAATTATTAAAAATTGGAGCGTAAACTTTAGGAACACACTAAACTTAGTTTCAAGCACTATTGGCAATTGGATGTGGAAACCTTTAGTTAAAAGACCTGTCATAAATAGAAGGATTAGGCCAAATTGGCATCAGTGTGGAATGTTCAATTTCATTATGATTGATTGCATGGAACTCAAAACAGCACAGAGAAGCACAAACCATTCTAAGGAAAATCACTTCAGTTTAGTTTGGAAGGAGTATACCAATCATTCTAAAAAAAAATTTTGACAGGTGCTTTCTCTTTTCCCATAAACTTCATAATCGATTCCCATTAGTTAATTTCTTTCTGCTCCACATTGCCATTGACAATGTTGGTTTTGCTTGGAGCTTCAAATACAATCTCCAATGGCTTGGGATCATAAACTGCATGGAAATGAATGTTTGATGAGATGGCCTCTTTGTCACAATCTGGCTCTAAATGACAATAAACAATGCTGAAAAGTTACATGAACCATGCTACTGACATACATAGCACACTTGTTTCATACATTACTACTAGTTAAAACATACCAGATTTTCCTTAAGCAGTGGTGTAACAAGCATGTGTGCTGTCCAGGACAGACTCAGAAAGTATTGTCCCCTCTCTGAGTTTAGTGACTAACACTTGTTGCCCTCCATTCTGTTCTGGCCTTGAAATTAGTCTTTGTTATATACAAACAAGATTAAACTAGGTTAAACAAGACAAATAAACTCACAAACACAAAAACTGTGGGCAGTGTATAGTTTGACAAGAAAAATACTAAAGCAATGCAGCTTTTCAATTTCGTCAAGTATTTCCCCATTGTAGTAACAAATACAAATGATAAAAATTGATTTTTGACGCAATAAGAGTCTAAGATACCTCCTGAACACTGAAATTTGAATGCAAATTATGAAAAGTAAGAAACTTTCTTTACTTTGCTTACTTAGACTAGAGTCTTCTCTCACGGCCTGGTACATAAGGTGGTAGCAGTGCCTCTCTGCAATGACCTCTTGAGTGCTACAGACCAAAGATCTTCAATTGATGACCTGAACAGTGCAGCATCCTTCTCCAGACATCATTCTACTAAAACTTTATGCCACCCACACATTATGATGCCTGGAAAGACCCTTGGCCATTGTGAGAGAGTAATCCTTGGCCATGTGCACCAAGTGAATCCTGTATTGCCCTTGTATTGTTACGGGGTGGTTTCTTAAATAATTTGTTTGAGTTGTGATTTTATCTTAAAGGAGGTTTGCGTGGAGTTGCTAGGGACTCTTCTAAGTCTTAATAGCTTAATGTGGATATGGGAGCTAAATTATTAATAAAATAAAAAGGCTTCGTATAGAATCCCCGGTAACCTGGGAGACAGAACCATCTCAGTGTTGTTCGAGGTCTCGTGAAACAAATATAGATTCCCTTGGGACCGTACCTGAAGGCTAGAGGAACTGTACCTGATGCCCTAATACATAGACAAAAGATGATTAAATACAATAAGGTTTATTTACTTACAATATACAACTATTGACAAAACAGCTTCAATGACTTATTGCATGAAAAGGTGAACATGAGCAAAATTGATCTTGACAATTCGAATCCTTCCTTAAGACTAACTATTCGCCCTTGCGTTGGGCTCATATATCCAACGCGCGCACTCGCCGGACAGGCTTGGTGACCTGTGGAAGTTGACCTCCACTACTATTGGTAATATTTAATCATGTGACTAATCTAGCATCCAAAAGTTGTTTTTATGGCATGGATTTCTCTTTTGGTTTTGGGTTGAAAAACCCAGGGGTCAGAATAACTGGTTACTTAACTTGTTAAGTAACATTTAACTTATCTAAATGCACGTAGTCCAACTGCGTAGGATTGTGCAGACTGTTAAATTTAGCAATTGTTAAATTCTAAATGATTTTATTCAAACCTTTTTCTAATTGAAATTTACTAAAGGGGTGTGACTAAGAAATTTAGTCCTGAATTTAAGAGTTCCTAGAAGAGTATGGATGAGAGATTTGGCCCTATATTTGAAGATTTCTAAGGGGGTGTGAATGAGGGATTTGGTCCTGAATTTTATAGAGGGGAGGGGGACTGGTCTATATGTTACATATCCCCTTTCCCGTTGTAGATTGATGTCCCCATCAATCAGTCTAATCTCTTTCTTTAAATATTGTATTTATTCCTTATTGTCTATAAAAATTTTATTATAATTCCATAACCTTGTAAATGATGATTAAAATTTAAGAAATATTTTTCCTACACCTTATATATATATGTCCTGCACCTAGCACTAAAAAAATTATTTAACCACAACACTTGACATTAACTGTTATTACACACGAATACCTGGTTCCAATTGTTTATTTTTACTTGAAGTTTGAACTGTTATATTTGATTTTTAATTGATCCTAGGTATTTTAACAATAAAAATAAAAATACACAACGTAATATAAAAAGATTTCCACTGGCACTTTTATTTACTTAAATTTATAATTCACTATTTGGCACTTTTTAAATGTTCATCACTTATTAGTTCTGGATATTAGTTTCACACCAATCACAATTTTCGTGTCCTTGCCCTATTTACCGATTGAACAAATATAATGTCATTTTTTAATTTATCACCATTTAGCAAAAGTAAAGACTTTTTGTTTTTTACGCTTCTACAAAATGGGAAGCGCGGGACCCAGGATCACCTATCCCTAGCAGTTTAAGTACAAAGGTACGGCAGGTACTACGGTTCTTCTGTCCTGCTCCTGCTCTCTCCTGCATTTAAGCGTTATCTTAATTGTCTTCGGCGTTATCTTAATTTAATTCAATAGACTGAAGTACTATCTAATACCTTACTTGGTAGTTGATTCCTAAGTTAAAAAATTAGGATTTAGGATCTCCTGTTCTAAATCTTCATTAGGTCTGTGAGGGTTTCCATGTTGAATTGGGTTCACTAATGGTGTTGTTGTGGTGGGTATGTTGTGTTTGTGCCCGCTGGCTGGATGTTTCGTCTTCTCTAGTCTACATTATTCAGTCAGAAATGAAAGATGATAGTAAGTAGTTGGTTTTATTTGGGATGTCGCTTGGGTGATAGTTGTACGGTTGAATCAGACGTGTCTTGGGCATTCTTCTGTGGTTGATAAATCATGATAGGTGTTTTGTAGTCTTTGACCATGACGTTTGTTGGCCAATGTTAGTAGTATGCCAAATTCTGTAATAAAAATTTCCAAGCAGAATCATGTTGTTAACATATAAAATGGTACTAGTGATACGATAATATAAAGCATTATTGTAATATGAAATTGCATAATAATACCACATAATTGCATAACAGTAATATTATTTTTTTCAAACATTCAAAGGGAAATTGAATGTACGATTTTTTTAAAAGAAGTTTTAAATTCTAATAATTTTCAGGTACATTTGAAGTAACGTGAGGTATAGTTGGTCATATAGCAATTAAAAATAGTTTTATTGGTACTACACTATTACTATATTATTATGATTACATGTAAAAATAAAAACACGGCACTAAAGAGGGTTATATATATATGTAAGATTATATAGAGGTCTTAATGTTCTGGATCATACTTTAATCAAAAAAAAATTGAACCTCCAATGCGTGATTAGTCGAAAAGTAATACATTTTGCATCATAGCCTTTCAATTATCACGCCTTGGAACGTTTTTGTCTTGGAATAGATCAGCAAAATTACAAGAGATGACCTCTTAAATCTCTTGCACATAAAAAGATAGGAACGAATTTTTTCGTGCTTGTTAGAGGTCTATATTTACATAAAGATTTTCTGCCAAGAGTATTTTTGATGTATATGCCAAAAAGTAATACAGTATGTTGTATCATAGCCTTTTAGCTGTTATACACCAACAATATTTCCTACAGTAGGGAAAGGAAGTTACGTACGGGGAAAGACCTCTCAATTTCCCCGGATTATTACATCCTCCCTGTTAAAATGGCTTAAATATCGTCAGGAGCAGTAGGGTTCAATTGATGCATCTCTTGTGCTTCAATTGCATCATTATTTATCCTTTTTCTCTTCAGCAGTTTCCCATAGTTAATTGTTAATAGCGCTCTTATTGTTAGTGCAATAAGAAATACCATGAATATAGTGATTATAATATTATACCATGAATTTGGTGAGAACAAACCATATTGGCTCTCCACGTATTTCAATCTTTGGTTTTCGTCAGTGAATAAGGGTATTTGCATATCTAATGCTTCCTTTATTTTTGTTAATTGCATTGTACCTTTAATCTTTTCTATAATTTCTGACAAAGCATGATAAAAAGAAAAAATGGATTGCGTGACGCTGAGATTTATTAAGTATTAATGGAGGTTTAAGGGGCTAATATGCTATTGTCATTAAGAAATAGTATTAAAAAAAATCAATTAAAAAAATATCAATAATTCTAAATTGGAGCTGAGAAAGGAAGCTATTTTTTTTAAAAGAGTCAATTAATACTTAAGTAGTTTGTGGTAACAAACTGTGATTAAGAGCGATTTGGCTCAATAGTAACGAAATTTTAATGCCTAATAGCAAATATTTTAGTAGTCTCGAGAGTAATTAATATATATATTATCCGTGTACAGACCTTGGCATGGGTTAGGACAATTTGGCTCTAAGAAAGACTTCTTGATGTATACATCGCCAAACAGTAGGTGTTTATACTGCCTTGTTGGTTACAGGGCGGTAGGCAAAATTTTCAGATGCATAGTTGAGCAAAAAAATAATTGAAGAATTTAATAGTATGTGTTTTTTACAGCGAATAATGTTAGGCTAAAAAAAATTAGTTGTTCAATAAACCTTAATTTTTTTGTTTAAATTGGGGATATGTAGTTTTCAGAATCGTAATGGTCATATTACTATTAAACAAAAGAAAAGAAATAAAACCTTAAATGATAACAAGTTATTAGCGATCTTGGTTGAAATTTCGTTTTGAGGTCTGGTAGAGGATTAACTTTTATTTCTGTTTGTTCTTCATTTCCATATGTTAGCTAATATAAGGAATTAGGGCAAAGTGAGTAAACGCTACCATATCAGTTCATAAAAAAATTATTATATATATTTTTTTTTAATTTAATAAAATGTGGGGTAGGGCAGTGGTGAATGCTATTAGGGTTATACTACTTGATAATTTAGTATTTTAGTTAAAAGTAGTATTCTTTTTTTTCTTTTTTTTTTATATCAGATAAAAGTATGAAATAATTATTTGTTTATTATGGCCTAAAGCTTAAGTTACTAATTTCTTATGAAGTAGAAATTTATTAGCCTATTTTGTTACAAAAAAATTTTTGATTTATGGTTTAAATTTGAATTTAGTTTAAATCCAATTATAGATGGCTTAATATAGTCTAAAGCTTAAATTGAGGGTTTGTTATTCCATAATAAGATTATAAGGCCTAGTAACTATATCTCAAAGATATAGATCACAACTTTCCTGGTATGCACTTTGGGAGATAATTATAGCTATGCCAAACTGGCACAAATTGGCTGAGGGTGTTATATTGAGGTATAAGGGTTTGAATTCCGACATGTTAGCGTTGTTTTGTGCTTGAACTCCTTTCCGCTGAAAATTAAGTAGCCTAATTGGTAAAAATAAAAAAAAATTTAACCACTAATTTAGATTCGGTCGAATTTTAGCCTAGATTAATTGAAAAGTCGTAGGTTATTAGTTGCTTTGTATACATAAGCTTATATTGTCTTATAATTAAGAAGAGATTGTATCATAATCATTTAAGAAGAGTTAAATTATTAGAAAAAATTTAAATTTTTTTTCTTTTTTTTTCTTTTTTTACAACTTTCCCCTTTTTTTTTGCTTTCCAAAAATATTTGTTATAAATCACACTTTCCAAACCGAGTTTAAATGTTGTTCATCATGGCCTATAGTTTGAAATAATAACATTTTTTTTTTCATTTAGGTTTCCTTGAGACAATTTTTGTGCTATAATTTTAAGGAGAATTTCGTTTTAGGCACTCAGGAAAGGGGTGTTGGATCCATAATATTGAGGGAAATATGTACCGACCATGAATTAAATTCCCTAGGCCATTTATTTTAAAATGATAAAAATGTTTTTTCGAAATAGCATACAAATTATGCCAAATTATAGCATATAAAAATTTGTACGTCGGTTTAACTTCTAACCACAAGTCGTATTTCCTCAAATAAGACCTCTGCTAATGGGGCCTGCTATTACTGGGTAACATTCTCTCCATTGATGATTATTGAGAAACATTATTGTATCAATTTGTTTAGGTTAAAAGGAAACCAAATTACCTTATTACTATATGCACAGTTTTTCAGCACAAAGTGTATTTTGGTAAACACAAATTTAAAAAAAAACTTGTTTTTTTTTGTTACATATGTTACGGGGTGGTTTCTTAAATAATTTGTTTGAGTTGTGATTTTATCTTAAAAGGGGTTTGCGTGGAGTTGCTAGGGACTCTTCTAAGTCTTAATAGCTTAATGTGGATATGGGAGCTAAATTATTAATAAAATAAAAAGGCTTCGTATAGAATCCCCGGTAACCTGGGAGACAGAACCATCTCAGTGTTGTTCGAGGTCTCCTGAAACAAATATAGATTCCCTTGGGACCGTACCTGAAGGCTAGAGGAACTGTACCTGATGCCCTAATACATAGACAAAAGATGATTAAATACAATAAGGTTTATTTACTTACAATATACAACTATTGACAAAACAGCTTCAATGACTTATTGCATGAAAAGGTGAACATGAGCAAAATTGATCTTGACAATTCGAATCCTTCCTTAAGACTAACTATTCGCCCTTGCGTTGGGCTCATATATCCAACGCGCGCACTCGCCGGACAGGCTTGGTGACCTGTGGAAGTTGACCTCCACTACTATTGGTAATATTTAATCATGTGACTAATCTAGCATCCAAAAGTTGTTTTTATGGCATGGATTTCTGTTTTGGTTTTGGGTTGAAAAACCCAGGGGTCAGAATAACTGGTTACTTAACTTGTTAAGTAACATTTAACTTATCTAAATGCACGTAGTCCAACTGCATAGGATTGTGCAGACTGTTAAATTTAGCAATTGTTAAATTCTAAATGATTTTATTCAAACCTTTTTCTAATTGAAATTTACTAAAGGGGTGTGACTAAGAAATTTAGTCCTGAATTTAAGAGTTCCTAGAAGAGTATGGATGAGAGATTTGGCCCTATATTTGAGGATTTCTAAGGGGGTGTGAATGAGGGATTTGGTCCTGAATTTTATAGAGGGGAGGGGGACTGGTCTATATGTTACAGTATATGCAATTTTATTGGTCATGAGTGGTTGTTTTGTTTTTTTTTAGGGATGAAAGTGTTTGTGATCTTTTTTGTCCGATGAATTCCAAGGATGTATCTGATGCAATTGCTCTCAAGCCGGTGGATTTATGGTTTGAGCTGCTTAGTTAAAACCCAAGACTTGCATCCATGTATCAGCAGGGAAAGAACAGTACAACAGTCACATGGACAATCTTGTTACAGGATCCATAATAACATGGGATTCTCCATAGTGAGTCCTTGTGGACTGACTCAAATATCTTTAGGAAGTCAATAAAAGCTACAACAATGTTGATCTGTCATTCATTTGATTCATCAATTAGCACTCTCAAGCAAAATATCAAATAAACACAAGATCTACCAGGTCAAAAACCATACTGCTCCTTCCCAAAGTAGTTCATCTACTTTTGACTGAGAACAATTGAGTAGCAATTGACAGAGTCCCTACTATCTGTACTGTAGGAATATTTATTCCTCAGATGCTACTTCATTTACTATTGATAATAGTGAAAAACAGAGTTAAAAAAAATAGATTGCCCTCAAATAACCTACACATCAATTTGTGGAGTTCTGAGAGAGGTTAACTCGCTTATAGCTTCTAAAAAAACATCATATCATCTATTTAAGCTCTGGACAGTAAAGCAAGGTTTCACATCCTGAGCTGACTCATAATTGATCAAAGGTAAAAGATAATTAACTTTTATCTTTGAGAAACACTTTTTTTTAGCAGTCCGTTCTTATTCTAATGGCAAAAAATAATTGTAACATAATGACAATACTGTGAACATAATCATTGAGACTCTATTATTGAGAAGTTTTTCCAAGTCTGGGAAATCTTTATAATTTTGGAAGCAACATTATTTCCATAAACATGAAATTTTGAGTCAAAACTCCAAAAAAGAAAAATTGTTAGGGTAATTGTTTCAGTTGGACCTTGAGACTTTGTATTTAATTCGTTAAATTTCTGGCACAAGTTTTTCAAACATTAATTTTCGAAAGCCACATAACAATCATCAACTGAGGGTATTGTTTATTTTTTGTTCTTAGTTTGTAAAAACAGCCTGGTTTCTTCAAAAAATAAAATAAGTTTAAGTGTTTTACTGCAATTAAACCAACAAATATTGTTAAGCAACAGCAAGACTATCAGTCAGTAAGTCACTAGTAACATCAGTCACTATTTAAACAATTTTACTTAATCAATGGCTTTCTCAGCAAGGAACTTTTTAACAGTCATGAAATATGCACCATTAGCAGTTGCAGGTAGCGGTGCCAACCTAATTAATTATTCTCTAATGTCATTAGATGTGCAATTTTGAGCAAAAACTGCTTAACAAGCAGATTTACTTATGTCAATGCTTTTGTTTAGAGATGACAAAATAAAAGGAGAGGACTTCATGTCTTCTTTTTTACTCATTTATGCATTCTGCTAGTATAGGATTTGTTCTATTATTGTGTTTCTTGGTGAAAGAATGTTTTTGCCTGTTGACTTAATTTATTTTTGTTGCAAAATCTTCAAGAAGTGAAGGGGCATATGCTAAACAAGCTTCTTGAGAAAGGTCACTCTCATTAAAATACTTATGGTACCAAGAAGGGCTGTGAAACTTGAAGCCATGGATTTTGCAAGCTTTTTTGTGCAATCCTTACTAGCATATTTAATCATAGATGTTGATTCTCTTCTGCCAAAATCAAGTATTTGCACAAAGTTTGATTTTTGGTGAGCCTCTTTAATCTTGGCACGTTCAGTATAAGGGTGAAGTCAGATTTTTTCAAGCTGATAAGCTTCCTGAGATGCAACCTAATAACCACATTTCCCTTGTTTAATCACTTCTTTTGAAAATTAGATTTGGGATTTATTTGTAATGCTGTTTTACAGATGATATTCTATATACCAGTGTTTCACACTGTAAAACACACACTACTTTAGCCTAAAACTTGATGAAAGAAAATGAGCTGTTGAAAAACAGTACAAATTAAATATTAAAGGGGGATTGAAGTGTGCTTAAGATAGCTCCATAATATATTCATTGGGTTTCCTGAAGCGTTGGGTTTCATTGTTTATACTCATTTGGCTGTTCCCATGCCGCCCACCTTCTACCTGAATTACCTATTGCATACAACTTTGGAATAAATTGTAGGCAGCCAGGGAAAAATACAGCACCATTTGGAGCTGTGTTTTTTGTATGTATAAATGGTGGTGGCAATAAAAAGAAGAAGAACAAGACGCTATATCTGGAATAAGAAAAAGGAAGCATTTTGCTTAGCGCTTTAGAAACTGATAATGACCTCCAAGACAGATCCCTGGCTATCATATTGTGAAAAAGAGGAAGAAGCAGCCACTAGAAAAAAAAAATTATAAGTCGGAGAATCATCCCCCTAAAAGATATTTTTTGATGGGGATTATTTGAGACCCACAAAGCAAATAATAAACTATATTTAATGCCAAATTCCACTCTGAAATTTAACATAGAATTCATGCAGGATCAAATAGCCTCAACCTGCAGGCTTTCACTTACCAACTCCCTAATTCATATTACCTCACTTCCTCATCCCTGTGTTCCAGATCCTGCAATACAAAGGACAAAACAGTTGATTGTTCCCTATTTTAGTTTCAGTGTAATGAGTTGACATTCATGCATCTTTTTAAATATCATGATAATATAAAATATCATGATCTTTTTAAAATAATTTGCTAAAGTACCTCAAATACGATAAGCTACATACCCTCAGCTAAAACACTGGTTGATCACACCTTCACAAAGAGTTTGAATTTTGAAATGTAGACTAGGATAGTTCAGTGCCTTGCATCCAAGGATCTTATACAAGAAATATAAATTGCAGTGAACCGTAAAAGACTCAAAGAAAGAAAAAGAAAAAGGACTGAAGAGCTAATAGTTCAACAATAGAAGAATTGATTCAAACTTAAGGCTCTCTTCTACTCTCCCAAGCTTTACATGAAATTCTGGCAACATGTCCTATTTTCTCCTTATTTCTATATTCTATGAATATGTCATTCCACCATTTTTTGCATTAAAAAAAAATCAACTAACAGAAGGTTGGTGACTAGGGGAATATTACACAAATTGTCAGGGAAATCGTAATTAAGTTATTGTAGATCTTCAAGCTAAACTCACTAAAATAGTTATAATTCAAATTTTATCTGTATAAATTACAAACTATTTTCTTAATCCATGTAGGTTTTACTCTTCCTGGAAAAAGTGTTTTTTATCTTGCTTAAAGTAGTATGCAGTATTATCTCTGCTATCATTTTTTATCTGTCTTGTTTTGACTCTGAGTCAATACCAAGCAATTTTTTTGGGAAGGGTTCTGTTTTTAAACTAGGTCACCTATTAGATAGTTATTGAATCTATCATTATCCCAGAGAATAAATATACTGGATGAGTCAAATTTACTGTATTAAGTAACAGACCACTGTTTTATCTCAAAGTAGAGCCTGAATGTCTAGAAGATTCTTCTTTGATGGTTGGGTATCGTAACAGGTAAACGAGAGAGAGAGAGAGAGAGAGAGACTAATTCTGATCCATGGGTCCTTTCTTCCTGGAGAAATGGTCTGATAACTGTTCTCCACAACTAAGTAAGGTACCAAGTTCAAAAGTGATATACCAAATCATCTCTTTTTTCTTGCTTTGGTATAGAAATTTTGTGAGAGTTTACCTCTTCCGTTTCTTTTCTTTATTTTGCTTCTTCTTTGAGAATTAATTTTTCAATGGTCACTATTTGGAAAATATAGAGGGTAACTGCCTCCCTCCTTTGTAGTTTATTTTCTTTCAATTTCAACTTAGATTCATACAAATCTTTCAAGCAAAAAAGGGGTAAGCTTATCAAGATTTAAACCTAAAAATATTTCAAGGAGAAAAAACCTTAGTTAATTAGTAATTAAATATAAATGGTAATGGAAAAGTTGGGGTCAAGGGGGTAAAGTAAATAACTAAATTCTTTGGACACTGATTTTTTTCTTGAGGCGGACAAATTTGTGGTAGGAAAGGGGTCATCCCTGTGCAGAAGTGTTCTAAAGTCTATTTATCTATACTTTTGTAATTTAGGTTTCACCAAGAGGAATATTAACAGTTTGTTACCCAAGACTGAAATCCTGAAAAGTAAGAATTTGTAATAACAGTTCAAAGGGTGTGAGTGAAATTAGTACCCATATATTGCTGTAAGATGAAATTGACGTTTTTAGTATTCCTGCTGGCTGTAACGATTTTAGCAGAGTGTGTTTTTTGTAAAGACTTAGAAACTAATAGGGCTGAATCAGATTCAAACAAAGTAAAATACAGTGATGAAAATAGAAACAAGGCAGGCAATGAGGTTGATTCAGATTCAAGTGACATTCAAGTAACTAATGAGGCAGATGTTACAATTGAAGATGATATAGATAACAAGCCTGGAGATACCGAAACAAACAAAGAAACAGTTCAAAACACAAAAGGACCATCCCTGATGTTGGATCCCAAAGCGTATCTTGATGGCAATGAAGCGAAGATTGAAAGTGATATGATTGATGAAGTAATCAAAGAACAGAAAAATATCATAAAGCAATTGTTGGATAGTATCCAGTTTGAGATTTTTAGTGAGGATGATGATGATGGCACTGAGGATGAGTCAAACTTGGACAAGGAAAATCTGACAGGCGACAATGTGATTGAAGGTACCATGACAGAAATTACAAAACAAATTGGTGATTCAAAAAATAGGGGAGACCAAGTAGATGTACAATCTGATTCTAAAGAGAAGCCAGGTGAGTGGATTTGCATTTAGTAAGCCTATTAAGTTATAATTGTTGATCCTGTAGGTTATACTTCAGCTGTCGCCAAAACAGAACTTTTTTTGTATAAATGACCCAGACATGCATTTATTTAGATGGAATAACAGTTAAAACAAAATAGAACATAAAGAGATTCTTTTTGCAAAGTTGTGGACTAATATATATGCATCTTTATTTGATGTTGTACAGGAGGAGAGGGGAGGATAAATTTTCAACATATATTAAAAATTCCTACCTAGTCTGAATTTTATAATTAAAGTATTAAAAAAAAACATTGCAAAAGACTACAACTTATTTAACATTTGAATGAAGATTTAGTTTTGTTCTGAAATTCAAATAGCAATACCACTTTTTTTTTGTTGGGAATATTACAGTCCAGCCATGATATAAAAAATGGTAGTGTTACCCTCCATAGAAAAAGAGGGGACAAGGGCACCTGCTTTTAACAGACCTGTACTCAATGCTATTTTTTAAGCACTATTGCGTAAATGCAGTTTTGCTGCTTGTGATGTTTGGAATCTATTCAAAACTGGAACCACTGGGGTTCAAAATCCAAGAAAAATACTTGCAATCAGACACTGGTGCTTTCATAACATGTTCAGTCCCTGCAGATGTCTTTGGAACTGGGAGTTTCAAAACAGTATTACTTTGGGGGACTACAAGCTCGTCTGAGAAAGAAACTAAGTACTCCCAGTAAGAAACAAATCGTAAAGATTACATCTAGAGACAGAGAGCTACTAGTTACCATGTGCACAACTGTCTCAGCTCAAGGTACTGCTATCCCACTATTCATGATTTTTCAAAGGATGAAGTATCTCTCACACATAATAGAAGAATCTCTGCTAGGAAACGTGTTTTTTTTTTAATCCTTCAGGATGGATGACTGGTGATAAAATTTTTTCTGAAGTACTTCATTTGACACTACAAGCCAAGTGTTGACAGAGCAGTGCAGCTTCTATTGGACAATCAGACTATTGTCAATACCTATGGAATTAAGGTATTTTATTTTGCAATTGTAAAGGCCAAACATAAATTCCTTTAATGTTTTGATTTTGTTTTTCCACCTATTGTTATTCTATTCATTTTAAATGTGTGTATACTTTTCTTCTGAGGAATGTAATTAGTGTTGTACTGACTTTTCTATTCTTTGAATGTTTTCAGGCAAAAATACTACAAAGTATTTGACAGAAATGCATCTAATTACAATTACAATTTAGCTTAAGCCTGGGATCTGTTCGGGTGTATTTTTCCCAGCTTCAGGATCATTTTTAAAATTGACATATTCTCGCTGATGACAATTATAACAGTTGCTGGAACATTAAAACTGAGATGTCATCTTTTGCAGAGATAATAGTAACAGAAGCGAAATGGAATGTCATACAGGACAACATGTTGCTAAAAAAGAGAAAAGATTTAGAGTCAAAGCTGCTCAATGAGCTACTCATTCCAAACAATCCTGTGCCTACCTCAAAGAAAAAAGTTCTGACTGAGGAAGAAGAGAAAGGTATTTATTTTTGAACTCTTTCTGATTACTAGTTTTTAAAGTATCTTTAAAGTGATCTTACTAAAAGAGCCAACTTTGCTAAAAAGTTGCTTAAAAGAGCCAACTTTTGATTTTAAGTCTCTGATGTTGTAAAAGTTTTTCTGATTGATAATGGTCATGTGTAATCAATAGTTCATATTTTTCATAAACTGTGTCCTAGCAATGTTTTTTTTAGTGCTTAGTATGTTTTTATTTTATATAAAGAGGCTGTCTTAAATTCTTATATATATATATGACTAGCATGGTATTGTATTTTAAGTGTCATAGTCAACAACAACCCTTTTAACACGAACGAACCGTTAATGTCACCAGCACCAACAGTTCACAGTGGAACAAAACCTCTACTTTGTTTAAAGCTCTCTTTTCTCTTCCACACGAGCATTCGTAATGGAGCATGCCTAGGAGCATTCCTAATTCCTTGAAACGTTTTCCCTAACACACCATCTTCACTTCTTCTCATCATTTTCTTTGTACAGCTTCTTGTTCCATATTTTCAAGTGATTGGCTAAAATCACCCTCGGGCAATACCTCTGGAAAACATCTAGCACATTTATATTTGTTCGTTTAGAGTTGGCGTAAAATTAGGAGAATTTTGAGCATTCTTAATGAAAATTTTAGTAAAACGAAAGCATTTTTGGATATTTTGAGAGTTCTTGGTGGAAGAATAGGTTTGGAAATTAATCAAACAGTTCGTTGTAACGAACTGTAAATAAGGAGGGATCCGGCTCAGTAGTAACCGAAACTCTAAAAAACGAAATTTTGATACCTATAAATACATGAAAACAATCGGATTTTTATGGTGACTTCAAATATGTAAGTCTCGTCAAGTTTAGTCTTACTCATCAAAAGTTAAAAGCCTGGGAATATTTGCCTTATTTTCGAAAAAAGGGGAAACAACCCCTAAAAGTCATAGAATCCTAATATAAAATCACACCATCAGATTCAGCTTATCAGAGTATCTACTGCATAGGTTTCAAGCTCCTATCTGCAAAAATCACTAATGCGTGTTTATTTGTGTTTTTTTTCTTCCCAGTGGTGATCGTATCGACCCAGTGGCCCTAGAATATTACGAGAGGGCTCACTCGAATGTAAATGAAAAGTTCTAATGCCCTTTTTAAGTTGCCAAAAATTGGCGTTCAACTAGACCCTCTCCCATGCTAATTTTTATCTCAAAGTCACCCGATCAAAATCTCGAGATCAAAGATAAATATATCTTTGAGGATGACTTAGTCCTCCACAGCCCCTTGGGGAAGGAATGTAAGTTTTGAACTTTAGTAGTATCCCCATAATGCTTTTAAGGGCACAGATAGGGAGTATACTATCGGAACTTCTAGCCCCTCAAGACGTTATTACGTGCACCTAGGTCTGATGCAATAGCGCACATGTATAGTACACCCATAGCTTACGTAATTAGGATTGAGGCTGACTCAATCTCTTGTGACTTTGCTTCAGTATTAAAAAAAGTTCAGTGTGTCAACATCAAGGATACATTAGTAATGGATGGTTTTACTTTATTGGATATTAAAGGTGCCAACAATAGCGTAATGAAACCTAGAGTAACTAATGTCGCAGTAGAAATAAAAAGAGTTGTCGGCTAACCCTAGAATGGGACGAGATTTTTGCACAATATGTTATATCATTGAGCAAACTCAAGTAGGAAGAACAGTTATGGTTTTCAGCAAAAGTGAATATAATGCATATACAAAGATTACTAGACGGATTAAATGAAGTAGTAAAATATATTGAGGACAATGATCTGAATAAATCTATAAAAAGAGCAAGTTTGTTACTGGCGAGATCTGTTGTTAGTCTAATCGGTGGCGAGAGTGTAAGGATTAAAAATAAGTGGGTTTGAGAAACAAAAAATCATAAGGAATCTATTGACTTTCGAAAAATGGTTAATTGTAAATGATGATTTCCTTGAGGTATCTCTTCAAACGCAAATATTCTCTCAAAGAAAGCTTAACGATATAACGAGAAATGAGTCTCCATCATTGTACTATTGTATGGATCTTTTAAATCGTGGCCCAGATGCATTTACTCAATTTATTGATATATTAAGTGAAACAAAACAAAATAATATAAATTTTGTGACGTCACTCTTCCTCCTCCTAGAATATTTTTCATTTTCCCTAGTCAGTTTGTTTTTGGAAGTGAGGCAGTCAACATCGGAAAATGTTTTACACATGTCCATTATGTTTGTATATATTGGGCAGCTAGTTATCCTGTGAGAATTGTACTTTTGTTGATGTCTATAATGAAAAGTGTAGATTATGCAACCCATGTAAATTGCATAGAGGACACGCAGAGAAAACTGAACACTATTCCTGTCTTGAAGAGATTTATGACTCTCACCTTAGAGGTTTCCAATGCTCCAATTTCCACTATGATAAATGTAATCAATGAAAAAACACTTACCCTGGTATGATTGCAAAAAGTCTAAAAGTGATTTACGTCTATTTAAGAAACTGGTATCGCCATGGTTTTAAATTGTTTTGGAAGAAGAACCTGGTCTATACTTCAATTGCTAGAATAATAAATGAGTCTGGCCTTTACGACATCGCTCTGAAGATGCAGGTTGCTATGATTATAAACCTATAGACTTTTATTCGGGTGTTACAGAAAGCGATTCTTCTTATGATAATTCTGTACGTTACATTGCTGCAAATAAGGAAATTGAAACACGTGAGTTTTATAACATGAATAAAAACAGTATTGTTGACTTTAGGAAGAGATATAATAACAATGAAGTTACATTATATTGTAGAAAATGTGGCACTGACTTTGCCTACCAAGATGAATACAAGTTCAATTCTACGAGCTACTGCCACTTATCGTTCTCGATGATTACCTATACGTGAAAGAAGAAATAATCATTTATTTATTACCCACTTGTTTTAACGAACTAAGCGGAGTAAAAACACTAAAGAAAAGAAAAACAATACAAGACAGACAATACAATCGATACAATATAATCAAGGGTGGTAACAGGGTTCAGTACCTAATCTAGCATAAAGTTTTTTTTTAAACAAAGATAATATTCGTGGCACAAAACTTTCTATTAACCTTCCGATCTCTATATGAACACGGCAGATACAACACATATTTGCCATAACGAAAATACAGAACTTCTATATTTTGTAAATCTCGACTATTAAGAAACGGACGTTAACCGGCCAGAAATAATATAGAATGATCGCAATCCCAATATGTAGATTAATTTCTGGATAAAGCCTTTCGTAAAAATCTGCATCGGTTCAGGACAATTCTCGCGTACAAAATTTTAAATTTACTTTTAACATAATTATTTTTATCTTTATTATATATTATTTATCTTTTATATATTATATTTACTTTTTACATTTTTATTATTAAGTTTGAGGTCGATTTCATCTAAAGACTTAGAAACAAGCTGGATTGACTTAATTAGACTAGATTGAGTGCGGCTAATGAAAAATAAATAATCTGTATATGTCATATACGGAAGATTTATTTAACCAAAAACATGATGGATTAATACGTGGGAGAACAGAATAAAGACAAGTATTAAAAAGATACGGGGATTGGATTCTTCCTCGCCTAAGACCAGAACGGATAGGGATATTATCAATGTAAGTATCACCTGATTTTAGTTGAGCATATGAATTAGCATACCAAAAGTGAAGAGTTGATATAATAGCCACATTTACATTAAGTGTCCAAATAAAGGATTTGTACATACAAATTTTACTAATAAACAAATTTGAAATCATTCTTAAACATTTCACTCTTAGGGTACTGAAATTTATATTATACATGTAAGAAAGAGTTTTTCGACTAAAAAGTCGTTCAGTCGAGGATTGTCACCATAAATGCTAAAAAATTCACTGTAAGTATATTCGCGACATCGGAAAATAAAATATGATAGTGCATGAAAACTACAGCTTTTGGTTGATAAATCTTGCACTCGTATTTGATTTTGAGTTTTGAAATAATTGTGAATCTCGATCTAGGGATTGCATTGTCAGTCGATATAAGGTCCTCTAGGATTTATCAAAGGATGAATTGTAGAGTGGAATTCCATTTACTTTACATACAAGATATGATTGTCGAAACATTTCAAATTTATATGGAGAATTTGTCCATGATTCAACAGCACAGTTACTTTTTACAAAAGCCAAAGCAAGCTTTAAAGGAATTTCCTCATTGATAAATGAAGATTCAGTGTAGGTGTGAGTCCCCGTAGAAATATGTCGTTGATTCGTGATTGTAGGAGGAAGGAGCAATTGACGTTGTTTCCACTTGCTCTTAGTTTTCAAGTGCCAAAGCAACATAACTTATAACTTGTAGTTTTCGTACATGAAGTTTTGCCGAGGTGAGTGGAAACTGTCATATCAGGTGCAGTGCCAACTACTCTTCGCAAAATAAAATTGGACGGTATAAATTGTAGCTTTATATCAATCTTTACGTTAGGAGGCAACCTTTAAGGTACATGAAATATCTCGTGGTTTATTTTTCCAACCAAGTGTAAGTTTTTAGTTTTTGCACCTCTAAGTATATTGCTAGTGTCAATGTCCGTTTTATTATAGGACTTGGTATCTACCAAGTGACAAATAGCGATCGCAAATTCTATTGGTCTGTCGGTCCCGGTTTTGTTAGTTTAGGCACTTCCAGGCAATCTAGGACTATGCAATTTGGCAGGCGTATCAGGAACCATTCGACCATCTGGGGGAAGGGGAGTGGGGGAACGGTTAAATCGGAGAAAATCGAAAAATGAGGTATTTTTTAACTTACGAACGGGTGATCGGATCTCAATGAAATTTGGTATTTAGAAGGATATCGTGTCTCAGAGTTCTTACTTCAAGATTTGACCGGATCTGGTGACATTTAGGGAAGCTGGGGGGGCTAAAATCCTGGAAAACGCTTAGAGTGGAGGGATCGGGATGAAACTTGGTGGGGAAAATAAGCAAAAGTCTTAGATATGTGACTGATATAACCGGAACAGATCGTCTCTATTTGCGAGAGTTGAGGGGAGGGTTAATTCAGAAAAATTTAAAAATGAGGTATTTTTAACTTGCGAAGGAGTGACCAGATCTTAATGAAATTTCATATTTATAAGGACCTCGTAAATCAGATCTCTTATTTTAAATCCCAACCGGATCCAGAGTCATTGGGGGGAGGGGAGTTGGGATAGAACTGGAAATCTTGGAAAACACTTTAAGCGGAAAGATCAGGATTAAAATTGGTGGGAAGAATAAAAACAAGCCCAAGATACGTGACTTACACAATCGGACCGGATCCGGTGACATTGGGTGGAGTTGGGGAGGGAACCTAAAATCTTGGAAAACACTTAGAGTTTAGGGATCCAGATGACACTTGGTGTGAAATATAAGCAGAAGTCCTAGATACGTGATTGACATAATCGGAACAGATCCTCTCTATTTGTGGGAGTTGGGGGAGGGTTAATTCTGAAGAATTAGAAAAAATACGTATTTTTAACTTACGAGGGAGTGATCGGATCTTAATTAAATTTCATATTTAGAAGAACCTCGTAACTCAGATCTCTTACTTTAAGTGTCGACCGGATCTGCTGTCGTTGGGGTGGGGGGAGTTGGGGGGACAGGAAATCTTGGAAAATACTTAAAGCGGAGAGATCGGGATGAAACTAGGCGGGAAGAATAAAAAAATGTCCAAGGTACGTGACATAAATAATCGGACCAGATCCGTTCTCTTTGGTGGAGTCGGGGGGGGGGAGTAATTTGGAAAATTTAGAAAAACTAGGTGTTTGTAGCTTACGAACGGGTGATCAGATCTTAATGAAATTTGATCTTAGAAGGATCTTGTGCTTTAGAGCTCTTATTTTAAATCCTGACCAGATCCTGTGACATTGGGGGGAGTTGCAGGGGGAAACTGGAATTCTTGGAAAACGTGAAAATTGAGGTATCTTCATCTTACGAATGGATGATCGGATTTTGATGAAACTTGATATAAAGAAAGATCTTATGTCTCATACGCTCTATTTTCAATTCAAATCGATTCATGACATGGGGGGCTGGAGGGGGAAAGGTAAACGCTCAGATTGGAGGGATTGGGATGAAACTTGATGGGAAGGATAAGCTCAAGTTATAGATACATGGTTGACATAATTGTAACGGATCTGTTCTCTTTGAAGGAGCTAGGGGGTGTTGATTGGGAAAAAATAGAAAAGTTAAGGTATTTTTAACTTAAGAACGGGTGACTGGATCAAATCCCGACCAGATCTGATGACATTGGAGGGGGGGGAGTTGGAGGAGGAAATCGGAAATCTTGAAAAACGCTTAAGAGTGGAGAAATCGGGAGGAAACTTTGTGGGCAGAATAAGCAGATGTCGTAGATACGTAATTTACGTAACCGTACTGAATCCGCTCTCTATTGGGGAGTTAGGGGTTGGGGATCAGTGCTCTGCCGAGTTCGGTGCTTTTGGACGTGCTAGGACGATGAAAATTGGTAGGGATGTCAGAGAGTTGCACAAATTGATTTGACAAAGTCGCTTTACTCGATTAGATCATCTGGGGGGCCTAAGGAAGAGGAAAAATGAGGTATTTATTATAACTTACGAATGGGTGGTCGGATCTTAATGAATTTTAATATTTAGTAGGACCTCATGACTCAGAGTTTTTACTTTAAATCCCGATCGGCATTAAGCCTCTGATTTTCGTTTTTAATCAATCTATTGATTCTTAGAATTATTTATATAGAGTTATATGTAGCTCATACCTTATGAGCTCTTGGCCCTTCTGGCCTCGTCACAAGTGTTATATTAGCTCTTAGCGTTTGTATTCGTATCCAATAGTCATGCCTCTCAGTTTTTTATAGGACATAAGAGTCATCAAAATGAATTGTATATAACTTACATAGTTTTAAAGATTATTGCTTGTGCTCACCAATGTTCCATTTATGTAGACACCGGTTGGCTAAATAAGTTGTATAGTACACAATTTTCATAGGATGCCCCCTCTGCTGCACTTGGTTTTTCATTTTTAGATTTTTTGACAATCAAATCTAAATCTATAAATGTGGAAGTCAAATCTACGAATTAATCTTCACTGGCATAAATTTGAAGACGTACGTTTTCCGAGAGCGGTTGCTGCGGTTAAAATTGTTCATAGTAACCATGTTTTACACTCACATATACATTTTCTCCATTGAAAAAATTTAGATATGAGTTGACCGAATGATGAGGTTCTTTATGGGGCAGATATGCCATTTTTTGAAAAGGCATCTTTTTTCGATCTGACAGAATTTACTTGCTTTTTCTTTTCTGACGTGATGGATATTTTACGCTTCCGCCCTGACTTGAGACTGATGAGATTTTTCTTAACCTTTTTAAACATTTTCCCGCTTTGTCGGGATTTCAATCACTCGCCGATGGATCGTGAGCTAGACCTAAGATTTTCTGAAATACTATCTTTAAAATCCTTCCCAGAGCCCCAACCAAGTAATGTAAAGGACGCAAAATACGTGACAACCGGTGCGATATTTTTTTAGCCAGAGATAATGCAGAGTGAAACAACGTAACAAACCAATTGCCGAGACCGTAACTTGACATTGACGAACGACCCCTGTAATAGTCCATCTCATGATCCAATTGTTGCGGTCCAAGAGTTGCAACATAGCAATCAATATCAGAGCAAACAAAAGTATTTTTTCCATTAGCCATCTAGTTATTGAATAAGTCGAAAATGACATGTAATATCAGCCAAACCTTTTATTATTGCTAGAGGATCGCCCAATTCACTTCTTAACGTTAGATGACAGACCTCTAAATGCGAAGTGTTGACTGGAATAAATTGAAGGTGCTTTATATTGTAGTGGT
This sequence comes from Artemia franciscana, assembly GCF_032884065.1. NCBI lineage: Eukaryota > Metazoa > Arthropoda > Branchiopoda > Anostraca > Artemiidae > Artemia > Artemia franciscana. The sequence continues at coordinate 36,824,924 of NC_088869.1, read as the reverse complement.
GAATGTGTTTATATGTGGTTTTCCGATCAAGAATACGTAGAAGGGGGAAATTGTCATTACCAACTCTCGATGTCTCGACAAAGGATGCGTAAAGAATTATACAATTTTCTAATGAGAAGCCAGGGGGATAGTCTTGCGAAATGATACTTTCCATCTCACTGATGCTTCCAGTGCTTTGACCATTGATTATATTTTGTTTAAAACTAAGATCATCTCCCAGATTTTCTTTGAGATTAACCTTCTCATTTCCAGGGGAGAAGTAATGTAAATCTAGCCCTGTTCCAATTAATAGTTAAAACGGATTGCACCATTCTTACGAGAAGGGATTCTTCTATTGATGGCTCGACACAAATCAGTCGTGCTACCATATTCCTTGTATGATAATGTGTTGAAAGGATATTCACATGATCTCGTTGATTCTATCCCCTCCTCACTAATGAGTGGCCAATCATGAGGTCTAACTTTAATCTCATATGCACGATATTTTCTCAGGATATCAAATGTATTTTTAAAAATACAATCAGGAAGAGCAACTTCATGCCCTCCCTCAAATTTGATGGAGAGAGAGAGTTTTGTCAAAAAAATTGCTTGTTTTATTTAAATCGTCATAGAGGGGGTCAGAGGCATTGGACATGAATGTCAAATAAAAATCATTAGACATTGTGAATGTCCTTAACGGCAATCCAAGAATCAAAATTTTGTCGATTCCTAGAGCCGTATCCTAGCCAGTGAACAAGCAACTGTCTCCTACCGTTGCGAGTGTGACTCTTTAATATCTTTTCAATTTGATACATTCCATTATTTTGAAGTTTTGTAATTCATAATCATAAGAACCGCCAAGAATTTCGTCATCTTTCATGTCACGTAGACAGTACGTTACAGGTTTAGTGTATAAGACTTTTACTCCTTAATAAGTTCAGTGGACCTCTCGTAATTCCCTTTTTCAAAAATAGTAGTTCGATTGATTCGAATTATATCACCAACATTAATTTTTTTCGTCACAATCTTTTCATTGGAGTATTGTTTAGGAAAAATGTCATGTATATTGTTACTGTGATGAACTTCAGGAGGACTATGATTGAAAAAAGATTGATAAGGACGTTGATTATTAATCAACATGATTTTATCTAAATCTTGACTAAAAGCTGCAGTATTTTTTAGTGTATAATATTTTGAAATTGAAAGTCGAATGGTTCTTATCATTCGTTTAGCCAACGCCGCCTTTATAGGACTGTGACTATGATAGAGTATTGTATTATATTTAAATGAAACCTTTTTTACATGTGAATTAACAAATTCACTCACCGACCTGTTTGAATTTTCCTATAAGAATCTTTTTCGAATATAGATTCAAGGGCTCTAGCAACTTCGTCACCTCTCTGAATGCAATGGAACGGCGTATGCATAACGACTAAAAACACTGATTGCAATTAAAATATACTTTTGCGGTCTATTATGACGTCTTTGAGTCTCATCTAGAGTTAAAAGATCTTTTGTAATATACGTAAAGGAAAAATGGCTTTAGTTTTTCGATAATAATTACCGCGAGCTCAATTATCTTGATGAAGGGTACAGCTGGGTTCATTCTGTAAACACTCTTCTGCTAGCTTCTTTTCAACTCCAGCTACTTTAGAAAGTGTAGTGGAGGAGCTTAAGTCCGTCGATTTTTGAATTGAAAAGGGAATAGTTGTGGGAAAAGTCAAGTCATGGCCAATTGTAGAAAAAGCCAAGACAGATTGTCCAATTAAATGGGTATCAAGTCAAGGCTAATTTTACCCCTTTGATTGCCTTCCCGCCTCACCAAAATTCTCATAAACTCGTTTCAAAACTTGAGCCATTTTGAACGTAAACGCCGCGTGAAGCGTCCGCTACCCTTTTGCATACTAAATATGGTGGAAAGACACTTTGGTTTAATACCCTTTAAATCGCCACACTCACTTGGCGTGCTTTCCGAAAACGAGTATCTTTTAATATTTCTCCAAATTATTTTAATCGTTCTAAAACAATTTTATTCCAATAAAAATTTTTTGGAAACCCAATAAAATTCTTTTACGATTTCAAATCAAATCTGATACCAAACAGATTAAACTGAAACTCTTACCGTGGATTAGAACTTCATTCTTTTTGTCGCCAATTTGTACACATTCATTTTCAGCGAGATATGTCAAGATCCTTCTACTTTGCTCACGATACGAATCGGGCATTAGGTTTACAACCCTTGATGCACCCCTTAGATAAATCTTCCTATTGTTTTGGCGTTTTTAAAGTTTCAGAGCTTTCAGTAGTTGGAGCTTGATCAATGACATGTACTTTGAAACGTTTTTCACGGTAGTGTTTATGCTTATCAACACGTTGAAGTGCATTTCGAAGCATAACTAATTTTTATCGTTGGCAATTGTTTCATTGTTAATACATTTATCAAGATTTTGTTCAAAATGCTCTTTTGGTGAAAAAGCGAGTTAGATTGGTGTCAATTTATAGGATATATCCATTTCTAGAGAATAGTGTTTATAAATCCTGTGATTATCTGCAGCAATAATGAAAAGATGCTACCATCCACTTGAACAAGTCGTTTTGTTTTAAAGATTTTTCCTTTCTTTCCGCAAGCTAGGACACGTACAAGGGATCGATGTTGTCTTTTCTGTTGCCTAACACCTTCTGACAGTAGACCATTGCCTTCAGTTACATTAAACAAACCTCACAGAGGAGATTAACGAATTCATTGTCAATACCATGTTTGAGTGTAGCCTTCCTATGCCATGGTTTTGAATTACCTAGGACGGAAAATAAATATCTGTTTTCATGTAGATTCTTCAATGTTATGATGGCAACTAATGACTTTTTTACTACCCGTAGGTAGATATACGGTAATTTGATTGTCAAAATTATCCATTACCACACCTTATTCTCTGGGTGGGTTTTGATTGAGATTCAATAGAATGTGTTCATAAGATTTATTAGTAACTTGATTGTATTCTGAGAGTAAAAATTTCGGTTCTCCAGGATATATTTGCTTTATTGACGTTATGAGAGCACTTGAAAAGAATTTTTCGTAATAAGACAGGACCATGATTAACAGTAACATCTCTTGAGACCATTCTTTAATGGATTCGACTAAATCATCAATAATCAACCAAGAGTATGGTTCAATAATATTAAAAATGTCAAATCCTCGTATGCATTTTATGTTTGGTAGAATATCCTTTATTTTATCATAGGATTCTTGCCACACACTATAGCAATAATAGATATTTTTTTAGTTTTCTAAAAACATTTTATTACGATTTTGAATTATTTTTATTAAAATTGTTGTTTTACCCGACATTGAACGTCCGAAAAGAAAATTTTTAATGGTATTTTAAGTTTATACATATTCCCCCAATGTCAAAATACCACCGAGTGAACCTAATCTCGATCTCTTTAAAAAACACTTAACAAATAGAATACAAGGTATCTCTAATGCATAAATAAATACACTACAATTTCTTAAAACAACATAAAATAGACACTTGAATATATTTACATGGGCTATAAAAAACAATTCGACATGCCACTGGGCGAGGAGGCCGGGCAGGGCTGGAAGGTGCGGTAGGCAGAACGGTGACCGGAAGGCATGGTCGGTGCGAGCTGGGGTTGGTTGACAGCATGTAAAACAATAGCAAAATATAAAGTACTATTTGAAACATTGACTCTGCTTTGCGCAAAAAATATAAAAAATAAAATCTATAAATACAAACAAATAAAAATGCAAAAAACACTACATATGAAAAAAACACACTGATGAGCTGGAAACTGTCGGGGTAGAGATTGAGAAAGCTGTTGGGATAGAAAAAAGAGGGCCCTCCACCCACCGACTATCGAACTTTCTCCAGACTGAGACGCCGTCTATAATCTACATATACGTTTCAATATGAAGTAATATAGTGACCATGTGATAATACCTTCACACCAGCCGTATATATATGGACTTTATCCGATATGGTCGAAATGGTATTTTTCTCGACTCGAACTGTATTGTATTTAAATATTAAAGACCGAATCGCTATGACCTTCGCTCTTGGAACTAAATTATTCTCTACACAGTTCCTGTAAACACTCATATTGAAATTTTCCTTTACATTGTGCGAAGGCACCCCCTTACAGACTTTTATGTCCTCATCATGTGTTTGTACACAGTACACCTTCGGACCAGCAAGCACACCATGGGATATCAAGTCGCTCCCCGTCTCAGATTTCAAAAATAACAACTGATTTGGGGCCTGGCGCTTCGCTAGCTCCGGGTAAATGGACTCGTCCCAGTTGGTATAGTCTCTTCGAGACCTAATGTGCTTACCATTTTCCAAATCGTCTAATAAATTATCAGTTTTAACTTTTAACAACAATGGATCTGTGCCCCCATAATAAGTTTGAATTTGCCCCTCCCCCAGCTGTTTGAGCTTGCACACATTGAAATAAAATTCCAGTGTGAGTTTTTTGGAAATTTCTGGAATGGCACGGCCAGCGGCAATGTTTTTATTTAATTTTACACCTCTTATTTTCTGTTTTAAGAGGACCATATTGGAGCCCATGAAATTGGATCTGCAACGATTCGGGTACATTCTTTTGGGTCAGTGACAACGTCACACCGTCTCCTATTGCCTACAGTCTTGCACATCCTACCAAAGGCCAAATTTAAAATGAATTAAAATTTCTTTTTGACCTTTTTTCTTTTTGGAACGTTTACTGACATAGGTGTCAATAAACGTCTTCATGTATGTCTTTTGGTTGAATTGGAGGGCGCCATGAATTTTGTGACATTGAAATCATTGGCCAGGATCCACCGCAAAAGAATGTGATGTACAACAATCCTCTGTTTTGGATGAAAGTCAACAGTAAGGTTTTGTTTTGAAGGTGTCCAGTGTATACCCCCATCCTCTACCAAAGATAAATTATAGGGGTCGGCAATAAGCTTTTGTTCTGAAGGTGTTCAGTGCTTACCCCACCCTCTGCCAAAGATAGATTATAGGGACTCAATGAATCCCTAGGTGCCGGTTATTTATGCAAGGGAAAACAAATTTCTTTACTGAGTCATGAAGTTCCACTGGCATTCCACCATCAATTTTGAAAAACCATCCCTGTGGTCAATTCTTCTCAATAGTCATAACGTCAAGGAAATTTGGAGCAGAACGATTGACCAACTATTTGTAATTCCCACTCGACAAAGGGAGATGAGACATTGCCAACGGAAAAAGGGAATTCATATCCTAGAGAACTGCATTCGACTTTTCACTGGTGCTTTGCCCAGTTGGATCAGTTTCCTTGATACGATCCCCGTGGATAGCAAACCGTCCCCGCATGGATTCCTCTGCAAATAAGTGCTGATGCTCCTCGGTGATCAGACCTATTTTTTAATCATTGATTTTAAGAAGTAGATCTATCACTAGCTGAATAGTTAAAAATAATAACCCAAATCCAACACAAATTTCTCGTATTTTTTATCCATGTTTTTACTGACAATATAAAGCAACGTCAATATATCACTTGCCAGGTACATTTTACAATAATCCTCCCCATTTGTACATCCTCTCGTAGCTGAAACTTTTTTTTTAAATCCATAATTGGCAGCGGTGCATTGACGATCGTGAAGTGAATCATAAAACGCTTCGATGGGGGCAATTTTCATCACGTAGCTTTGAGATGGAGTTATAGTACTCATACGGGTATATACCCTTAGACATTAATAAATCATTCATTTCATCGTCTGGAAAGTGCTGTTTAAGGAGGGAAAAAATATTAAAATGAAATTTTTTTTTGTACATAATTTAGTTGGGGAAGGGTTTTGGGGAAGAAACTAAGTCTAAAAAGCGGATTCTATTCAAGTATATATTACCGTTTTTAACCGGTTGAATTCTAAGAGCAGCAACTTCTCAGATGATTTGGGTATGATTTTACATGAAAGAGACCCATCTACCCATGCGTCATCTGGGTCTGCAAGAATCGCTAATTTTTGCATGCGGGGGGGGGGGGGGCTGAAGGCCCTGCATCATTGCCGTGTAGGGTGGTAGTGGGCCCATTCTCGCTGCTTTGCTGGGAAGCCACGGAAGGGCCATATCTCCACATTGTAGGGTGGATGTTGTTGCCAACTTATCGCATACACTCGCCCTCTTTTGGAAGAAGGTTAGAACTTTCCTTAAAAAGAAATTAAGTTTTATTTTTCATGTTTTGAAAAACATCTTGCTTTGATCATTTATGGAAATTGGTTTTTATAAAAAGAAATGTACGTGATTAAAATACATCTTTTTTTCACAGATATAAATGAACATTTAAGAAGCGTGAAATTTAGTTTTCAGAAATATCTCACCCCATTGTTCCTCACCCGCCTTAACAGGACCAAAATAGATGCACCGAACCGAAAGTTCAACGTGTAACCCTTTGCTCTATGAAGAATTTAAGAATTTAACCATAGTAAGGGAACAGAAAAATTTGAGTTAACGAATATCATAGATCATAAACTTGTTTTTTTTTCTTTCTGTAATATAGTAAAGGACAATATCCGCCCCGTTTTCATGATTATGGAACAATAATATGTTATATTGACCGATTGAAGTCGGAATAGTTAGAAATTTAGATTACTCTCCTAAAAAATCAAGGATTATATTTAACAAAAATTTGCCGGCTGGTAAGAATCCCCTTTCATGTAATTATCAGAAGAACAGTTGTCAAATTAAGACTTTACATGATGGAAAGGTGTTATAAAGAGCTTAACCAACCGTATCTGTTTATACTTTTTTTTTAGCTGGCTGCTTCGATTAGTGGAAAGTGCTTTGAAATAGCAGACGACAAAAGTGTATATTTTGTGAGAAAATAAGATTATTCTATCCGTAATAAAACTTTTTTTAATGGGGGCGGATTAAAGCACTTAATGGAAAGTGCTTTGAAATAGCAGACGACAAAAGTGTATATTTTGTGAGAAAATAAGATTATTCTATCCGTAATAAAACTTTTTTAATGGGACGGATTAAAGCACTTAATGGAAAGTGCTTTGAAATAGCAGACGACAAAAGTGTATATTTTGTGTGAAAATAAGATTATTCTATCCGTAATAAAACTTTTTTTAATGGGGGCGGATTAAAGCACTTAATGGAAAGTGCTTTGAAATAGCAGACGACAAAAGTGTATATTTTGTGTGAAAATAAGATTATTCTATCCGTAATAAAACTTTTTTTAATGGGGGCGGATTAAAGCACTTAATGGAAAGTGCTGTGAAATAGCAGACGACAAAAGTGTATATTTTGTGAGAAAATAAGATTATTCTATCCGTAATAAAACTTTTTTAATGGGACGGATTAAAGCACTTAATGGAAAGTGCTTTGAAATAGCAAACGACAAAAGTGTATATTTTGTGAGAAAATAAGATTATTCTATCCGTAATAAAACTTTTTTAATGGGACGGATTAAAGCACTTAATGGAAAGTGCTTTGAAATAGCAGACGACAAAAGTGTATATTTTGTGTGAAAATAAGATTATTCTATCCGTAATAAAACTTTTTTTAATGGGGGCGGATTAAAGCACTTAATGGAAAGTGCTGTGAAATAGCAGACGACAAAAGTGTATATTTTGTGAGAAAATAAGATTATTCTATCCGTAATAAAACTTTTTTAATGGGACGGATTAAAGCACTTAATGGAAAGTGCTTTGAAATAGCAGACGACAAAAGTGTATATTTTGTGAGAAAATAAGATTATTCTATCCGTAATAAAACTTTTTTTAATGGGGGCGGATTAAAGCACTTAATGGAAAGTGCTTTGAAATAGCAGACGACAAAAGTGTATATTTTGTGAGAAAATAAGATTATTCTATCCATAATAAAACTTTTTTTTTAATGGGGGTGGCTTTTAGCTGTTAATTCAATATAGATGGTTAGGGTAGGTGAAATTGGTGGAGGCATGGTATGGACAGAGGGGGGTTACCAACATAATAGTAGATGTCTGATAGAAAATAGGCTATTTAGACGATTAGCGGTTTAACATATGTTTATCTGATATAGAGAGTTGTAGTAGCTCAAATTTGGTGGAGGGAGGGTATAGAAAGAGGGAGTCTTCAGCATAATAACAGCTGTCCGATCGAAAATTGGTCATTTAGACCATTAACGGTTTAATACACAATATGCCCTTTACCAACTTGCTTGAAAGTGGTTTGAATGAATTTTGCGTTAAAATAAGGTGATTCTATCAGCGATAAAACTTTTTATAGGGGAAGCTGCTTTAGATGTTTTCTAGTATAGGGATTTATAGTAGATCACCTTTGCTTGGTGGGTAGATATATAGAAAGAGGGACTCACCAGCATATAAGCAAAAATCAAATTTTTCTTCAAATTTCTGAGAGCATCCATTTTAAAATGATATGGCACCTACAGGATTATATGTAAGACTAATGGAAATTCCGTTCTTGTAGCTGTTTTTATATCCCCCCGGAGACAATGGAATCACTCGGCTTCCATGTTAGAATAGTAGTAGATGTTTTCCAGGAAATAACGGGGATTCTTTGTTCTATAAAATCAAGGGTCTCTCTAACTGCTCTGCATGTAGAAAATGGCTGCAAATTTGCTTGCAGAAAATGGTGGATATATTGAGATGATGCAAAGACCATGTCCTTGCTTGGTTGGGAGGGCCCCCCTGATGGTTTTTAAAGGGAAATCTAGATTTTGAAGGGGGTCTCATAGGTCTTTTAAAAAGAATCAGGGAAACTATCACATAAAAATCTTAGAAATCCTGAAGTAAACAAGCCCCTAGAGGTTTTGAAAGAACCATCTTAGAAATCCTGGGTTAAAGAAGGCCGGACCCTCATAGGTTTTTTTAAAAGAAACTATTAGGTAAAACCCAAGGAAATCTTAATTTAGCTGGCTCCTTGAAGGTTTTTCCTACATCCTTAGGTTTTTTAAGCGTTACAACCATAGAAATAATGAAGCAACTCACGCAAGATTGCGTCACTCTCAGCCTCAATTACGTAGCATACAGTGTACTATACACGTGCGCTATTGCGTCAGACCTAGGTGCGCTTAGTAAGGTCTTGAGGGGCAAATAGCTTCAATGGTTTACCCCCTCTCTATGCCTTTAAAAGCCTTATAGGGATATTACTAACTTTGCCCATTGTTTTATATATGGTATTGGTTATTGGGAAGTATACAGACGTTTTCAGAGGGGATTTTTTTTTCTGGTGGGGGGTCAGGAGGAGAAGGTTACATGGGAGGATCTTTCCACTAGGAATTTTCCATGAAGGGGGGCGTCGGATTTTCCAGTATTATTTACAAATTGGTCAGAAATTAAATAGATGGTATTTCCGCGCTACATAGGAACTTAAAATACTGTCGTTGCATATTTCAAAATTAAGCTTAGAAATTGTCTTGAGAATTAAAAAAAACTCTCGTGGCCCATGTCGGTTGCCATTTGATCCAAGAAGTTCTCCTTATAGTCCAATATATCCCTCTATCAAAAAGTGATAAATCCCAAAATCGAGTTTGAAGTTTGCTTTCACCCAACTTCGTACCACTGCCTGCGGAAAGCAGTCCCATGATGAAGAAATGAACTTATTAAATTACCTTCATCTGTTTGGTCTCGATCCCCGTCTCATGTTATTATGCCCTCATTGTAACCAATCTTCTTTTGAAATTTAAATATGCTCAAGTCCTATTCTCCACATTTACATATATATTATTTGGGCTTTACTGGAATATACCTGGCCTGTTCTCGATTATTCTTATTATTTACGTTTAAGTAAGGCATGTTTAATCGCCCTTAAAACCACACACGAGGTCCATTGCACCAGTTTTGACTGTAAGACTTCTACTAACTACCAGACTCGTGAATTTTTTTTCCTGTTCTATCCTCTCCCACAACCTTATAAGAAATCGCCGTCCAAGAGACAAGTACCCACATTTCCCCATTCTCACTCCATTTCAGCACAAAATGGGTTGACATAAGCAGGTTTTTACACCGCTTTTTGTTTGTAATGTTAACGATTGATCAGTAATCGCACATTTTCTTTCATTTTTTTTTTCCGATTTTACTACTAGTTTTGTTCTAAAATTTCATATGTTTTTCAGCTTTTATATTTTGTACTTTTACATTCCCATTTCATGCACTCTTTCTGAAGATGCTTTTTATTTTTACTTTTGACAGTTGGACAAACATTGCAGTGCCAATATATGATAGTTTTGTTCTATTTAATGATTCATGGTAAATACAAAATCCGTGTTTTTCCCCTCAATTATTGTTTCAAATGAAAAGTTTTTTTTTACTTATAGCGGAAAACTTATATAAGTCAGCGGTGAAGAGATTAGGATATTCGCGACCAATTCAAATTGCAGCACTAGATGATTTGAAGGAAGCAGCTGGTCTTGGAAATATAAAGGCACAAGAAAGATTAGCATGGATGGATTTGCTGGATTTTGGTCCGACTGGTGTCCCTAGTTTGACTGTCCAAGCTGTCCAAATTTTTGAAAAATATGCAGCTGAGGGAAGTGCTGATTCACAAGCGGTACGTTAAAACCTTTCCATGTCACGTCATTTAATGTTTCTTCTTTTTGCATATTATTATTATGAGAAAGTTCAACCCTATCTAAAAACTTTAACATTCGAAGGATATTACTTTCTCACGACACGATGTTGTTCAAAGTTGGTAAATTCCTATTTTACAGATACATAGTATTAAGACTTTTGAAGGAAGATCAAAGAGCTTATTTCGGAAAGGATGGTTTAAAGCTTAGGAGAATGGCTTCTTAGTCCTGTTCCGGTTAATTTCGTGTGCTTTTCTCGAAATTGTCGTTGCAGCAATAACTGTAAACTAGCAAAGAGTGAATCACGGCCCATAGTAATCGAAAATTAAATGTAATAACGTAAAATATAATTTTCCCCAAGAACTGGTGTCTGAATATCTGTATTAACGCTTGAAAATGGATTCGATAGATCGAAAGGAAAAATGTATCATTGGAACCACCACGGTCAATAATCCTTAATCCGAGGTTTATTGCCCTCTTTTTAGAAACTGGAGAAAATCATATTTTTGTCTGTGAATCACTGATGTATCTCTTCTTTCTTTCTTTTTATACCGGCGCTAGCCCTAGTAAAAATCGATAGCCTCAAAAAACCTCGGTAGGTTCACTCTTTACTAGGTTCAAGCTAAGTCATATTTAAGTTTCTTTTTCATTTGATGTTTTTTTAGTCCATATTTTTCTCAGTTAAGAACACTGATCTAAGTTAGTAAACCAAAATACACAACAAACTTCGCCAAAACTTAAAAAAAATTAATCTTAGATAAGATAGCTCAATAACTCAAATTTTTGCAAAAAAATGGAAGGGAGTCTAAATAATTTAGCTTGATTTAATTCAACTAGTTTGCAAACTGTTACTCCAAGATAATATTACTCTTACTAGATTAGAGTGTCTTCTCCGGAATCATTTGATATCTAGTTTAGTTTTATAACTGTCATGTTAGAAAAGTTTCTGACACTCTCTATTGGAAATCTTGAATAGTTATCTACTACTGCTACTAACAACTCGATGCAGCACCAAGTTGCCTGAGGCCAACACAGCCACGCACGCTCCTCCTCTGTTCTAATCTATTCAAAGCCTCCCACTTTAAAAAACAGGGAACTTCCCAGAAAGTTCCCATTTCCATTAAATCTTTCTTTCTGACATCTTCCCACCCCAACCGCGGACGACCTGTTTTCCGTTTAGCCCTAGACGGTTGGCCAAAAAGGACAATCTTCGTTAATCTGTCATCCTTCATCTCCAGAACGTAACCCAACCATCCCAACATTTCTATCATTATAGCCCTAGAAAGCGGGATTGATCCACACTTTTCGTACAGTTTGCTGTTTGAGATACGGTCAGTCAGCCTGTTACCCTGAACAATCTGTAGGCAATTTCTTTGGAAAACATCTAGCAAATCTTCCTCCGCTTTTCGGAGCGCCCATGCTTCAGAACTATATTTGATCACTGTAGCTTCCAATATTCTAATAATGGAATCGAGTCCAAATAATTTAAGATTGTTTATATAAGCTTGATAATTTAAGCTTGACATTTTTAATGGAAGAATGGTTTATGGATATGAACTAAAGTCTAAAACTAAGAATTTAAAAATACATCCCAAGAATCTGTTTTTTATGCTGATTTTGGATATGTACATTTTGTTCAGTTTAAAGTTGTATGTTAAAAGTAGTTAGCATGAGAATATCTAATTAAGGAGATTTAAGGAGAAAATGCCCCCAAAAAGGAATATCATATCGAGGAAAATTACACCACTCTTGTAGGTGGTGCAATAAGACAGGTGAAACCGAGTGGAAGTTAAACCCACAGAAATATTTTTGGCCCTCTTGGTATACCAACCTTAAGAAGGGGACTTCATTCCTAATCCAGAAGTAATAATCTGTTACACAATGCAGTCGAAACATCCCTATTTTTGTCTAGAGGGAATTAAATAGACTCACCATCTTTTCTTGCTAAAACATACGAAGAAGGGAAAGTAAAACCAAAAAAATGTTTAATGTTGTAAAAGTAAATAGGAAATTAAAATAATCATGTGGAGCAAACAGGATGTACGTCCTGCCACATAGCTTTGCTGTCAGCGCTTGTTAGGGTATCACGAAACAAGCAAAATGACTGTTCATGATCCGCTTGCCTCTTCTGGAGATACGAACCCCTGAAGTGCCTCTACTCCGTGACAAGAAAACCGATAAAAATGAGAAACTCAAACAAAATGGCATGTTTCCCCGTTCCTCCAACTGGTATTGAATCTCCAGCTCTTCTTTACCTGACAGTTCTCAAACTCAGTGATCCTTAAACCCAACCATAAACATTGCTCAAATTCGATATTAGAATGTAGCCCAACTTTGTCATCTCTTTCTCGGGAAAAAGATGTGAAAAGACAAAAAAGTATGCCTACAATGCTTGTTTTTTTTTTTTTTTTAATATGGACAGATGGCTGGGTGGCATTAAAAAAAAAGACACCTTTCCGGGGGATTATATTTGAGGGATGCAAGAGACAGGTTTGGTTGGCATAAGAAAAAAAAATAGAAGAATATCGGAGAAACATAGTGGAATCACAACGATTTTGCTTTAGTTGACCACCACAAAAGAGTATTTTTATAAATTAGCACTGTAACTTGTTAACTTTTATACCGAACACTACTAAATGACACCCACCGTACCACTGCAACCCTAATTAACATAAAAATCACAAACAGGAAAAAGCCTAAGGCTTTTTCTTATTTGGAATTACAAGAGACGAACTTCAGAGAATCAGGGAGCTAACAAAGTCCTATATATGTCAGCCATCTCTAAAGCCACAATACCGATGAAACTTACATAATCCCCATTTATGATTAACCAGACTGATCCTTTATATAACAAACTCGTTTCAAGACGCGATTTTTAACTTTTAGTTACTATGAGCTGCAATTCGACTTTTATTAGATTCCAACTACAGCTTCAACCATGATACTATAACGCCTTCCCATACCCATAGACACCTTTCAGTTACTATGGGTTCGAGTTCGTTCTTTATTGTAGCCATTTATAAAGTAATCCTATTTTGATCTTCGTATGCAAGATGATTTTAATAGCATTTACTTCTACACTTTTACAAAAAATGTATCTTTTCGTAAAAAATTGATTCAACTTAAAAAGTTATTTTTGTGAGTAACAAATGTGGGGAATGTGTGGGAGAGGGAAAATTAGAAAAAACGAGGTATTTCTAACATACGAGTGGGTGATCGGATCTCAATGAAATTTGATATTTAGAAGCGGTGCTGCAACAAGTACTCCAAATTTTTACTTAAGTATCAAGTATTAAGTACTCATCATTTTTTTACTTAAATATCAAGTAATAAGTACTTTCCTAATTCTTACTTAAGTATCAAATATCAAGTACTTGCCAAAATTGTACTTAAGTATTACTTCAAGTACTACTTCAAGTATTTATTCTATGTATATATATATATATATATATATATATATATATATATATATATATATATATATATATATATATATATATATATATATTTCTTATATAAAGCCCATGCTACCTTTTTTTAAAGTCATTCTCAAGGCTTTCTTAGCCACTTCCCTTGCCTATAAAATGTCCCCTGTCATTCCTCTCTTGGAAATCTTAATCAAGAACCAGAATTTCCGTTTTATCGTTTTTAACCATTTCCCTTGTTCGGCTGGTACACACCCAATGAAGCCCTAGAAAATAATCTGAACCAATAAGACCTCTGAACCAATTTTCAACACAACAGCTTGAAAGCAAAAGACTTTCAAAACAATTAAGTGCAGTCAAAAAACTCTGGGTTGGATCAGACAGATCACATGACAGGATTAACACAGTGCACGTAGAGTTGAACTTCTGGTGATTAGTGTTCAGTCAAATCTGGCACGTTCGAAAAAATACACAGTTATTCTGAAACATATGGGAATGATAAAAAAAATATTGAAAATATTTTGTTCCCTTGTTTGGCTGGTAGACACCCAACGAAGTCCAAAAAATAATCTGAACCAATTTTCAACACAACGGCTTGAAAGAAAAAGACTATCAAAACAATTAAGCGCAGTCAAAAAACATGATTAGAATAATACAGTGCACATAGAGTAGAACTTCGGGCGATTAGTGTTCAGTCAAATCTGGCACGTTTGAAAAAATACAGGGTTATTCTGAAATATGTTGGGATGGTGGAAAAATAGGCTATTGAAAATAGAAAAATAAACTTTGGATTGGCTTTAAAACAGATAAAAGGTAATAAAGTAGTTCATTCTCTGATTCAATAAGTAAAAACCTTAGCAACAAAAAATTCAAATTTAAAAGTAAGGAGCCAAGTGAGTCAGTTGCAGACTTTTTTAATAAGAGAAATCAAAGCTCAGTAATCAAAAATCAAATGATGACATGTATCGCCCTCGGCACCTTTACAAGGAAACTGCCTCAAGTTTTTAAGTTAAAGTTCAGACTCGCTATGAAAATGTATGGAATCTATATCCTTTGGCTGGTTTTCACTCAAGCAAGCCGCATAATGTGTAGTCAATTCAGATGGTCGGTAAAACTCCCTACAAACATATATTAGAAAATCACGGGCCTGCAGCAAGCCCGCTGATTCAGACGCATTCTATACGGCTGGTCAAACTGCAGAATGAATGAATGAACTTTATTATCCGTAAAAGTATAAACAATACAAAGAACGGAGTAGTATAAATAACAAAAACGATAAACAGCAAGAAATAAAATTCAAACTAACAAAAGACAACATGGACTAATTAACCAGTATCAATATGGAAAAAAGGCTGCAGAGGGTCGTAAACGTGAATAAAGTAGATAGTCTTTTTACATAAATCATCACTGGAAGACCGAATCCAAGAAGGCATATCTATTAAACCAAATCGAGCAATTATTTTTCTATTTTGGTGCCATCTAGGAAGCCGGAGGAGGAATTTGCAATATCTGAAATAAGCCGCACGTAGAGTATGGGGATTTTTCTTACGAAACAGATGAGCCATGCCTCATAAAAACAAAAGCACAGTGGCACGATAAGCGTTATAAATCACGCACAAACCGTTGCGGTTGTAACGGCTTTTGTTTGGGGATATTTTTCCGTAAGCGACGCGTAGGTTTTTCATGGCTTGATTCACTAGGGATGAAAAGGTAGTGGAAAGTGTTGGACCGAAACACAGACCAAGCCAACTAACTAAAGAAGAACATGGCAGAATTGCAGTCCCAGCAACGGATGGAGTGATCACATAAGGGCTATTAAAACAAATAAACTCGCATTTAGACGCATTAACTGACGGTCCAATCTTAGATAGTTCATTGGTTAATATAGTAGATTTGGAAAGCAATCCACGGCGAGTCCGGGCAGCTAGAAGAACTTCGTCTGCATATGCAACAGAAGACAAACCAATATTACCGTAAGAAACAGAACTTTTAAGGGAACGCAGGAACGATGCAAGCACACATTTAAAGACAATACGGCAGAAGTTGCAACCTATCTATTTCTAGCAGCAGTTTTCACACCATAAAGTGGCAAAAACCATGAGACTAAGTCGAAAATCTTCTGAGAAAAAAGGAATAAAATAAGAGCTAAGAGCTCATATGGCACTTGTGACAAGGTCGGAAGAGCCAAGAGCTCATATGGCATGAGCTTTAGCAAAATTATAAGAATAAATAGATTAATTTAGAAGAAAAATCAGAGGCTTAATGCTAGTCGGCATTTAAAATAAGAGCTCTAAGACACAAGGTCCTTCTAAATATCAATATTCATTAAGATCCGATCACCTACTTGCAAGTTAAAAATACCTCATTTTTCTAATTTTTCCCCTACCTTCAGCTCTCCCCCAGATGGTTGAATCGGGGAAATTAACTTTATCAAGTCAATTTGTGCAGGTCCCTGACACGCCTACCAACTTTATTGTCCTAGCACGTCCAGAAGTACAGAACTCGCCAAAGCACTGGACCCCCCTAACTACCCCAAAGAGAGTGGATCCAGCCCGGTTTTGTCAATCACGTATCTACGACATTTGCTTATTCTACCCACCCCGATCTCTCCATTCTAAGCGTTTTCCAAGATTTCCGGTTTCCCCTCCAACTCTCCCCTAATGTCACCAGAACATGTCGGGGTTTAAAATAAGAGATCTGAGACATGAGTTCCTTCTTAATATCAAATTCAAAATTACCTCACGAACGGTCACCGGCTCTTAAGTTAAAAATACCTCAATTTTTGTAATTTTTCCGAATTAACAGCCCCTCCAATTCCCCCAAAGAGAGCGAATCCATTTCGGTTATGTCAATCACGTATCTAGGACTTCTGTTTATTCTTCCCACCAAGTTTTATCCTGATCACTCCACTCTAAGCGCTTTCCCAGACCCCCCCCCCCCCCAAATCTCCCCCAATGACACTGGATCCGGTCGGGATTTAAAACATGAGATCTGACTTACGAGGTCCTTCTAATATGAAATTTTACCCGATGAAATTCAAGATTCGATCACTCCTTTGTAAGTTAAAAATACCTCATTTTTTCTAATTTTTCAGAATTAACCCTCCCCCCAAAAGAGAGTGAATTCGTTCTGTTTATGTCAATCACGTATCTGGGACTTGTGCTTATTTTTCCACTAAGTTTCATCCCGATCCCTCCACTCTAAGCATTTTCCAAGATTTTAGGTTCCCCTTCCAAAGTCACCTGATCCGGTCGGAATTTAAAGTAAGAGCTCTGAGACATGATATCCTTCTAAATCTCAATTTAATTAAGATCAGATCTAATTTTTCTAAAGTAACCGTTCTTACTTTGTAAATACCAAGTGCCATACAAAGTAATTTTTCTCTCGGGACGGAATATTTGGTTAAAGATTGGCTTCAGTATGACTTATTTTGGAAAAGGGTTATTTCCAGGCTTTGGGCAAGCCATGGGTGGAAGTAGTTATAGACCCTACTAAACTGAAGGAAAACTCGACTTTCTTAAAACTTGAACCCCCCTCGCCCTATTTTAGATAGGGCTTGTGATATCAAAGCTCGATATGAGCACTGATCCTAGTCATCTTTGGTCTAGCTTTTATTTGGATCCGTTGCTCCATTCACAAGTTATACAGAATTAAACCAAAAGCTTGACTTCTTTCAGCGCTTAAAACCCACTCTCTCTCGTTCTATTTGAGCTAGGGTTTTCATCTCAAAACTTGATGCCTGTCACGGTCTTAGGCACCTTTGGTTCAATATTCACTGAGATGCAAGCTACACTGAATTAGATGAAAAACTCAACTTTTAATTAAGCTTGGGTCTCCATTCCAGAACTCAATGCATATCATACTCTTAGGCATCTTTATTCAATTTTATCGAAATTCATCTCCATATGCAAGTTACAGTGAATTAAATGAACAACTCGAATTTTTTTAACACTCAAAGCCCCATCGCCCTAATTAAGCTCAATTTTAATCCAAATAGTTCAATTTCAATACAAATCTGACTGGCGGTTCTCCCGCTATACTCGATTGCACAGACGGACGGACAGACAGACAGATCTAAAAAACCTATCTTGATGAGTATTTTCCACTGTCCAAATAGGTGATGATACCTGCTAAAAACAGTTTTTCGTTTAATTCAGAGTAACTTGCGACTGGAGTGATGGATCTGAATGAAAATTGAACCAAAGAGGCCTAAGACCATGACACATATCAAATTTTGAGATAAAGAACCTAGCTCAAATTTAACAAGGGGGAGTGGGTTTTAATTCCTGAAAAATTTAAGTCTTCTGTTTAATTTAGTATAACTTGCAAATGGAGTAACGGATCCGAATCTAAACTAGACCAAACATGCCTAAGATCGGGGCTCATATCGAGTTCTGGTATCACAAACCCTATCTCAAATAGGGCGAGGGAGAGAGGTTTTCATGTCTTAAGAGAGTTGAGTTTTCCTTTAATTTAGTAGGGCCTATAACTTATGAATGGAGTGACAAATCTGAAGTCAAATTCGTCTGAATACCTGAATTTGCTGGAACGAATTTGACAAAATACCACTGCATTGGATCCTGCTAGAATTCTCTAGACTTGTTTATTGCAGACAACACTTAGATGGGCAAGGATTCATAGCTTCAGTAGGTTTACCAATAATATGGTCCTGAAGATGATGAAATGGTAGAAATCTGGTTCAGTTGACGAGATAACAAAACTTAAACACTAATGTCAGAAATATAAGCCCAAATGGACTACAGTATGCAACATTTAGCACAAAACAAGGGATTTTAGCTCACTGTCGACCAGTGAACTGTGAAATAATTTCAATTTTATTTGTTATATAACTTTTAAACAAAAACTAAACCAAGTGTTAATAATTCCAGTGCTGCAACAAGTACTCCAAATTCTTACTTAAGTATCAAGTATTAAGTACTCATTGTTTTTTTACTTAAATATCAAGTAATAAGTACTTTTCAAATTCTTACTTAAGTATCAAATATCAAGTACTTGTCAAAATTGTACTTAAGTATTACTTCAAGTACTACTTCAAGTATTTATTCTATATATATATATATATATATATATATATATATATATATATATATATATATATATATATATATATATATATATATATATATATTTCTGACATAAAGCCCATGCTACCTTTTTTTAAAGCCATTCTGAAGGCTTCTTAGCCCCTTCCCTTGCCTATAAAATGTCTCTGTCATTCCCCTCTTGGAAATCTTAATTAAAAACCAGAATTTCCGTTATATCGTTTTTAACCGTTTCCCTTGTTCGGTTAGTACACACCCAATGAAGTTCAAGAAAATAATCTTAACCAATTTTCAACACAACGGCTTGAAAGACTTTCAAAACAATTAAGTGCAGTCAAAAAACTCCTGATTGGATCAGACAGATCACATGACAGGATTAATACAGTGCACGTAGAGTTGAACTTCTGATGATTAGTATTCAGTCAAATCTGGCACGTTTGAAAAAATACACGGTTATTCTGAAACAAGTGGGAATGATAAAAAAAATATTGAAAATATCTTTTCCCTTGTTTGGCTGGTAGACACCCAACGAAGTCCAAAAAATAATCTGAACCAATTTTCGACACAACGGCTTGAAAGAAAAAGACTATCAAAACAATTAAGTGCAGTCAAAAAACTTCTGATTTGATCAGACAGATCACATGACAGGATTAATACAGTGCACATAGAGTTGAACTTATGTCGATTAGTGTTCAGTAAAATCTGGTACGTTTGAAAAAATACAGGATTAATCAGAAACATGTCAGAATGGTGGAAAAAATATTGAAAATAGAAAAATAAACTTTGGATTGGCTTTAAAACAGATAAAAGGTAATAAAGTAGTTTATTCTCTGATTCAATAAATAAAAACCTTAGCAACAAAAAAAAAAAAAAAAAATCAAATTTAAAAGTAAGGAGCCAAGTGAGTCAGTTGCAGACTTTTTTAATAAGAGAAATCAAAGCTCAATAATCAAAAATTAGTTGATGACATGTCTCGCCCTCGACACCTTTACAAGGAAACTGCCTCAAGTTTTCAAGTTAAATTTCAGACACGCGATGAAAATGTATGGCATTTATATCCTTTGGCTGTTTTTCACTCAAGCAAGCCGCATGCTGTGTAATCAATTCAGATGGTCGGTAAAACTCCCTACAAACATATATTATAAAATCACGTTCCTGCAGCAAGCCCGCCAATTCAGACGCATTCCATACGGCCTGTCAAACTGCAGAATGAATGAATGAATCGATGAATGAACTTTATTATCCGTAAAAATATAAAAATAAACACAAAGTACGGAGTGTTATAAATAAGCAAAAAAACAAGAGCTAAGAGCTCATATGGCACTTTTGACGAGGCGAGAAGAGCTAAGAGCCAAGAGATCATATGGTATGAGCTCTAACAAAATTCTATGAATCAATAGATTGATTTAAAAAGGAAAAAAGAGGCTTAACGCCGGTCAGGATTTAAATTAAGAGCTCTGAGTCACGATGTCCCCCTGACACGCCTACTAATTTTAATCGTCCTAGCACGTCCAGAAGCACCAAACTCGTCAAATCACTGAGTCCCTCCCCCCAGCTCCCCCAAAGAGAGCGAATCCAGTACGATTCTGTCAATCACGTATCAAGGACATTTGTTTATTCTATCAACCAAGCTTCATCCCGATTCCATCACTCCAAGTGATTTTCCAAGATTTCCACCTCCAACTCCCCCCAATGTCAAAAGATCTGTTCGGGATTTGAAATAAGAGCTCTGAGACATGAATTCCTTTTAAAAATCAAATTTCATTAAGATCCGATCATCTATTCGTAAGATAAAAATACCCCAATTTTCACGTTTTCCAAAAATTCCGGTTTCCCCCTCCAACTCCCCCAATGTAACAGGATATGGTCGGAATTTAAAATTAGAACTTTAAAGCACAAGATCCTTCTAAATATCAAATTTCATTAAGATCTGGTCACCCTTTCGTAAGTTACAAATACCTCAATTTTCAAAATTACCCCCCCCCCCTCCAATTCCACCAAAGAGAGCATATCCGGTCCAGTTATGTCAGTCACGTATCTTAGACAGGTTTCTATTCTTCCCATCCAGTTTCATCCTGATCTCACCGTTTTAAGTATTTTCTAAGATTGCCGGTCCCCCCCCAATTACGCTTGATCTGGTTGAGATTTAAAATAAGAGATCTGAGTTACGAGGTCCTTCTAAATATGAAGTTTCATGAAGATCCGATCACTCCTTCGTAAGTTAAAAATACGTCATTTTTTCTTATTTTTCAGAATTAACCCCCCTCCCCAATAGAGCAGATCCGTTCCAATTATGTAAATCACGTATGTAAGACTTCTGCTTATTTTCCCAACCAGTTTCATCCCGATCCCTCCAATCTAAGCGTTTTCCATGATTTTAGGTTCCCCCACCCCAAACTTCCCCCAATGTCACCAGACCCGGTCGGATTTAAAATAAGAGCTCTGAGCCACGATATCCTTCTAAATATCAAATTTCATTGATATCCGATCACCCATTCGTAAGTTAAAAATACCTCATTCCCCCCCCCCCCCCCCAACTACCCCAAAAGAGAGCGGACCGTTCCGTTTATGTCAATCATATATCTAGGACTTGTGTTTATTTTCCCCGCCAAGTTTCATCCCTATCCCTCCACTCTAAGTGTTTTCCAAGTTTTAGGTTTCCCCTCCCAACTCCCCCCCCCCAATGTCACCAGATCCGGTCGGGATTTAAAATAAGAGCTCTAAGACACGATATCCTTCTAAACATCAAATTTCATTGATATCCGATCACCCATTCGTAAGTTAAAAATACCTAATTTTTTCTAATTTTTCAGAAATACCCCCCCCCCTTCCAACTACCCCAAAGAGAGCGGATCCGTTCCGTTTATGTCAATCATGTATCTAGGACTTGTGTTTATTTTTCCCACCAAGTTTCATCCCGATCCCTCCACTCTAAGTGTTTTCAAAGTTTTAGGTTTCCCTCTCCCAAATCCCCCCCCCCCCAATGTCACCAGATCCAATCGGGATTTCAAATAAGAGCTCTAAGACACAATATCCTTCTAAATATCAAATTTCAAATTGAGATCTGATCACCCGATTGTAAGTTAAAAATACCTCATTTTTTCTAATTTTTCAGAATTACCCCCCCCCCCCCCAACTACCCCAAAGAGAGCGGATCTATTCGGATTAAGTCAATCATGTATCTGGGACTTGTGCTTATTTTTCCCATCAAGTTTCATCCCGATCCCTCCACTCTAAGTGTTTTCCAAGATTTTAGGTTTCCCCCCTCCAACTCCCTCCAATGTCATCAAATCCTGTCAGGATTTAAAATAAAAGCTCTGAGACAAAACATCATTCCAAACATCAAATTTCATTAAGATCCCATTACCCGCTCGTAAGTTAAAAATACTTCAATTTTTTGATTTTTTCCGAATTAACCGGCCCCCCACTCCCTCCCAGATGGTCAAATGGGGAAAACGACTATTTCTACTTTATTCTGGTTCACTTCCTGATACGCTTGCCAAATTTCATCGTCCTAGCTTACCTGGAAGTGCCTAAAGTAGTAAAACCGGGACCGACAAACAGACAGACAGACCGACAGACCGACAGAATTAACCCTAGCCCCCTCCCAACTCCCCAAAACAGAGCAGATCCGTTCCGGTTATGTCAATTATGTATCTAGGACTTGTGCTTATTTTTCCCACCAAGTTTCACCAAAATGTCACCAGACCCGGTCGGGATTTAAAATAAGAGCTCTGAGACACCATATCCCTCATAAATATCAAATTTCATTGAGATCCGATCACCCATTCGTAAGTTAAAAATATCTCATTTTTTCTAATTTTTCAAAATTACCCCCCTCAACAACCCCAAAGAGAGCGGATCCGTTCCGGTTATGTCAATCATGTATCTAGGACTTGTGCTTATTTTTCCCACCAAGTTTCATCCCGATCCCTCCACTCTAAGTTTTTTCCAAGATTTTAGGTTTCCCTCTCCCATATCCCCCCCCAATGTAATCAGATCCGGTCAGAATTTAAAATAACAGCTCTGAGACACGATATCCTTCCAAACATCAAATTTAATTAAGATCAGATCAACAGTTCGTAAGTTAAAAATACTTCAATTATTCTGTTTTTTCCGAATTAATCGGCCCCCACTACCCCCCCCAGATGGTCAAATCGGGAACATGACTATTTCTAATTTAATCTGGTCCAGTCCCTGATACGCCTGCCAAATTTCATCGTCCTAGCTTACCTGGAAGTGCCTAAAGTAGCAAAACCGGGACCGATAGACAGACAGACCGACAGACAGACCGACAGAATTGGCGATTGCTATATGTCACTTGGTTAATACCAAGTGCCATAAAAACGATAAACAGCAAGTAAAAAAAAATTCAAACTAACAAAAGACAACATGGACTAATTAACCAGTATCAAAATGGAAAAAAGGCTGCAGAGGGTCGTAAACGTGAATAAAGTAGATAGTCTTTTTACATAAATCATCATTGGAAGACCGAATCCAAGAAGGCATATCTATTAAACCAAATCGAGCAATTATTTTTCTGTTTTGGTGCCATCTAGGAAGCCGGAGGAGGAATTTGCAATATCTGAAATAAGCCGCACGTAGAGTATGGAGATTTTTCTTACGAAACAGATGAGCCATGCCTGATAAAAACAAAAGCACAGGCGCGCAATAAGCGTTATAAATCTTGCACAAACCGTTGCGGTTATAACGGGTTTTGTTGTGGGATATTCTTCCGTAAGCGACGCGCAGGTTTTTCACGGCTTGATTCACTAGGGATGAAAAGGTAGTGGAAAGTGTTGGACCGAAACACAGACCAAGCCAACTAACTAAAGAAGAACATGGTAGAATTGCAGCCCCAGCAACGAATGGAGTGACCGCATAAGGGCTATTAAAACAAATATACTCGCATTTAGACGCATTAACTAACAGTCCAATCTTAGATAGTACATTGGTTAATATAGTAAAATTGGAAAGCAATCCAGGGCGAGTCCGGGCAACAAGAAGAACGTCGTCTGCATATGCAACAGAAGACAAACCAATATTACCATAAGAAACAGAACTTTTAAGGGGACGCAGGCACGATACAAGCACAAATTTAAATATACTAGAAGACAATACGGCAGAAGTTGCAATCTATCTATTTCTAGCAGCAGTTTTCACACCATGAAGTGGCAAAAACCATGAGACTAAGTCAAAAATCTAACAAGAGCTAAGTCAAAACAAGAGCTAAGAGCTCATATGGCACTTGTGACGAGGTCGGAAGAGCCAGGAACTCATATGGCATGAGCTCTAGCAAAATTATAAGAATCAATACATTAATTTAAAAGAAAAATCAGAGGCTTAATGCTGGTCGACATTTAAAATAAGAGCTCTGAGACACAAGGTCCTTTTAAATATCAAAATTCATTAAGATCCGATCACTCACTCACAAGTTAAAAACACCTCATTTTTTCTAATTTTTCCTCTCCCTTCAGCCCCCCCCCCCCCAGATGGTTGAATCGGGGAAATCAACTTTATCCAGTCAATTTGTGCAGGTCCCTGACACGAGTACCAATTTTCATTGTCCTAGCACGTCCAGAAGTACCGAACTCGCCGAAGCACTGGACCCCCCTACTACCCCAAAGAGAGTGGATCCAGTCCGGTTTCGTCAATCACGTATCTACGACATTTGCTTATTCTACCCACGAAGTTTCATCCCAATCTCTCCACTCTAAGCGTTTTCCGAGATTTCCGGTTTCCCCCTCCAACTCTCCCCCAATGTCACCAGAACTGGTCGGGGTTTAAAATAAGAGGTCTTAGACATGAGTTCCTTCTTAACATCAAATTCAAAATACCTCACGAACGGTCATCCGCTCTTAAGTTAAAAATACCTCAATTTTTGTAATTTTTCCGAATTAACACCCCCTCCAACTCCCCCAAAGAGAGCAAACCCATTTTGGTTATGTCAATCACGTATCTAGAACTTGTACTTATTCTTCCCACCCATCACTCCACTCTAAGCGTTTTCCAAGATTTCCCCCCTCCCAATGACACTGGATCCGGTCGTGATCTAAAACATGAGATCTGAGTTACGAGGTATTTCTAATATGAATTTTCATCCGATGAAATTCAAGATCCGATCACTCCTTCGTAAGTTAAAAAACCCTATTTTTTTTCTAATTTTTCAGAATTAACCCTCCCCCCAACTCCCCAAAAGAGAGTGAATTCGTTCTGTTTATGTCTATCACGTATCTAGAACTTGTGCTTATTTTTCCCACTAAGTTTCATCCCGACCCTTCCACTCTAAGCATTTTCCAAGATTTTAGGTTTCCCCCTCCAATGTCACCTGATCCGGTCGGAGTTTAAAGTAGAGCTCTGAGACATGACATCCTTCTAAATATAAAATTTAATTAAGATCCGATCTAATTTTTCCAAATTAACCGTCCTCCCACTCCCCCCCCCAGATGGTCGAATCGGGGAAACAACTATTTCAAATTTAATATGGTCTGGTCCCTGATACGCCTGCCAAATTTCATCGTCTTAGCTTATCTGGAAGTGCCTAAACTAGCAAGACCGGGACTGACAGACCAACAGACCTACAGAATTTGCGATCACTGTATGTCGCTTGGTAAATACCAAGTGCCATACAAAGTAATTTTTCTCTGTGAATGGAATATTTGGTTGAAGGTTGGCTTCAGTATGACTTCTTTTGGAAAACTGTTATTTCCAGGCTTTGGTCAAGCCATGGGTGGAAGTAGTTATAGGCCCTACTAAACTGAAGGAAAACTCGACTCTTAAAACTTGAAACCCTCTCCCCCTCGCCCTATTTTAGATCGGGCTTGTCATATCAGAGCTCGATATGAGCCCTGATCCTAGACATCTTTGGTCTAGCTTTCATTTGGATCCGTTGCTCGATTCGCAAGTTATACTAAATTAAACCAAAACCTTCACTGAGATCCATCAATCTATCGCAAGCTACACTGAATTAAATGAAAAACTCAACTTTTAATTAAGCTCGGGTCTCCATCCCAGAACTCAATACATACCATACTCTTGGGCATCTTTATTCAATTTTCATCAAAATTCATCTCCATATGCAAGTTACAGTGAATTAAATGAAAAACTCGAATTTTTTTTAACACTTAAAGCCCCATCGCCCTAATTAAGCTCAATTTTAATCCAAATAGTTCAATTTCAATACAAATCTGACTGGCGGTTCTCCCACTATACTCGATTGCACAGACGGGTGGACAGACAGACACATCTCAAAAACCTATCTTGATGGATATTTTCCACTATTCAAATAGGTGATGATACCTGGATGATGATATGCCATTGTTTTCCTTTTTTTGGATCCAATTAGCCAACATTGCCACCTAAGACTTTGCAAAATCCGTCCATCCGTCTGCCTGTCTGTCCGTCCGTCTGTGTATTCACGTATAGGGGGAGAAACGCTGGTTGGATTTGGATGAAAATTTTTATGGCCAGATTTGGTGCCAAGGATCATGAGACACATCAAGTTGAAAGATGAAGACCCAAGCTCAAATAAAACAGGGGAGAGAGGGCTGTACCTGCTAAAACAGTTTTTCGTTTAATTCAGAGTAATTTGCGACTGGAGTGATGGATCTGAATCAAAATTGAATCAAAGAGGCCTAAGACCATGACACATATCAAGTTTTGAGATAAAGACCCCAGCTCAAATTTAACAAGGGGGAGTGGGTTTTAATTCCTGCAAAATTTAAGTTTTCTGTTCAATTTAGTATAACTTGCAAATGGAGTAACGGATCCGAATGAAAACTAGACGAAAGATGCCTAAGATCAGGGCTCATATCAAATTCTGGTATCACAAACCCTATCTCAAATAGGGCGAGGGGGAGAGGGTTTCAAGTCTTAAGAAAGTTGAGTTTTCCTTTAATTTTGTAGGGCCTATAACTTATGAATGGAGTGAATCAGATTTGTCTGAATTTGCTGGAACGAATTTGACAAAATACCACTGCATTGGATCCAGCTAGAATTCCCTAGACTTATGTATTGCAGACAACATTTAGATGGGCAAAGATTCATAGCTTCAGTAGTTTTACCAATAATATGGTCCTGAAGATAATGAAATGGTAGAAATCTGGTTCAGTTGACGAGATGACAAAACTTAAACACTAATGTCAGAAATATAAGCCCAAATGGACTACAGTATGCAACATTTAGCACAAAACAAGGGATTTTAGCTCACTGTCGACCAGTGAACTGTGAAATAATTTCAATTTTCTTTGTTATATAACTTTTAAACAAAAAATTAAACCAAGTGTTAATCATACTATAATTTTTTTTCGTCAAAAACAAACACCCTATTTCATATTCAAAAATAGGGCATGGAGCTATATCTGAGTTTACTCTAAATCTAAAAGGTGGTGTTTTCTTGTACATTGCCAAAGCACAGACACATAAAACCTATATCTGAGTTTGCTCTAAATCTAAAGGTACATGCCTAAGAACACACACACACAATTTTCGTGTCAAAGGTAAAGTATTTGAAAAACAAGTACATTAAAAGTATCTTAAGTAATAAGTATTTCGTAATCTTACTTAAGTATCAAGTAATAAGTACACCCTAGAGTTTTTACTTAAGTACAAGTAAAAGTAACTGAAAATTTTACTTAAGTAGTACTTCAAGCAAAAGTACTTCAAGTAAGTGACAGCACTGAATAATTCTATAATTTTTTTTGTCAAAAACAAATACCTTTTTTCATATCCAAAAATTGGGCATGGAGCTATATCTGAGTTTACTCTAAATCTAAAGGGTGATGTTTTCTTGTACATTGCCAAAGCACAGACACACAAAAGCTATATCTGAGTTTGCTCTGAATCTAAAGGTGATGTCTTCTTGTACATTGCCAAAGCACACACACACAAAATTTTCGTGTCAAAGGTAAAGTATTTGAAAAACAAGTACATTAAAAGTATCTCAAGTAATAAGTATTTCGTAATCTTACTTAAGTATCAAGTAATAAGTACACCCTAGAAGTTTTTACTTAAATACAAGTACAAGTAATGGAAAATTTTACTTAAGTAGTACTTCAAGTAAAAGTACTTTAAGTAAGTGACAGCATTGTTTAGAAGGATATCGTGTCTCAGAGCTCTTATTTTAAGTCCCGACCGGATCTAGTGACATTTGGGGGGAGTTGGGAGGGGGAAACCTAAACCTTGGAAAACACTTAGAGTGGAGGGATCCGGATGAAACTTGGTGGGAAAAATAAACACAAGTCCTAGATACATGATTGACATAAACGGAACGGATCCGCTCTCTTTGAGGTAGTTGGGGGGGGGGGGGGTTATTTCTGAAAAATTAGAAAAAATGAGGTATTTTTAACTTACGAACGGGTGATCGGATCTCAATGAAATTTGATATTTAGAAGGATATCGTGTCTCAGAGCTCTTATTTTAAATCCCGACCGGATCTGGTGACATTGGGGGGGGGGGAGTTGGGAGGGGGAAACCTAAAACTTGGCAAAACACTTAGAGTGGAGGGATAGCGATGAAACTTGGTGGGAAAAATAAGCACAAGTCCTAGATACATGCTTGACATAACCGGGACGGATCCGCTCTCTTTGGGGTAGTTGGGTAGGGGTTAATTCTGAAAAATTAGAGAAAATGAGGTATTTTTAACTTACGAACGGGTGATCGGATCTCAATGAAATTTGATATTTAGAAGTATATCGTGTCCCAAAGCTCTTATTTTAAATCTTGAACGTATCTGGTGACATTGGGGGAAGTTTGGGGTGGGGGAACCTAAAATCATGGAAAACGCTTAGATTGGAGGGATCGGGATATAATTTGGTGGGAAAAATAAGCAGAAGTCTTACATACGTGATTTAAATAATTGGAACGGATCTGCTCTATTGGGGGCGGGGGTTAATTCTGAAAAATAAGAAAAAATTACGTATTTTTAACTTACGAAGGAGTGATCGGATCTTCATGAAACTTCATATTTAGAAGGACCTCGTAACTTTATGTCTTATTTTAAATCTCAACCGGATCAAACATAGTTGGGGGGCAGTTGGGGGGGACCGGAAATCTTAGAAAATACTTAAAGCGGTGAGATCAGGATGAAACTGGATGGGAAGAATAGAAAAAAGTCCAAGATACGTGACTGATATAACCGGACCGGATCCGCTCTCTTTGGTGGAGTTGGGGGGCGGGTAATTCGGAGAAATGAGGTATTTGTAACTTACGAACAGGTGATCAGATCTTAATGAAATTTGAAATTTAGAAGGATCTTGTACTTTAAAGCTCTAATTTTAAATTCTGACCAGATCCTGTGACATTGGGGGAGTTGGAGGGGGGAACCGGAATTCTTAGAAAATGTGAAAATTGGTTTTTTTTTATATTACGAATAGATGATCGGATCTTAATGAAACAGGATATATAGAAGGATCTTATCTCTCAGATGCTCTATTTTCGACTCGAATTGGATCCGGGGACATAGGGGGTTGGAGGAGGGAAACAGAAATCTTGGAAGACGCTTAGAGTGGAGAGATCGGGATGAAACTTGATGGGAAGAATAAGCACAAGTTCTAGATACGTGATTGACATAATTGGAACGGATCCGTTCTTTTTGGAGGAGCTGGGGGTTGTTAATTTGGAAAAATTAGAAAAATTGAGGTATTTTTAACTTAAGAACGGGTGACCGGATCTTAATGAAATTAGATATTTAGAAGGAATTTATGTCTCAGAGCTCTTATTTCAAATCCCGACCAGATCTGTTGACATTGGGGGGGGGGAGTTGGAGAGGGAAATCGGAAATCTTGGAAAACGCTTAGAGTGGAGGAATCGGGATGAAACTTGGTGGATAGAATACGCAAATGTCATAGATACGTGATTGACGTAACCGTACTGGATTCGCTCTCTTTAGGAGAGTTGAGGGGAGGGGTTCAGTGCTTTGGCGAGTTAGGTGCTTCTGGACATGCTAGGACGATGAAAATTGGTAGGCGTGTCAGGGAGCTGCAGAAATTGACTTGATAAAGTCGTTTTCCCAGATGTGGGGAATGTGTGGGAGAGGGAAAATTAGAAAAACTGAGGTATTTATAAGATACGAGTGGGTGATCAGATCTTCATGCATTTTGATATTTAGAACGACATCGTGACTCAGAGCTCTTATTTTAAATCCCGACCGGCATTAAGCCTCTGATTTTCCTTTTAGATCAATCTATTGATTCTTAGAATTTTGTTAGAGCTCATACCATATGAGCTCTTGGCTCTTAGCTCTTCTGGCCTCGTCACAAGTGTCATATGAGCTCTTAGCTCTTGTTTCCACTAAAATGCGTCAGGCTTTACAGCTGTGTTATTTACGTGTGTACATAGTCTACTGTCGACAGGTATTTAACCTTGTCATGTCGCTAATTCAGCTATTCACAAATTGGACACACCTTAACTGTTTCTTTTTCTAGAAACAATTTTTTAGAAATGGTATGTGTGGGGTTTATTTGGGCACCATGGTCAGGTTGGTTTGGACGACTTTTTGAAAGAGTCCGAAACAATCCTGTTTTATTAGAGATAAGCGCAAATTTGTAGCATTTATATCATCCGAAACATTCCATTTGTATTTAGCGCAATACTATAGACTTCGGATTTGCTATTGAGGTAAATATGAGGCAGTCCACATTTCTATGGAAATATGAGGTAAGAGAGCTCAGCCGTGCTCCATGCCTCGAGAAGTTCAGCATGGTTAACATTGTGGCTGGCTTCAGAGATCCCGGACTGTTGCCATTCGACCGCAACACTTTTTGCCCTGCCGACATTTCTGCTGCTTTGGTTACGGATAGTCGATTGCTGGATAAGTATTCTCAATTTGCTGTGCCATATGAGCCGAATGAAGTTACTGACGAAGCTCGAAAGCTTTTATAGTCTTCTCCGTAACTCCCGAGCAACTAAGATCATTTCCCCGTGTGCCACCTATAAAAACCGAGGATAGAGGAGTAAAACAAATAGAAAAGCTAAAATACTTAAAGAAACACCGGAAAATGAAGAGCTAGAGCGAAGCAGAAAATAGAAAAAGATCTCAGAAAAAAGCTGTCACCACTCTTCCAAAGAAAGCAAGAAAACCGAGGGTGGCTGACCGGGGTGAAGATAGTAAGAATGTGTGTCAAGAATGTCTATTCATGGATGATAGTTCTGGTGAATGTTAACCGTTTCTCGGTTCGTCATGTTCTGAGAAATGGAACCGGACGATTTGTTTGATGTAAGCGTCTTAGCCACTGATGACTTTATCCTCGTGAAACTCGTCGTCGCGAAAGGAGATTTTTTTTTGTGTTGGACGGGTAGCGGAAATTCCACCGTGATGATGTTGAGCCTGTGTCAAACAGTTTGTGGTAATGAATTGTAAGTAAGGAGTGACCCGGCTCAATAGTAACCGAAACTTTAAAAAACGGAATTTTGATACAAATAGATCCATCAAAAGAATAGGATTTGTTAAACATATTATATGCTGATTTTCAAGTTTCATCAAGTTTAGTGCTACTCATCAAAAGTTACGAGCCTGAGAAAATTTGCCTAATTTTTGAAAAAGACGAAAACACCCTTTAAAAGTCATAGAATCTTAATGAAAATCACACCATCAGGTTCAGCGTATCAGAGAACCCTACTGTAGAGGTTTCAAGCTCCTATTTGCAAAAATGTGGAATTGTGTATTTTTTGCCAGAAGAAAGATCACGGGTGCATGTTTTTTTTCTCCCAGGGGTGATTGCATCCACCCATTGGTTCTAGAATATTAAAAGAGGGCTCAGTCGAACGAAAATTAAAAGTTCTAGTGCCCTTTTTAAGTAAAAAAAAAATCGGAGGGCAACTAGGCCACCTCTTCCGCCACCTTTTTCCCAAAACCGTTCGTTCAAAATTTTCAGATAGCCCATTTTGTTTATCAAAGTTGAAAGAGCCAATAACTATGCCCTTGGGTATAACATGCCCCCCCCCACAGCCCCAGGGGAAAACTCTTTAAGTTAAAAAAAATCACCCATTGTTTACGTATAGTATTTGTTATTGGGATGCATGCATACATGTTCGGGTGGGGGAAGGACATATTTTCTTCTGGGAGTTTTTCCATGGGGAGGGAAGTTTCCAGGGAGTGAACTTGTCAGGGGAAATTATAGACTGCAGGAATTTGCCAGAATCCATATACAATATTCTGTTTATATTTCTAGCTTTCTCTTTTCCGTCTCAATTTTGCGCACGGAGTGGTTAAGAGTAATTGTCCGGGGTAAATTTTCACCGGGATTGGATCGTCTAGAGGAAATTTCCATAGTGAGGGGGTTTCTCCGTGGAGGTGGGGTCAGATTTCCTGACATTATTTAAAAAATGATCTGAAATCAAATAAAAAAAGATTCAAGGTTTTTCTACTGAACGTAAGAAGCGACATTAAAATTAAAAACAAAAAAATTTATTCCGTATATGAAGGGGCTGTCCCCTCCTCAACGCCTCGCTCTTTACGCTAACATTTGACTCTTTCTCGTGGCTCTATTTTTCGAAACAATAAAACTCTAGTACAAACTGCGAGGTGTTGAGGTGGGGACAGTCCCTTTCACATGCGGAATAATTTCTGTTCGTTTAAGTTTTAATGTCGCTCCTTACTTTCAGTTAGTTACTCCTTACTTAATTTATTTAATGAGACAAAGTTGGTCTTTCCTGATCACGTTGACCTGGCTTTGGTTTCAAGAGATGATATTATCTTGGAGCTTTTTTCCCCAGTTTCGACAGGTGGAGGTACAAAGAGTGCTATGAAAGCTCTCGGCTTCAATTTCGATTTTCCAAGTTGAATATTCGCTAAAGAAGTTTTGTATTAAGATCTTTTATAATAATTGAAAAATTTACAAATATATTACAAGTTGTCCGAAGAAACCCGTGGTATTTCCGGAACAACCCCGTGCTCTGGGTTGTTTTGGATGATTTTTTTTTTTTTTAAACTATTTATGAAAGAACCTGGACAAATATTCTGGAATTCTGGACAAATATTGGGATGCTTAAGACGCCCAGCTATTTATTAGTTAAAGAGGTTTTTGAGAAAGAAACAAAATCGTCTGGGTCACCCCGAGCTCCCTTTTCGTTTTTCCATTGAAGTCCTGAAATTCTGATTCTAGTAGAATATTCTTAATTAGTGCCTAAAACCATCCATTTTCAATTTTTATTTTAGTAAGTCATTTTGTGAGCTCAGTTTCATATTCGTTGTTGGCGACGGCAAATCTCTTATAATGCCCCTTTTTGTGATAAGCAAGAATCATTTCACCACTTTTTGGTAAGGGCACACTAACGTGCAAACTATGATTCAAGACTTCAAAAACCCAAAAATGCCATCTTTGATGGCAAATTTAATCAAACGCCATTTTGGACATATTTAATTACTTTTTTCTATGTTTCTTATCACAACGCTTTGACTTAGCCTTCCCAACACTAATTTAAAAACCCATATTTGCAACATGAAGTCTCAAAACCTCCGAAAGTTCGTTCATCTTACCAACCTTCTATCGAATAAATCTAATTTAGATGTCTAATATCTATTTATGTTTTTCTTTTTAACTTTGTATGATTATTAAATCGTTCGAGCAATGTAGGTAATGAAGAGCCTTGGCGTTGATGTCGAAGTCTAGCATCGTTAAACTTGATGCTTCACTGAAAACCCTTTTTTTGCTTAAACTTAACTTACATGGGATGCCTTTTTTAATAATTCATCAGCGAAAGTGGGTCTATACCGTAAACAAGGTTAAAAACGAATCACTTGTACCCGGCAGCCATGTCTATAAACGAGTGGACATCCTTCTTAATAACCACTGTAGAATAATCTGACATCCTTTTGCGCCATGCTGGCACGACGACCAACATATTGAACTTCTGACGAAAGTGGTGTCCTGATGTCGACACATTGTGAACTTTCCTTAACAGATTCACACAATTTTACCGTCTACTTCAAAATGTTTGAGAGAAATTGCTTCACAAGTTTCTACATTTCTACTTCAAATGTTTGTCTCACAAGAAACCTTGTGAGAGAAATGTATTTGTATGTGAACGAAGTATTAGACGTTTGTATGATTCTTTTACTTCTCGCTTCTTTCAATTTCCTTCAAATAATGAGGAAAACTTTCTTTTTCTTTACTTTTCTTTTTTTACTGTTGTATATTTGATAAGGGGATTTTTCGAAGTTTTTTTATGGCACTTGGTATTAACCAAGTGACATATAGCAGTCGCCAATTCTGTCGGTCTGTCTGTCTGTCTGTCGGTCTGTCGGTCTGTCCCGGTTTTGCTACTTTAGGCACTTCCAGGTAAGCTAGGACGATGAAATTTGGCAAGCGTATCAGGGACCGGACCAGATTAAATTAGAAATAGTCGTTTTCCCGATTTGACCATCTGGGGGGGAGTGGGGGCCCGGTTAATTCGCAAAAAATAGAAAAAATGAAGTATTTTTAACTTATCAGCGGGTATTTGGATCTTAATGAAATTTGATGTTTGGAATGATATTGTGTCTTAGAGCTCTTATTTTTAATCCCGACCGGATCTGATGACATTGGGGGGAGTTGGAGGGGGAAAACCTAAAGTCCCGGTTTTGCTACTTTAGGCACTTCCAGGTAAGCTAGGACGATGAAATTTGGCAAGCGTATCAGGGACCGGACCAGATTAAATTAGAAATAGTCGTTTTCCCGATTTGACCATCTGGGGGGGGAGAAGGGGCCGGTTAATTCGGAAAAATAGAAAAAATGAAGTATTTTTAACTTATGAGCGGGTGATTGGATCTTAATGAAATTTGATGTTTGGAATGATATTGTGTCTCAGAGCTCTTATTTTAAATCCCGACTGGGTCTGATGACATTGGGGGGAGTTGGAGGGGGGAAACCTAAAATCTTGGAAAACACTTAGAGTAGAGGGATCGGGATGAAACTTGATGGGAAAAATAAGCGCAAGTCCCAGATACATGATTGACATAATCGGAACTTATTTGCTCTCTTTGGGGTAGTTAGGAGGGGGGGAGTAAGTCTTAAAAATTAGAAAAATGAGGTATTTTCAACTTACGAACGGGTGATCGGATCTCAATGAAATTTGATGTTTAGAAGGATATCGTGTCTTAGAGCTCTTATTTTAAATCCCGACCGGATCTGGTGATGGGGGCGGGGAGTTGGGAGGGGGAAACCTAAAACTTGGAAAACACTTAGAGTGGAGGGATCGGGATGAAACATGGTGGGAAAAATAAACACAAGTCCTAGATAGATGATTGACATAAACGGAACGGATCCGCTCTCTTTTGGGTAGTTGGGGGGGGGGGGGTTAATTCTGAAAAATTAGAAAAAATGAGGTATTTTTAACTTACGAATGGGTGATTGGATCTCCATGAAATTTGATTTTTAGAAGGATATCGTGGCTCAAAGCTCTTATTTTAAATCCTGACCGGATCTGGTGACATTGGGGGAAGTTTGGGGTGGGGAGACCTAAAATGATGGGAAACCCTTAGATTGGAAGGATTGGGATGAAACTTGGTTGGAAAAATAAGCAAAAGTCTTGCATACGTAATTTACATAATTGGAACGGATCCGCTCAATTGCGGGGGGGGGGGGGGTAATTCTGAAAAATAAGAAAAATAACGTATTTTTAACTTACGAAGGAGTGATCGGATCTTCATGAAACTTCATATTTAGAAGGACCTCGTAACTCTGATATCTTATTTTAAATCTCAACCGGATCAAACGTAATTGGGGGGGGGGGCAGTTGGGGGGACCGGAAATCTTAGAAAATACTTAAAGCGGTGAGATCAGGATGAAACTGGATGGGAAGAATAGAAACCTGTCTAAGATACGTGACTGACATAACTGGACCGGATCTGCTCTCTTTGGTGGAATTGGGAGGGGGGAGGTAATTTTGAAAATTGAGGTATTTGTAACTTACGAAAGGGTGACCAGATCTTAATGAAATTTGATATTTAGAAGGATCTTGTGCTATAAAGTTTAACTTTAGGTTCTGACCTTCTCACAAGTGCCAAATGAGCTCTTGGCTCTTGGCTCTTCCGACCTCGTCCAAATGAGCTCTTGGCTCTTCCGACCTCGTACCATATGAGCTCTCGGCTCTTCTGACCTCGTCAAAAGTGCCATATGAGCTCTTAGCTCTTGTTTTTTAGGCTATTGGGTTTCTACATGCTTCTGGACTGGGTGGATACTCTCCTGATCAAGCAAAAGCAATGGTTTATTTGTCATTTGGGGCTCTGCACGGATCATCTTTTGCTCAAATGATGCTTGGCTACCGCCATTGGTCAGGAATTGCAACTTCTGCTTCTTGCGAGCGTTCATTGGACTTTTACAGGAAACTGGCTATTACTGGTAAGTGAAGTTCCGGTAAATTAAGATTTTTTATCTAATTTACTTGAAGTGATGAAGGTAAGTGATAAAGTAACGCACATAACGTATGTAAGCTGTGTTTAATCGATTCAAAATTTAAGTTAAAGTTTAAGTTAAAACTTGATTGAGAGTTCGTTGTGTAAACACATTATTTCTGGATAATAACCTCTCAATAAAGTAAGGCTTCTAATTTCGTGATTTTCCCTAGAGACACTTATAATCCGATTGTCTTATTTAACCGCTATTGACATTATATCCCCTGGGATTTTGTGACTTAATAAGTACAGAGACGAGAAGAAAGAGATTCAATTAGCGGTATCTATTAGAAAACATATCTGCGATAGCTAAACAAGAAAAATAGTAATTAGTGTTTTTTGAAAAAAAAAACAACCTATTATTTTTTTGCGAAAAAAAGGGATAAAAATTGTTGAGTTTTCGAACTTTGCAGAAGGGAGCGGGAACAGTACAGAATGCCGTAGTACCAGCCGTACTTGTGTACTTAAACTTCTGGGGATGGGTGTACTGGGTCCCGCACTTCCCATTTTGTTAGAAAAGTGAGAAGTTGGTTTTGCTGGAATGGGAACTGACTTGCGAGAGACAAAATTAATATACAATCTTGTCTTGAACTTCTTTTTTCGTGCTAGTAAGGCGGGAAATGCAAGCAATGATATTGTTTCGAAATCTGCGCAATATTACAAGCCCGATATACTATTAAAAGCCAAGGAAATTCTTTGACCGCTAGCTGGTATGACTGCTCGCGCTTCTGATCGCGTAAAGCCACAGGATATTGGGTCCGATTTAATAAGGGCTATTCGGCATTGTGACGAAAAGAAACTTACGCCACCCAAGTTTATAATTTATGAGCCCGATGAAGTGCCGATGATCCCTGGCGAAATTGCTGCTACCCTCACCAGGAAATTAAAGGAAGTCTGTAGTACCGTTGTTGATCTCAGGGAACACGTAACCTCATTTAAACTTCAGCATGGCAAGGTGCCTCAAGGCTCTGATGTTTATCAAACGAAACCTACGTACTCAGTAATTCTGAAATAACCACCTAAAGGTCTTGAAAAGCCTGTCGAGTGCAAGGGTTACCTTGAGAGCCTTGCTGATGGTGCTTGCTGTTTTCACATACTAGACTTGAAGTATTTGCAGAAAGAGGGGCGGGTTGCACCTGATGACAACAAATCTGCGATTACCTTTGTTAATGCCATGAAGGATGCAAACTTAAAATCCCCCTTGCACTTTAGCATTGTACGACACATTTCTGATGATGCCACGAACATGGATCTGTGCAGTATGATTTAGAATTGTTTGAAAGTTGAGAGGATACAAAAAACTCGGTCGTATAAGTTGTTTTTGAAAGCAAGGCTAATCTACTAGAAGCTCTCGAAAATCCTTTAACCTTCGGTATAAGAAACATCGAATTCAGGAGTACAAATCTTTACCAATGCGATGTTACAATTATCAACAGTACGGGCATGCAGCTCAAACATGTAAAACATTACTCGATGTTGACCATTCTTGCTATAGCATAAAATGTCCAGTAGTAATGAAGCTAATGGGAAATAAATGGTAACTCCTCAGTCAAAGATGTCCTCGTGGAATATAAACGGCAGTGTAATTGAAAAACTTCCCTTTCTGGAAAGTTCACTATGCTGTAATGATGTACTATGTTTACAGGAGCATTTCCTGACAGCTTCCTCTGTCTCTGTACTGAAATTAACTGACTACATCCAACTACATCCTGTGCCTGCTATCTCTTCGGAAAATAGAGAGACCGTCAGGCGGGTTGCCATTCTTATCAACTCTCGCCTTGCCACCCAGCTGGCTGGTGAAGACTAACATTACATAGCTGTGAAAATTGGGGATACTTATGTGTTCTTCGTCTATCTTCCAACCGACTACCGTGATCTTGCCTCAGAAGATCAATTTACTGCTGCATGCGCCAAACTAGTGCGCTCTGTCAGGGAACGTTTAGATAAGCATGGTCAGGTGATCGTTGTGGGAGACTTTAATTGTGATTTGAATGATAATGCTAATGCAAAGACTCAGATCCTTTTACCCGCTTTTGCTGATCTGTAACCTGTCTTGTACGATTGCTCCTTCAAAAATGGCCATAATTGAGGCTCTACTAGCTCCGTGGATTTCTGTCTCTGCTCTAACAATATAAAAGCGCCCGATAATTATCACGTTGACACCGGCGTATCACTTTCTGATCATTTTCCCATTACCTGCCCATTCGAAGTCACTCATGTTGAGAATAGATCCCCAAGTAAAAGGTTGCTGTATTCTAAGTCTGAATGGAACATATTGACTTAACTTCATACTAAAATGTTCTTGGCAGTATTTTACGAAAATTAAAATATCATTCCAGCTCCTTCAACAGAATGCAGATATATTACCTAATGAAAAATAGATTCTGTTAAACAAACTGTTCTGAGCTTACCCATGCCATGCGATGCGCAGAAGCTGCTGCTGTACCTAAACGCAAAGTACGAGTTGCATATGAAGCTCCTAGATGGTCTCTTAACCCCGAGCTTGTACGAGCATGTGAAACTTCTAAATTTTGGTATCGTATTTAGAACGATTGTGGCAGACCTCGGTTTGGTGTTTTTAACGACGTTAGACTTTATACTAAGCATAATTTTTCTAAGATCCTTAGTAAACATAAGGCAGATTTTATAGGTAAATTTAGTGATAGGCTGTTAAGAAACCCTAATGAGATATGGCGGTTTATTAGCAAAATTAATACCGAATGTGAGTCAAACGACTATACATCACCCTCTGAACATGAATGAATGAAACATTACACAACTGAGTTCTCACCCCCTGATACTACTTTTTAGAAGATGAATTTTCCTCATCGCTGGACATGGCCTTGGGTGATTATGATTCTCGTCCAGGGTTCATGATATATTTAAAAAAAAATTAGTCAGTGTATTGTGAAACTCAAAAAGAAACATTCACGTGCAATTGATCGGTTGTGTGGCATGCATCTAGTACATGGACATTTAAATATCTTACACCATCCGGGAATACTGTTCCGGATAATATTCAATAGTGGTTTTCTCCTCATGTTTTTTTTGTGCTGGTGTTGTGACCCCTGTGCTTAAGAAAGGAACAGATAAAAATAAGTATAGTTCATACCGACCAATAACTGTTTCACCAGTATTATGTAAATTATTAGAGCTGTTAGTTATTGATGAGATTACCCGAGTTTGTTCTATGCCAGACAATCAGTTTGTCTTTAAAAAAGCTACAGCCGTGAACAGATCCACCTGGTTACTGCAAATGTTCTGTTAGACTTGGAAGAAAATAAGGATATTGTTATTATGGCTGGTCACGATGTATCATGGGCGTTCGATTCGGGTATACATCCTCAGTTACTGCTTAATATCAGCCACCGTGGGCTTACTCAATCCTACGTGTCTACAAACATATATTAACATATATACAAACGTATAGTAAACTTCATGTTTTTGTCAAAGTGCCTACTCAAATAGATTTTGTTGTTTCAAAGCTATAATTCGCGTTTGGAAGGGTATAGGCGGGATGGGGTGTCATCACCTCCATTTTATAATAACAGTGTGTTAGAGGAAAGGTCCGAGTAACTTGTAATTAACGCTGGCGTAGTTTACCGCAACTTTGTAGGTTTGTACTATGTTTTGTGCCACAGTTTATTGGCGTTGCAGATCGCGATGGCGCTGTCCTTCTAACGTAATATTTCTTTCTTCTTCACTTTAATCATACTGATTTTCGCTGTCGCTTGTCTTCTAAATGCAGAATTTTTTGTTCTTTACTTTCATTTTTGACACGTTCTGATACTCGCTTTTGCGTCTCTACTCGCTGCACAATTTTTTTCTCCACTTTCACTTCTGACACATTCTTATTCTCGCTGTCGCTTGTAATTCTCGCTGCCGCTTACCTTTTAACCATGTATTTCTTTGTTC
This sequence comes from Artemia franciscana, assembly GCF_032884065.1. NCBI lineage: Eukaryota > Metazoa > Arthropoda > Branchiopoda > Anostraca > Artemiidae > Artemia > Artemia franciscana. The sequence continues at coordinate 36,784,615 of NC_088869.1, read as the reverse complement.
TTAATTTTCATTTAGTTCGCTCTGTCCCTCGTTGTTGCATGTCTTGCAATCGCTTTTTTCTTCTGTTCTTAACTTTTTTTCATTCGTTGTAATCCTCGCTATCGCTCATCTTTTAACCGTATATTTCTTTGTTCTTCAATTTCGTTTTTGACTCGTTATAGTTGTTATTTTTTTTCGCAAATGTTCTAGCTATATATTTCTTTGTCCTTCATTTTCCTTCGTCAGTATTTCAGACATTTTTTCAATGTCCTTTGCCTTAGCTGCTTGGATTGGTCTTTTTCACATTTGATGGTCTAGCTTTTTCCACCCGTGGATTTAAATTTCTCAGGTCGTCTTCTTGATGTTGCTCATTTGATAGTCACTTTTGTCCATTTTGAGCAATTGTTAATTTACAGTTTTGTTCTCCAGGTATTATAAAACTGCTTAAAACGCCTTATTTGTTATTCACTATCATTTTTTATTCATTCTGGTCCTCGTTGTCGCATGTCCTGTACCCGCATATTTCATTGTTCTTCTCCTTTGTTTTGATTCCTTGTAATTTTCGCTATCGCTTATCTTGTAACCACATATTCCTTTGGTCTTAACTTTCGTTTTTGACTGGTTATAATTATAGTTTTTGTAAGCATTTTTTTAACCGCGTATTTTTTTCTTAATTTTTGTTTATCATTTCTTCAGGCTTCTTCAGTTTATCATTTCTTCAATGCCCTTTGTCTTAGATGCTTGGATTGGTCTTTTCACGTTTCATAATCTAGTCTAGGTTGTTCATTTTCACCCGTTGTGAATTTACATTTTTCAGGTTGTCCTCTTGATGTTGTCTCAGTTGATGGTCCAGTTTGTTTATTTTGTCATGTTAATTTACTTTTTTCTCTAGGTATTATGAAACTGCTGAAAACGCCTTTTGCAAATAGACTCAATAAACTTTGTATTTTGTACTTAGCTATGTCTCTTGTATAATTTTGCATGTATCATAGATACTGAAAACGATACAACCACATTCAAGGCCGAAATGACGTATTGATGCTCTTGATATGTGCTCGTAAATATGACGTTACTCGTATGAATTTTTCCAAAATTAAGGCGTTTAACGAATTTTCCCAAACTTATGACCTATCAAGATCGTTTTTCAGGTCAGAAAATCCTAGGATGCCAATTTTCCCAAAAATTTGGAACTGTTTTTAAGAAAAAACTTATACATACATAAATAAATATACAACTATTGCTCATTTAAAGAGATAAAATGTATACAAATAAAGTTTATGGGGGACCTAGTTTTTTTTATCCTGAACATATTATACAATTTGATGAGGTCGCAGCTATTTCTAATGATAGGAGTTTTTCACAGTGGGCGAGGGAGGCTATAGAAATTAAAAAAATATGTTTGTTAATCTTTCAGTAAATAGGGACACGGGAAATTTAAATATTGATCCAATTTATGGTTTTCTTTCGAAAAGTGAGCCAATAGTGAATAAGGAAATCAAGATTTTACATAGTTACCAGGGGACAAGATTATCTACGAGACCAATAAGAGTTGCTTCAATATTAGCTGACAAGATGATTATCTTGCAAGAGAATAGTTAACTTAGTTTCAATTTTATAATTTTTCCCCAGTTGCTTCGATGTTCCCATTGAAATAACTCTAATAGCTTCTTTTCCCTGCGTGGATCAGTAGCGACAGTTGTATTTATTAATATTATTGTTGTTTTTTTTTCTTTTTTAGTTTAGTGTTTTTTCTTTTTATCTTGTGCTGCGGACGTTTAGTTTACATACAGGCGAAACATCCGCGTTGTTTTAGTCATTCATCTCTTTTCTCTCTACTGGCCGCAGTCTCGTTTGATGTTTTTTTTTGTTGAGTTTTATCTCTCTTTGTTGTTTGTTTTCCTGGCTGGCTAGTTCGGCTTAAGAACTTTTTTTCTGATTTCTGTTGGGTTTCTTAATTTGACGCAAAAAATGGAGTAAATTTTGCCCGAAAAGTTTCTTTTTCAGAAACGATCCAGTCAAGAGTTAAAAACATTTGAAAAGATGAACAGACTAAACTTGCTTGCAAAAACCAGTACAAATGACTGAAAAACTTATAGTTCAACGCAAGGAATACTACGTGTTCTTAGGCTCTTGACCTAGGTCAAAATTTCTCATATATACATTGAACAAATTGACTTGTGAACAAACCGCGCCAGAAAATTCAGTAGGGCTATTGATCATCCTCAGAAAACAAAGGGTCGCAATGATGTGTTTGCGCCTTTATTTCGCTTGTTCTCATACTGTGCTTTTTCTAGTTGCAGACGGGCTTTTGCCGACAGGTGGAAGCGTCGTAAGTCGTGTAAGATTGCTTGATGAGGCTGAAAATCAAGGGTACACGACCAGTATCCTCGACTCTGATCTCGTGGAATATTACCAAATGCTTGCTGAGAATGGTGACGTCAATGCCCAGGTAAGCTATTGTCCTGTTAGAATATATGTCTCATAATCCTTAAACCATGAAGTTTAGATAGCAGAAACTTCTTTGAAGCTTGTCTGTCCTTAAACTTCTTAAAGGTTCCTTAAATTCCTTAAAGATTAGATACAGCAAAATGTTAGTTTGCTCAAAACGATTTTTAAGTAAAGTAAATATACTTAATTCCAAAGTAAAAATCCATTTTCTGTGATTTGATCTTTCTTTGGAGTAAAATAAGGGTCGTGACTCGTAGCGGCCTTATGAACTTGGCCTCTTAGCCCCGTTGCGGGGACTGGACTGGTGTCGCTTCTAAAGAATTAATCCGCAAATGGCCGTGAGACATGTGAGGCCAAGAGTATGTTTTGTTGCAGCCTCTGAAAAGAAATGGAACGTAACCATTTGTTTCATGCTTTGCAATTGAATCATTTTGGCATACTTAAAACATTCTATGTAGTCTACTCCTATGTGAGATGCTTCACGGTTCCCATCTACATAAAATCGATTTTGTATGCGTATCTGTGTATGGATGTTATCTACGCACTGAATTAATAGTTAAGCTATTTAAGCTATAAACTCTAAGTTTTGTGCAACATTTCTGGGAAAGGCGATGTAGCATTATTATTATTTTATTTATTTGATTCTCGTCTGGAATAATCAAAAAATAACACGAAAAAATGTTGTCTTATACGAGAAAAAAAACTTCGTTCTGCTCAAGTAAGAATGTTAGATCACCGGTAATCTACTGTTTAATGTGCTACACCTTGATATTATGTGCGCAGTACAAACGGAGGGTGGCCTATCGGAGTGGTTCACCGTTCAGTCAGGTGTAAGCCAGGGATGCATTCTATCGCCATTATTATTTGTCACAGTCATAGATTTTGTGCTTCGTGGATGTAGCTTCAGCGGGGGTCTACAATTAAACCCACTAAGAGAACTTTATGATGGTGTTTTGCGGACGATGTTGCACTCTTCGCCCACGAATCAGAAGCTGTACAACACAATATAAATGAACTTGGGCGTGTGGCAAATGCTGTTGGACTCTCCATAAACGCTAACAAGACTAAATCAATGTCAAATGCAGTCATTTCTGACATAGCTGAAGAACTCTTGGTCAACAATGAGGAAATTGAAGTATTGAGAGAGTTCAAATATCTCGGCAGCATTCTTACGCAAGATGCCAATCCTGAAAGGGAAATTTTGTGTCGAATAGCATTGGCTGGCTCTGCCTTCAATTGCCTTAGAAATGTTTGGAGAAATAACAAATATTTGCAGAAGCTAAAGCTCAGAATTTATAATAGCAATGACCTCTCCGTCCTTACATATGGCTCTGAAACTCGGAGCATCACTGCGCTACTAGAAAAACGACTACGGGCATTCGATAACAACTGCCTAAGATCTATTTTGAATATACATTGGGCAGAGAGAATAAGAAATGATGAGATTTATAGCATGAAAAATCATACCCCCATCCTTGATGTCATTAGAAAGCGACGATGGATGTATTGGGGCACATGGTGCGAATGGATGATGGAAGGCTGCCACATGACATATGGTGTTGGACAACCACTGGCCTCCCCAAGTCAGGGAGACCTAAAATGACCATTGGAAAGGTGTTAGAGAAGGAGGCGAAGTTGGCGAAGTCTTCGATGGAGGAGCTTTGGTCAATGGCTCAGGACAGGTCGTCGTGGCGAACCACTGTTTCTGCCTTATGCGCCTTCAGGCGTGGGAGGACATAAGTAAGCAAGTAAGTAAGTAACCTGCTTTTTTCTTTTTGTTTTTCATAAAGTTTTAATGCTGCAATTTTTGGACCTACGTGGCTCTATTTGTCGATCAAATTTGGGAATCGTGTCTATTATGGTTGGGGCGAATAACTGGTGAAACAGAAAAAGAAGGAATGTGTTTTCGCTTTATATGTTTTAGTGAATATCTTCGAAAAACAAACATACTCTACAGATATGAGGCAGTTGGGATTGTAAAGATTGACTAGGTGAAAACAGTTGAAATCTAGTTTCAGAATTGAAGCATAGGATAAAGAAGGTCGGTGAGAAATGTGAGTGACGAAAATATTGCAAGCGGAGGGAGATTCTGATTTTCTGAATTGAATTCAAGGCCAAAACTTTACTATTTGTCACAGAGTCCGGAAAAGGTTTCTAGAACATGTTTGATAGTTTGACTTTGGCTGAGGATATCACGTATGTATAAAAGGGATATATTAATGTCATGAAGAATGGAAGTTGCGGCGCATTTCATGTATATCTTCAAATCAAAGTTATTAAAAAGGGCAAGAAAATGACAGCCACCTGCCTAGCTTGTTTAAAGACTGGAATTTGTCTCTTATGGGCAATAGGAAGATTATTACGGGACTAATATTGACGGTAAAAATCCGAGCTCGTTTCTTCGTTGGTATAATGATTGGTTTAATGAAGGGTATGGTAGTTCTTTCCAGTATTTTTTCTTTCAAATTCCCTTTGCGTTTTGTCATATTTTATGTACCTCAAAATGAAAAGCCTGTCTTATTTTTTCTGTGTCATTATGAATGATGGCCACGCTACCGAAAATCCAGTTTTTTTTTTTTTAATTTAATTTTGTTTTGGTTGTATCAAGACAAATTTATAAGAGGTGTGTAGGTATTGGCTTTAGTTTTAAAATGAGCCATTGATTACCACCTTGCAATAGCCTGCTCGCCTAAGTGAAAAAAAAAAAACGTCAAAGAGACAGATCACTGCAACCCGTGCAAAAAGGCAATTTTCTTCTTTTTTTTTTTATAATATAAGAGGATCAGACTGCTTCCGTTAAGATATTTCGACCGTGACGATTCCTTTCGTGTACTTTTCATCTCGATGCAACCTCTTTTTCGAAATTCTTGAAAATTTGTTTTTGCAAACTAAACAGTTTTGTAGAAACACGTTTCTACATTTTTGCTTACTATTTGCTCTAGTTTGCTCTTTACTAGGTTGCAGAAATAGATGCTGCCATGATTCGTTTTTGCTAATTTGCAGCTATTGCTGCAGTCATTATGGCGGTGTTTTCGTTTAAGGCTTAATAGTTCTTTATTTTTAATTTTTTCAAATTTAGGTTTTTAATGTAATCTGTGTATAGTTTTATCGGCTCAAATTCTAGTTTAATCGACGTTTTATACATTGTTTTTAAAGTTGTATCTCCCGCTAAAAAAAAAAGCTGTATAACATTTTACCACTCAACCATTTCGTTATCTCTATTTCTCTTTCATCACTAAAAGGTGTCTTCACAACTAGTATCACTTCTTCAAATAATACAAGGGCCCAGGGTTACTCCCAGCTACCAAAGAGTCTAGAATTACATGGCGATTATGCTTTGGCATCCAAAAATAATCAAACAAGAGAAAGGAACTGTTTCTTAGTTTCATTTAAGTCCTATCTTCGACTTCCTCCTGTCCTGTTTGAGGGTGATCCACCTCTCGTTTGGGCCCAGATGGATGACAAAAAATGACGATCAGTGGCAATTTTTGTCTATTAAACGTGGGCTAGCCATCTCAAGCTTTCGTTTCTTTCAGCCCTAAAAGGTGGGATTGAACTGCATTTCTGCATGGCTCATTGTCTGAAACACAACCAGTCAAACGAATTTCAAAATTTGTACGTAGACTTCGGAAAACATTTAACAAAGTTACTGCACTTGTTTTAAATTTTTATTATGTTACCTCAAATCAAGCACGTTCGCAGAAGGGGTCTGTCTAACTGTTGCACCTACTTCCTTAAGTTTGAAATTTATTTCTAAAGTTTACTGCATTTTCCATATAGGTTGGGTCATATAGGTATATATATAGTAGTATCTTATTATTATTATTATATATTAATATTATTATAATATTGTATATTATTATTATTTTATTTATATTATTATTATTATTATTATTAATCATTATTTTATTATTATATTATATTACTATATATTATATATTGTAATATTAACAAATATATATTAATATTATTAATATTATATTTTATATATTTATATATTATATATAGGTAGTAATTTATTATTCTCGGAGTTATGTTCCCTTCAAAATTGGCCAGTCTCGAATCAAAAATCCTGTGTTTGAAAACTGCCTGCCTCAACTAATAGTCAGGATATATTTACAGACATCAATACACTAACGAATTTTTAAATTCCACATAATCCATCTAAAATAAAAAGTATTTGAGAAAACACCTTACAATTCGTCAATTTTTTTTTCAGTTGGTTATTTCACAAAAGGAAAAAGTTATTACTGCATCATCCACTGCAAGGCTGTATGTCTTGATAAAACAGGGAACTTAACTGAAACTCTAAAGACACTTCACAGCAAGCATTTAAAAGAGGCGTAAAAGAAAGAAGGGTTTAATACCATAAAAAAAGAAACACATTAAGAAAAAAAAAATCAGTCAAGGACCAATGATTGTACCACAATAGGTTTTCAGGTGTATAAGAGTGAATCCTCGGAGCTGACGCAAAAAGTGTGTTCCAGATAATCTAACAAGGAATTAAGGGATTAAAATTAGATCTTACAGAGACAGTTAAAGGAATATGAGTTTTATCCAATTTTCGGCGTTGATAAAATGAATAATCAGGAATAAAAAGAGGAGAACATTTAAGGGCTTTGAGAAAATCTCCTTGTAACTGAAAAAAAATATACCAAAACTATATAGCAAACAAAAAATTGTGATTTCAGATTAAGTAGTGGTTTTGTTACAAGATTTATTTGCATAAAAAGGTTTCTTGCTTCACCATAAGTCTTGGAGAGTGGTCAAAGAACAGAAGAAAAAGCGAACCTCCATATAATCGGTCAGTAAGAGACATAGCGTTTCATCAGGGAATGTAAGAGGATCCTTAGTATTAAACAAGGATATAAATCATCGTTGAATGGTGGTGGATTGAAACCACGTCCCGTAGAAATCTGCCCCCTATCTTAGCAGAACGCCTGCACGGTTTTCTTCTAAGGATTCTCAGCCAATGTAGCACTTTCCCTTGCGATTTATTGCACTAGAGCACTCGCAAAATAGGAAAATCACGCGTTAATCCGGTCGTTGGGCCATTTGTTTTTTTTTTGTTATTTTATTTGCCGAATTGTTTTTTTCATCTTGTGAAATTTAATTATCGATTTTTGCTTCATTTCTATTTAGTTCACAATTTTTTCAGGTTAAACTGGGTCAACTTCATTATATGGGTGGTCGTGGTGTTCGTCAAGATTACCATAAAGCCTTGTACTATTTTCTACAAGCAGCTGAAGCTATGAATCCTAGTGCATTAGCTTATCTCGGGAAGGTATATTTTTAGATTTTCTGTGGTATTTTGTTGATTTTCAAATAGAAGGAGTTTCGATTGTACATTGAAACCTATTCATGACCAAGATTTTGTAACATGGAAAGAAAGAGCTTTTAGAGTCTGTTATTTGCTACATATTCTACGTCTTGAATGAAAACCTGTGTATGTTGACTCATCCGACTCCTAAGCTTTTGAATAAAGAAAATGAGAGAAGAAAAAAAAATATATATCCATTATTTTTCTTTCACCAAAATATAGCTCATTGAATCTATTAGAAAATTGTATAAAATCTAGCTGTTCTTAGTTGTTATTTTTCTATTTAAGTTTTGAAGGTTCCTCATGTTTTAAAATTTAATCTGAAAGCGGAGATTCGGGATAATAACAAATTATAGTAATTTTTTTTTACTCTATCCTTGAAATTTCCTTGCGACTGGAAGGAGTGAAGTGAACACCTTTGACCAGAAGGCATGGCCATTTCCACTGCGCTTGGTGATGCAGGGATTTGTTAGTAGTAGCAGTAGTATATTAATATTTATTCCTTTTCTAGTTGTTCCTGATCTTCGTATAGCTGCCTATTATTGCAATGTAAAATCTTAAAATAATATTAGGAATGAAAAAGGCGGGTGTTAGACAAAACCCAGCCAACCCAGTTGGTTGGGAAATGTAGAAATCCAATACAGTGTATGTTTGAGATTGTGAAATATTTTGTCTAAAACTTTCATCTGCAATCGTACTGTTTTTTTGTCGACTTGCAATCATTTAGACAAAAACTATAAGGTTATGCGTGTTTGTAAATGAGCCTTTTGCTCATTGTTCTGTTAGAACTTCGATCTTAAGCCTAGAATGCATATAAATGCTTCTATAAAAAGAGATTTGGACATCTCCCCCCCCCCTCCTAAAAATGTGTTCGAAAGTTCAACGTATCCTTAGGCGAAGTATTTTATATATATTGAGCTTGTTTGGTAATACTGCTTTCTTGTTGTAATCTTTGGCACGCAGTGAATTTTTCTCTAAAAAAATTTCAATGTTCTGAGTAGCAAAACAATATTTTTCTTTTTTACTTTTAGCGCGTTTGAGAACAAAGGCGTCATAAAAAGCTGTTTTTAATTTCTTTTTACCCCTCCCCTATCTCCAACCCCTAAATTGTTTTTATCGTCTTAGAATTTGTTTTCAGTAAATAGAACTATAAATACGCTGCATAGGCTATCTACTTCTCTCAGTTAGGTTCGATCTTCTCTGTGGCATTTCGTGACTAAAAAAGACATTCCCTCCGTCCCATGTCCTTAGGCCTTAATCAAAACGCTAATTTCTTTGACAGCACTGTTCTGTCGGAAAGTGAATATACGCTTTTTCAAATTTGCTTTTACTTTCAAAATGTATTCAGTCAAGCTCTCTCACTTTTAGAATGAGAAACAGGGGATTCTACACCTGTTCTGCCTGTGTTTTTCTTTTTTGTTCTTTATTTCAACAGCACCTTCACTTGTTCCTTAGATTCCATATTTTTTTTCATGTTTGATCTCATCTGAGCTATCGTGTCAGCTCATCATGTTCGCATATACACTACGCTAAAAATGTCCAATTGAATGATAAAGTTTGAAAATGCTGCGATTTATGATGTCATTTATTTTCCTTTAATAGTTAGTTTTTGGTTTTCTCTCAAGTAATTTAGGGGATATGTATTTTTGTTTTGTTTTATGAGCTTGTGCTACATCTTTAAATGTCATTGTAATGTTTTTATGTTATGAATATTGGTTATATGCTCGAAGTGTCCTATACAGGCCCAACTACGGGCTTCTTGGTGTTCTTTTGGCATATGCCTCTTTGCTTTATAGGCGAAGCTCCTTACCTCGATAGTATTGAAGTTGTACTTAGCTGGTAAATTAAGCGTTGCCTGTTTCAACAAGTCACCGAAATTTAGTTTAAAAGCACCAAAAAGTAGTTAAAACCGAGTCGTGATTAATTTAACGCCCTCTTGTCTCTTTACTCTGATTTTTCTCTTTTCTTCCCAGGGTTCTTTCAATTTTCTTGTTTCTGTTTTTGCATGAGCATTTAGCTCATATTCATGCAGTCTACAGGTAGTTTTTTGTTACATGCCATGGTATTGTTGCCAATTTATTTAGACGTGATCCAGACGTCTTTGTGTATTTTTTTTTCTTGTAATTCCAGATGTATATGGAAGGCAACGAAGCTGTCCCACAAGATAATGCCACGTCTTATACGTATTTTAAAAACGCAGCCGACTTGAACGATCCCATTGGTCAAAGTGGATTAGGTATGCTCTATCTTCAAGGACGCGGTGTCCCGAAAGATCTGAATAACGCACTCAAGTACTTCATGCTTGCTTCGGAACAAGGCTGGGTTGAGGGCCATCTTCAGCTTGGTACTATGTATATGAGTGAGTTTTTTTTCCTTAGTAAATTTATTGATATAACTGGTAAAAAAGCAAATTTTTTATTTTGATTAAAACAAACAAAAAACATTCAGAGAAAATAGAGTGTATCGGCTAGCCTACTAACACATTTTTTTAAAATCTTAAACCGGAACATCGGTAAAACGTATTAATTTTTACAGATGACGAAATTGAGCCCAATTTAACTAGCTTACAGAAAAAAGAGAAATAAGAATAAAGAGAATACAACGTTATCAAAAGACATGAAGAAAAGATAATATTCTTATAAGTTTTGTTCTTCCTTGTATGTTATTTTTTTTCGTTTTTTTTGTGGGTGTAAAACGGATTATAAATACCAAAAATGTGCGGGCAAGTGAAAATTGAAAAAAGTAAGCAGTAAAAATGTCAAAAGTGAAAAGAAATAACCTAAACTTGCAAAACAAATTAGAGTGAATAGCCTGAAAATTAGTAGAGAAATAGGAAAAAGACAAGTATTCTCCTTGCTTTTACTTTTATATGTTGTATTTTTTTTTAAAGAGGAGAACGTTTATTTAAACATGAAAGCGCTCTTCTTTTCTTTTTTTTGTACAAATATTTGCTATAAGAGACTTTTGAGGGGCTGATAACACGAGCTTTAAAGACTGCACAATTACGAGCTAAGCCCTGCTTTGGTGCAAAAGCGAGTTGAGTTATTGTTCAGTACGAAAGCAAGTTAGAAGCACGGAGTGGGCTTTGTTTCATCTATAACCTCTCCACCCATCACCGTGTCAATTTTTTTTAGCGCAAAGGTTAGCACATTGCAAATTGTTTAAAAAAGAATGACATAAGCAATTTTAAACCTGTTTTACTAGAGATTAATTTACAACATCCCAATTTCCATCTCCAGCCTTTAGCAGTGTTTTCTATGTTGTACCTTCGCCAGTGTCTACCCCCCTCTCACTACCCCCTACGTCCCTCCTATTTCCAACTTTTTAGTAGAAAGACAGACGTTTTGCACCTTCTTTAAACTGGAATCGTGCAGCAATTTTCAGTTGGTAGGATTTAGTGACCAAAGCGGGCCCATAGCCTTCCAATCCCCTATTCTCTGACCCACTACTAACTTTTTAGTGTGAAGTTTTAGGACTCTATTTGAGTTGGAATTACACAAGGATATTGAATCACTAGTATTAAAGGCAGAAAAAGAGCCTGGTCCCAATTTGCAAAAAATTAAGGGAGGGGGAGGGGAGAAGGCTTTCGATTTTTGCAATGAATACAAAAAAATCATTTGCAGATTCTAGGGGAGGAGAATTCTTTTCTGATTTTTAAAGATGAAGATACAATAAAGGATGTTTTCAAAATCTATCTGGGGCAATTGTCCCTGCTGGATTTGAACTGTTTTGTCCTTTAGGACAAAAAAAGGAAATACTTGGAGATCTTTAATTTTAACACAAGACTCCCTAATGTAACTGATACTAAAAAAATTAAAAGACAACAACAAAGCATAAAAAAACACACAAAAAAGAAAAAAAACTCACCAACATTCCTGAAAATGAAACTAACAAGCATCATTGAAGTGATTAGTTATTATTCTCCCTCTCCTTCCCGCCCCAAAAAAACAAAATACTACGCACGTGCCGGGATTGGGTTTACTTTTCTTTAAGTTTCATTTCTTTCGTTTAGTCCTGTATGACTAAATTAGTACATATGATTAATTTGAGAATATTAGTACAAAAGAACTTTCTTTAATCACATTCTGTATTTGGCAACATCTCTTAAATAATTGTGACAGAAGATTGCTCGTTTACTTTGGCTTTCTGGCCTTACCATAAGAATTGTTGTTGCCTGTAATTGCTGGTATATTTTCAGATGGGAATGGGGTGACTAGAGACTACAAGATGGCTGTAAAGTATTTCAATCTGGCTGGACAGTCTGGATCCACTCTTGCTCTCTTCAATCTAGCTCAGATGCATGCCACCGGAACTGGTATGCTCCGGAATTGTCATACAGCAGTCGAAGTAAGCTTGCCAGTTGTTATTTTTTTCTTTACATTGATTATCCCCATATTAAACCATTCTTTTGATGCTTTCGGTTTATTTACCGTTTGCTTCTGTATAATTTTCATAAAGTTCTATTTGCATTTGCTATTCTAATTCTCTAAAAATGTCCACCTTCATGCCTAATTTTGTTTTGACTTGTTATTTTAACCTGTTTTTCTTACCTTTTATTTATACTAAACAATCTTCTTGTAATAATAAATCATTATTTAGCGTAAGTAGCAAGTTTAATTGGTTTTAGTAAAAAGTCATTCGTCTATTTAGGAATTTGTTTTGATATTTTGAAAGATCCAAATGTTCGTAGTATTAAAAATTTTTTGTTAGATTTCTCAAACTGCGTTTACCTCTCGTAAATGGGGTATATCATTCAAAAATGGGGTATATCATTCAAAATTGGGAACGGATTTTCAAGCTCAGGACGGATAAGTTAACTGAATTTACCTCTGTTGTATTTTGTCATTGTTGAGTTTATTGTTGATCGCTAAAAGTCCATTTATTATTTGCCATTGATATTTATCAAGATCGTTACTGGCATTAATTGTTGTTGCAGTTGTAATAAAATCAGAGTATTTCGCATAAAAGGAAACTAGATATAACGCATTCTAGATAAAAACAACAACAAAAACTTCTAATTATCTTGGGAACCAAGTGAAGTGCATGAAAATAAATGAGAGGAAAGGATTTTATAATCAGTTCGATAGAAAGTGTCACAACGCGTTTTGAATTTTTGCAGCTGGTTTGAATTCATGACCATTTGAAGTGAGAGTGTAAGTTAATTTTATTCACCTGTTTTGTGGTTTCTTAGGTTAATATTAACACGTCCCCCAAACAACCCCAGTTTGGAGAATTTCAACCAAAGGAAATTATTAGTTTATCTGAAAGCTATATATAATCTTTTGTTCCTTTTTTTGTAATCTATTCAATCGTTTCCTTAAAAGGAAACATTAATAACAAATAACAAGACAATAGTAAACATAAATTGTAAAGCGATTGACGAATCAAACTTATAATGTTCTATTTTAATGTGTTTTTAGCTTTACAAAAACGTTGCTGAGCGAGGTCGGTGGTCGGAACTGTTGATGGAAGCTTATTCAGATTATAAGGATGGAAACATTGTATCAGCTCTCTACAAATACATGTTCCTCAGTGAACTTGGCTTTGAAATTGCACAAAGTAATGCTGCATACATTCTCGACAAAAGTAAGTTTTAACTTTAGTCAGCTTTGAAATACATTTTAGGGCACTTTAAACTGACCAATAAGCTGTTTATGGTAATATTTGACTCTAAATCTAAATATAATTCGCTTCGTAAACCAAATATGTAGTTATGCGCTTACTCTCGAAAGAACATTGGTTGACATAGTCTTTCATCCTGCTTGTGACTAACGTAGAGATCATTTCTATCTCTCAGCCCATACCTAGCTAGGATATGCTTATTATGCTTAGCGTTAATTACACTTTCTTTTTAATTGTATAGTAGAGGCTGTTTGTTTTAAAACAGCTGATTACTCTTTTTTGTGGGAGAAGCCTGAATTTGTCTTGGGAAACTCTTTGAGAGTCGCTTGAACTGAAGCTTAGAAATTAGATGTCATAGTATTTTTTAAGTAAGAGAAAGTCTGACTGTTCTCCTTTCATTTGGCGTGAAGTTCCCGAAAAAAAAATATGTCTATAACTCACTTTCATCTTTAAGAAAAAAAAATATTTGACTGTTTTGGGTCGACTTCTGAACTAATATGGTCTGATAAACGGATCTAAGAGCTGAACGTGTATTGAATGGGATACCTCAGCATGCCTAGACAACATACAACTAGCTATATTGAGTTTTCACTGTGCATTGTGAAATGCAGCTAAAGCTAAAATTCCTTCTTTTATGATAGTTGAATTAAAAAATAAAGTTTTTCCGTGAAAGTAAAGCGTGAATTTAAAACTTAAAGCAGCCCGAATCTAGATTATGAAAAATTTCAAACATAACGAGCAGAAATCAGTATGAGCGAAGAAATTAAACTTAAAACAAGCAAGACTTAAAATGAGCAATAAAATCAAACTTCAGACGAGAATAAAATAGCACAAATAAGGGTGGTGTTGCCACGCATTACACCCATAAAAAACTATAGTGTCATTTGCACTTCACTGAGAACCAAGCATATTGCTTAAATTGAACGTGTTAGTTTGGCAATTTGGCAATTTCTACGCTTTGAAAAAGAAATAGATGTAACGGGAATGATACAGTGACAAAAAAAAGAGTATTTTGAACAATAAAAGTAATCGAATTGTCACACATGATTTACAATCTACCACAAACAGATGTGATGTTACCGCCTTTTAGACCCCCTGAAACATTAAATATCATTCGTGCTTTACTAAAAACTGGCTTGGAAGCCGATTCAAGGACCACGTTTTTGACCCTTCATTCATTGAATATCCTTGTATCACTGATTTAACAAGGTTTATAATCTCCACCTTTCTAGGTTTTTATTAAAATGTATACAAGCCCTTTTTCATTTGCCCTTTTTGAATAATTTGGTGTCGGAGAGCACATGAAGTGTTAAGTGGGTGTTCCCAACTTTCTTTGACCATCCGTTCTGTATGATGACTCTCAAAAGGAAAAATAAGTAGATTGTAACTCTTGACATGACTGTTGTCATCAATATGTAACGTGCCCACCTTCTCATTTGCCCTCGGATCAGCTTAGGCCCTCCAAATAACACCAGAACTTGAGTCTGCAGTTAAATGAGCTCTCCCATCTGTTCCATATTTTGAGGCTGCGAGAAAAGATGTTTCTCAGAACTCAGAAGCGTGAGAACTTTTGCCTACCTTTCTGCCAGAAATTAGTGGTGATAGATCTTGGAGTGATTTTGTGTCTCTAATCACGTATATTGAAAATCCATGTGTGATTCAAGTTCAAGCAAGGTCTAAGAACCCTTTCTTTATGATAAAAGCTGGTAATTGGAGATGCGATTCTGAGCGTTCAGAGGTCTACTTTATGCTCCAACCCATACAGCTTGGAAATAATTACTTTTTTTTCCAATATGAGTAAGGTGCTACATGCTTGCCTCTCTAAAAAAAATTGTGGTGGTCATTGGAGGGGCCACGGGATCTTTTCGTGTCTCAAATCATGCAGTTAAGTCATCGCATGGCTCTAATTCTAGCAAGGTGCAACATGCTTAACTATGTTCTGAAAATTCAGAAAGAGTATGGGCTATAGGAGTCAGTGGGCCGAGTTTGGTCCTCCACTATCCGCAAATTGAAAATCCTCTTATCATTGTGGCTTAAAAAGGTTGAACATCGACAATGGGAGGGGGAGGGGGGAATGGATGGGTAAATAATAGCCAGCTAACATTGCTTATTTTGCGGATTTTGAAGTTTAACTTATTTGAAATTTTAGCGTTAAAAAACGTGAAAAAAAACACCATCAAAACTAACTTTGCACAATCTTTTTGTGGTTAACTGTACTAAAATAGTACCTGCGATGTGTAATTTGATTTATGAAAGGACACATCCTGTGAAGGATAAGACCTTAATTTCAACTATCCAGATAGAGATGCTTAACTCATTGTCTGAAACTTTGGAATGAAATTGAGGTCTCTAAACTGAATAGTTTGTTTATATTTGGATAATTAAAGGATTATAATAATTTAAAATAAAAATATGTTTATGCTCAACGGTTAGGTAGAGCTGGTAGGTCCCGCTTTTATGTATAAGGCATAATTTTTATTTTAATTTTTCAGGTTCCTTAGTAATAAAGTATATGTACGTTGCTTAGTAATTAAGTATCATATTTCCTTTTAAGATATGGTAGCTTTATTTGGTGAAGGCGAAACTTATGCCAGAGCTTTGCAGTATTGGAGTCGTGCAGCCTCTCAGAATTATCCTCCCGCTAGAGTGAAACTAGGAGATTATTATTATTATGGACTTGGGACGTCTGTCAATTATGAAATTGCTGCTCATCATTACCGAATTGCGGCTGATCAACTTCATGACGCACAGGCTATGTTCAATCTAGGCTGGATGCATGAAAATGGATTAGGAATGAAACAGGTACATTTCTTTTGTTGTGTTTATTTTTTTCGTTTTTTTACGATTGTTGACCTGAAAAACACACTCTTATTTACGTTGTAACCAAATCATGGAAATAACTTCAAGTTTTTAAGTCTCAAATTTGCAGTATTTTGCTCAAAAGGAGGAAAATAAGGAACCACTTTGGCTAAAAGAAACAAAGAATTCCAGGCTAAAATGGAACATAAAGATAAAGTAACACAAAAAGCTACTCATCTATTATACTCCTACCCAAAGAGTATGGGTCCGCAAAGTTCGTAAAGTAACTTCGTTAGCCTTCCGTAAACCTTTACGTGAGCAAGCATTAAAGTTAAACTTTAGTTAACTTTCTCTTGTAAAGTTCATAAAGTTGACCAATAGGGAAAGCGTTCCAGAGCAAAACTTTTAAGCAGATTTGGAAATGTGGAATCAGGAAACTGACGATATGCTGATTTCTTTAGTCCGAGAAAAGAGAAAATTGGTTTCAGTATTTTGCACTAAATATCTAGGGTGCTATGGGACTGAATTCTTGCCAGGATTTTTGGCATCACTGTTAACTTCACAAGAAAATAGGAAAAACCAAGGAATCTTGATATGCTTGATCCTGAAAACAGAATATGTAACAAGCCCTTATGCCTCATTAAACTATATTCACATTCTAAGCTCCTTATTTCTTCAAGACTTTTTCTCCGAAATATGAAATGCTTCAGAAATTTGAATAGTTTGGTGCTCAAAACGCACGTAAAAAGGCTCATATGAGCTGTGAAAATTTTACGGAAACACACTTTGCGAACGACTTTACGAACTTTAAGAACGCCGTCTGAGCCGCTCTTTAGAGAAGAAAAAATCACCAACCCCTTCTTGCGTTGGCATATTGTGGTATATTTACAGTGTAGTAATAAGGTGAAATTAGTCTAGTAAGTATAAGTTGCAAAATTAGTGTAGTAATAAGTGTCTTATCTCAGTTTCTGAAAAAAAACAACACATTTACGAAGCTTCAAATCGGTGATTTTTTTCACCGATTACGAAAACACCGAAAACACACCGAATTTTTTCGAAAACACACCGAAATTTTTTCACCGAAAACACATTGATTACGAAGCTTCAAATCGGTGATTTTGGAAAACCAACGTGGCATCGGTGATTTTTTTTTTTTATTTTTTTTTGTCGAAACTAGCGCCAGTTTTAACTTTTATAAGATACACCATGCTCATTGAATCACTTTTAATACGATGATTTTGCACATTCACTGAGTTAGACAGACAAACGTATACAGAACATAACTAAGCGAAAAATATCAAAAATTTTACCTTAATATTATAAACAAATGCACACGAAACACCGTCCGATAAAAACTGTAAAAAAACACAAAAAATAAAACATGGCGAGCAAGTAAATTATGTTACCAACTTGTCTTTGCAAGTTCATGGGCAGGCTAGAAGATTTAGTTGAGTGACTTTGTCTTTTATGTATTATGTATGTATATTATATAGTATATGTATATTATATATATGTATATTTATGTATATATATATGTATATTATATATGTATGTATTATAATATTATATATGTATTATATTTGTTTTTATGTACATGTATACATTTTGTCAAGTTCTATTTTTATTAATTAACTTAATAAGACATTTTACAAAAAATATCAGATATGCCAATCGTTTCTAGGTAAAACTAAATTTCGTTTCGAGAAGGGGTCGAATGCTAGAAGGCAGAACATTGCCAGAAACTTGCGAGCTTACTTCATAGACAAGCTCAACAGGTTAATCAAACAGATAGATTCCCAAATCTAGATCAAAACTAACCCTCATTTTAAATTGCCCCAGCTGATTAAAAAAAAGGATAAAGATAATTTCACTTGTAAAGTATACTTGGTCTTTCAGGGCGGATAGACCGAAAATCCGTTATTGGTCTTTATTACGTATGTAATTAGTATGAAATACGTATTATTGTGCTGCGAGAGCAACACTTTGGTTTTGTCGTGTTTTATTTTGTTTGTTTTTTTCTTTGCACCCCAATTTCAGCTTATTGCTAGAAAGTGGTAAGGGTCTAACCTCTGCGGTTTTTACGGAAAGTGTGGACCTTAGGCCGGATTGATGAATATGACTTTACATTTTGGAAAGCTTCATAGAACTCTTGCCTGGGGCCAAAAAGGATGGTTTTTGCTTGTCCTTGAGCCAGAGCCTATAGTGTGTGAAGTGAAGAGGAGTTGTATAGCCTATGTCAGAGAGGACTATCTGAAGTTATGCAGCCAAGCTTTCGTTTCATCAAACCGTGTTTCTGCTTTCGAGTGGAAAGCTCCGTTCTAGCAGGCAAGCAGGCAGGCACCAGTTTCAAATTGAAGATGGACTAAAATCTATAAGTGTTAAATATATGCGACAGTTACCCTGCCCCACAGCCAATATATCTTCTTTGAGTGATAAATAGAAAAATTTAGAGAAGCAAAAAAGCGGCATTTTCCCACGGGTCCGAAAGTGCTGCCATCTATTGTTTCTACCCATTTCTGTTCGTGATTTCAGCTGAGTTTATCATTCGGTTTTTCGCACTTGGGATTGCGGTAGAGAAATGGTATCAGATGTGCCTCTTAACCTTTAAAAGTTCTCTCATTGCTAAAGAAATTAGAGTTTATCCTTTGCTCCTTTCTAAGTGATGACGTTAGAAAGCTGGCCTACGGCAAAAAAGTCAACTTTTGAACTAAGACAGATAGACTCTAATCAAACAGACCAGTTTGAAAGTTTAAAGGGGTTGACAACTTCAGTAGTAAGGTACACACTGAAACCAAAAATAGGCCGATACCAATTGTGAGACATATAGGGGAGTTGTAAGCAACAGTCGGCTGTTAGCTCATAATCATCCTCGGCAATGAGGGGATCGCAACTCTTACTAGTTGGTGTACCTATTTTTGTTTCCGTTGTATTTGATGGTAAGACCAATTTGGTTCCAGTGGTAAGACATGTAGGTGACTTGTAAGTAATAATCGGCTGTAAGGCTACAATCATCTTTAGCAATGAGGAGTTTGCAACTTTTGCGAGTTGGTGTACCTAGTATTTATTTTAAGATCCTTACAGATTAACAACTTCAGCGTTTAGTCGCAGCGAGGAAACAAAACCAAAGTGTTGCTCTCGCAACACTTTACTCGGCGAAGCCGAGCAAAGGTTGCCGCAACACCTCACGTTGCCCATGCAACGTAGATCTAGTTTTAGTTTGTCCTAACACTTTGTGTTAAGACACAAATTTTGTTAGGACAAGAACATAGCTCTTTCGTTGAATTTATTCATATTTTTGACCCTTGAAAGCATCAAAAAGTAAAATCAGTTGATTTGATAGACACACAGAAACTGTTTCGCTTTTATTTATTATTTTTTTTAATTATTGACATTTTTGCGTCTTCTGATATTGCTGACATTGAGTTTTCCTGATCTGTTCGTTTGATATTGTCTGAATCAACATAACTCACAATACTCTCCTTTTTTATGACGAACGAAAATACAGATTCATAGTTCTCATGAAAAATTTTTTGTGATGAACTGGCTATTTAGTGAAAGATCTTCACTTAGATTATTAATGATTATTTTAGCCGATTCCGAAAAAAAGGGAAAATACCCTCTGCTCCCCTTCGTGGTCTTTTCTCTTTATATTATAGTTGTCATTTTCTTTTCTTCATGTTTGGAATGCCCATAAAAAAAGAGTAGCTTTATAGCATATCTTATAAATATATTGAAAATGTTAATAGCTTCTTCTGCATTTATTGGTTCGTATTTAATTGCAGGACCTTCATCTTGCGAAGCGGTTCTATGATTCGGCTGGTGAGACAAGCGTCGATGCCAAGGTTCCAGTGGCACTTGCCTTAATCAAGCTGTCTCTTTTAGTGGCCCTGAGACGATTGAAAGAGGTAATCTTTAGTATTATTTATTAGGCTGATACTTTATGTTAAAAGCTTCTTTTTCAACTCAGAATAAATTTAGTTATTGTTTGTCCTTTTATATATATCACTATTATAAGCCTATTTTTTTTAGTAAGAGATTACTAAAAAAAACTTTTCCTTTTTCAAACATTCTATTGTACAGGGGGTGTTCCAGCATTCTATGTTTGGAGACGGGTGAAGGAAAATGGGTTTTTCGGGGGGGGGGGATCTCAGAAATTCTCTTTCAGACAGATATCTTTTTCAAGCAGCACCTGTGGAATTTTTTTTTTGGATGGGGGAGAACTTCTTCAATTTTTCATATGTAATTTTTCTCTGTTTTGTAAACTAGAAAGAAGAATAACCACTAACAAAAAATATACTAAAGCTGAAGAGCTTTAATTAACTCTAAATAACTTTAATTAATTAGCTCTTAATAAATTTTTAAATGCATCAGAGCTGTCCTACTTTTGCAATTAGATAAGTGGGTGGATTGTATTGCAACTATTTAAAAAAAATATAATAAAATATTGCCACCAGGCGATGAAATATATGGTTTCGAGTTCCATACTTGTGTGGAAGACCTAAAATTTCTTAGAAAAGTGAGCTACTGTTGTTTGAATTTTAGACCCAAATTCTCAGTCGTAGATTTCTATTAACGCTTTCATGCTCTTTATAATAACACTTAATCTCCAGTTGTAAAATAATAAAATTCAGAAACGGACTAATAGTCTAGGTCTTCAACCTTGTGACGAGGAGATCAACAAGTTCTTTTGCCGGCATGTTCCATTTACCACTTTAATCGGTGGCCAGTCGCTTACTTTTATTCATTTTTCTTAAATTTTATTGCATTCCTATCAGTTTTTTTCAATGGCCAATTTTCAAGTTCTTGACTTCTGTTGGCTCTCCTCCCTTGTCTCCATTTTTCCATTCCTTTATTCATTTTTATTAATTTTTATTGCATCCCTATCAATTTTTTTCAATGGCCAGTTTTCAAGGTCTTGACTTCTGTTGGCCCTCCTCCCTTGTCTCCAGTTTTCCATTCCTTTATTAATTTTTATTGCATCCCTATCATTTTTTTCAATGGCCAGTTTTCAAGGTCTTGACTTCTGTTGGCCCTCCTCCTTTGTCTCCAGTTTTTCATTCCTTTTTATTGTTGTATTAAATGAAAGTTTTGAACGAAGTTTAATCTTCTTCAATCCTTCGTTTTTATGAATCAGAAAACCTTTAATCAATCAAATGTTTGCTATTTTTCTATTAATAATTTCTGCTTCTATAGAGCTAGTAGATGACTAGCAAAAAGTTTTTTTTTTAGCTATTTTGATTAAATATTATCAGGTGCTTTTTTTTTTACCGGGAGGAGGGTGTATGATTACTAAGAATATAAAAGTATGTCACTGATGTAGTTCTAGTACGTTTACCTAACAATGTATGGTTTTGGTTTGATCTTGATAATAATTTTAAGTAAGGTCTATCAGCAAAAGTCTGAGGCTATGGTTTATCTTGCGTTCAAATTGTTGGTAAAGAAAAACTATCAGGAATAATGACAGGATCTGTCTCCTGACCAAGTGTTGAAGCACTACTTGCTCAATTAAAGTTATATTAATAAATTTGTGTTAATGGTTTTGTGTGTAATGGATGTTTAGTATTTAAGACAATTCTTTACATGCTTGTGTGGATTTCCCAGTAGCTTTATTAGAAATTGAATATGTATGATGGTGGCTCCCTTCCCTCAACTGAACTCTATATTCTAAGTGTGACTCATACTTTCTTGAATGCATAAGTATAGCCAGTTGGCGATTTGATGCGTTTTATTTGCCTGTCTTTCATTATATTTGCGCCGAAAATGTTATTGTCCAAAGCAAAAACGTCTTTTATTCTCGAAGTATTGTGATACTAGAAAGTTACCCCCCCCCCTCAGGTACTTCACACTAAAGTAAATTTTCACGTGTTTAATTTCTAGTTGTTTCAAGTTTTACATGCTTTCAAAAAAAACATTTGTTTTAATATGTTTAAGTCATCCTTCTTAACAACTGCTATTGCCATTTCAGCTTAAATTTCGCACGATAATGCTTTGAGTGCGACAATCATCTCTGAAAAATTGAACCGATTTAAATATACCCCCCCCCCCTCTGGGGGGCATCTCTACTCTCGAGAATAAATTTAAGTGTCCTAATTTACAAGCTTCTCAGAGAGGGTTTCCTTATGGAAATCTTGTTCGGGGCGAGGGCACTTCTCCCCCTTCTGTACAGAAAAGATTGCAATCTTAGTCTAAAACTGTTTCTTCATATGATTTGAGATGAGGAGTTCAATCGCGTTTCCATATTTTTCTGAAGTTATCGGTCTATAAATGCATTTTTTGTGGTTTACCCCCCCCCCCCAGAGTGAATCAAATAAACTCCATCATAGTAGCTAGTACGTAAATATGCAGTATATATGTACTGTAGATAAATAAATGAACTTGGCCAACTGAAGCTTTAAAATAATTATCAAATTAAACCGGAACAATATAGTGAAGAATGGTTGTGTTTCTGTAAACCCATTCGTCATTTTCTTCTGCAGTTGAAAATAAAATTATACTTTTAATTAACGACAAGACAAAATTTGAACAAATATGAATCCAAAAATAAATATCCCTCAAGATTTCGAATTTTTGATTTGTTCTGAAATAACAAAAACACGATCTAATTGGTATTTGAATACCCTAAGAACATATTTTTACTGTTCCCAGCAACTTCGCGTTTTAAGATCTTCCTCTGAAACCCTACTACAAATTACACGTGTTTTCGTGGGAATTCAGACAGAGTTTGTCACTCAACCTGTATAATCTGATTTCTCTGAATATTGAAGTCACTCAGGAAATGACACGTTTGGGTCGCTGGTCCGACCTAAACGTCGGACGGGAGGAGTCCAGTTCACTCACAAAAAAAAAATACTTTTAGCCAAATTTTCAATTTTACCGTGGGAACGTGAACCTACATACTCTGGGTCACACGTCGATTTTTCCTGGGCATCTTGTATTAGATTTGGTCTGTTTTTAACCGCAATTTCGTGTACCTTGACTTAAAAGATTGTATTGAAGCTTGAAAATAACATCCAGCTGGAAAAGCGTGTCTATTAGTTACTGATTTTATGAAGCGTAAGAGATTGACGTATCTTAGTCATGCCCTTCGTATGCCAGAGAGTTGACTCCAAAACATTGCGTGTGAGTGGTAAACCCGAGGGAAGGTGAGAAAATGGTCGACCAAGACATAACCTACTACGGCAGTTCACGAGTACCTGTGAAGTGTGAAGCTGTCTTTAACCTCAATCGGAGGACTCGCGGCTGTTGCTCAGTTCCGAGACGTCTGGCATGGACATTTCTGGGTTTGCGTGATCTAAGGCAATTAAAACATTTTCTTTTTCGAGCTCTTGGAAAACGTTGAAATTTATGATAACGTATCACCCTATTATCTACCGCTAAAATCAATAAAGAACTTCTTTTTCGGAGTAGATATAAACAAGTTATTGTTCTTCACGCTTTCTATCATATTTAATTTGGGACGGTGGTCAGTGGCGTGACTCTGTAAACTCAGTCAGAGTCGACCCAGCTCTAAATGGGTACCTGGAGAAATCTGGGAAGGTAAGTAGGAAGGGTGTGCGAAAGCACAGGATGGCTGACCCCCAACCCCCCATTGCACTTCTTGGTTGAAGGGCCACGAAACGGAAATCAGCACCGCTGGTTTTGACCTTGAGGGCCTAGTGCTGTCATACCTACTTTCTATCATAGTCTATTCATATTGTCTGTGTTTTAACGTTTCAATTTCACGTGAATGTTATACATCATGCTTTAGGGGGGAAAGCATGTGAGTTAATCCAGACACAACTGAACCTCTTAAAGTGAAATGAAATTGAGTGAATCTTTTCCTTTTTTTTGCAGGAAGGATGGAAGAGCTTTTTCAGTTTTCCGAGATTAGATATCGCAGCCATTTTCGGGCCAGACTGGGACATTTATTTGATGACGATACTATTAGCCTTTCTTGTTACAGTTGTGTACCTAAGACGACCTCAGTAATAGTTTTTACGTCTGGGATAAAATGTGAAATTATCCCCAAACTATGCCCGTTCCTTGAGGAAGTGATACCTAAAGAGCAAAGAACAGTGTGTACAAGTTGCAGAGCTCTCTTCTGTGCCGTGAAACGCCACAGAGAGGGACCCATCTTTCAGCGCTTTTGCTATCGCAAAGTTTTGTCTGTGACAAAAAAAAAAAATTATTTTATTGGGGAGTCTTATTTAGTGTCATGTGTCGTTTTTTGTGAATTGGTATTCGAAATGATTTTGTTCATTTATATTGAAGTTTTTCCTGCAAAGAAATAATTAAAGGTTTAATGATCAGAAGTATTAAACAAAAGTGATGCTCGAAATAGTATGTATATGATGGACGAATAAGCTTTTGTGGACTCACTATAAATGATCATGAAACAAATTCAAAAGCATTATCATAGTCGTGCATTGAAGAGGCCTTATTTCTTGTTGTTTATCCTGAAGCAAATTCCCATTCCCTTTCCATCCCTTGAAATGGGGGCTATCTATGTATACACATAACACCCACTAGTTTCTGGTTGTAGTATTAATTATAATAATAACCCTGAGTCAATATTCCCGTTGATGCATTTATGACACATAGAAAGGCAACCCAATCAATTTTTTTTACTCATTTTAAGTTCGAAACAAACAAATTTATTTTTACCTTTTATATAGTTTTCCATTGATTATTTTCAGATTCAACCGTTTGATCAAATGAACATGGGAATTCGATAAAAATAAATTTTTATAGGGCAAAAAGTTGATTAAATATATGTTTGGTAAAGAAAAACTTGCGTCACAAAATTAAGGCCAGAATCCTATTTTTTTTTTATTGAAAAATTGTTTTTCAACTGGCAAGGGTGTCGGGTGAAACTTGAAAGTTGTAAATGGTGCCCAAAGTGAAATTTTGTCATTAAGAGTCCATTCAGAAATAAGATTTTGTCTCAGAAACTTGTTTTGAAAAAATACTACAAGAATTTGTAAGGTTTTATGGGTCCAACAAAATGATTTCAGACTTGAGGAAATTTGTACTAAACAACTTTCGAAACCAGCCTGCTCTTTTCCCGTTATATTCCAAACACGCAATTTCCAATAGGCCCTGCCATGTGAAATTTTGAATTTACAATTCAAAGAAAAAGCAAAATTAATTAGATACATTAGACAACGCTTTTCATTCGCCAAAATTTTCCAAAGCCATCCCATCTTGATAGAAGAGGTGTACGTTTTTAAGCTGTTTTTTTTTCTTCTTCAATTTTTAAAAATAAATGTGGTTGCAAAAGTTTCCACAAGATCAATTCAAACAATCACATTTAATTTCCACTATCCTTTCTGCTCTAAAAAATAACAATTTATAGTTGATTTTTTTAACATATGATTTAGCTAAAACTTTGCTCTTTACTTCTAGACACGCATCTAGTAGGACATCAGAACCATAATCTAAGAAAAACTATCAGGAATAATGACAGGATCTGTCTCCTGAGCAAGTGTTGAAGCACTACTTGCTCAATTACAGATATATTAATAAATTTGTGTTAATGGTTTTGTGTGTGATGGATGTTTAGTATTTAAGACAATTCTTTACATGCTTGTGTGGATTGCCCAGTAGCTTTATTAGAAATTAAATATATATGATGGCGGCTCTTGCCCCTCAACTGAACACTATACGCTAAAGTGTGACTCATACTTTCTTGAATGCATAAGTATAGCCATAAGTATCTAAATAAGCCCAGCTATTAAGTATCTAAATAAGTATAAGCTATCTAAATAAGCCCTTATTATTTAGATAATAAGTATCTAAATAAGCCCATAAGTATCTAAGCCCAGCGATAGGGCTTTTGTCCTATTGCTGGAGGAAGTGGGCATTGAATTTTGGCTTTCGAAGAATTGTGCCGTCTGTAAACCACTCGCCATTTTGTAGTTAATAATATTCTCATTTAATGAATTGTAAAAACAATTTGCGACCTGTAACGCTTGCTTTTGTTTAATTCTTTTATTATTTTAATAAAATGTCTGCGCTTGGAACATTTTCCACTCCATATATACTTCCTCTTCCTTTTGTATACTCCTAATACGTTAAATTTTTTAGGGTTTGTAATTTGAAATTTCAAGGCTGCCCCTCACCAGGGGTCACATGAGGAGACAAGCAACGTCTAGGTTTTTCATCCTAATGCCAATCCATATTCAAAAGAAAATTTGTTAGGTCCAATGCATATCTCTCCATTCCGTGTAAACCGCGGAGCACCCTGAACACGAGTTAAAACTAATCTTTTTTTTTTTGCTTCGACTACAGTATTAGTAAAACAGACCCTCAGATGGTAGAAAATGAAGCGGTGCGACCCAATCGAGTAATAACATTAGCTGAATATTGGTGTTAGTAGACTATCACCGTGAATAGTTGAGAGGCTGGTACTCTTCCTCTAATAGAGGATAATTTTTAGTCGTTCTGAATTAAATCGCTTGCCCTTTTATTTTTAAAACTTGAATTCTCTTTATTTAATTTTATTCTTTTTCTGGTTTCTAAATAAGAAATATGAAGGAACTTTGTATTTTTCTTAGTTTCTTCATAGTTCGAATTTCGTTTTTTTTTTAATACTAACATGCTTAATATCCTGTAATAACAAAATAAAAGAAACCGAAAAACAGCAAAAAAGCAGGAACCATTCAACCTCCCCCCAAACAATAGTAGGAATAATCGCCAGGTATGCACCAGGTGTAGAGTGGGTAGGTGTGCCCAAAAAATCCCTCGATTGCATTGGTCCCTTTAACTTTACGATCTTTCATACAATTCGCATTATAGTAAACTTGGCGTTCATTGTAGAACTATCTTAGTATGATTTTCAAACCAGTATTTCTTCAAATTTTTGTTGAATACTTTCCGTTTCTTACAGAGCTCAAAACTAAGTGAAATGCCAACAAGATATTTTATTACTAAATAGCTGTTGCTCACATAGCATAGAGAAACTCTCCGAAGAAAATAAACACTAATATATTAAAGAGAACAAAAATGGCAGCATCAACTTGCAATAACACCTAACGACCAACGAGCCCCATAGCAAAATTGCTCCTTCGCTTTCGAAATAGAAAGTTCAGCACTAAAAATGATAATTATTGAACTATATTCCATTTTAGGGGTATACGAACCACTAACTTTAGAAGAGGAATTCACATTTAGAAATTGGAACTGAACACGAGGAACAAAAACCTTGGCTCACGTGGATCGTTCAAAAAGAATAAAGTATATACTTAATATGGTGTGTTTAAAATATCTAAAGCTTAACATAAATTTTGACTCCTGGACGTGTTATTTTTCTATCATTATTGGTTGGATGCCAAGGATCAAGTGACTAATTTGAAACTATTTATATTGTCCAAGCAATCGGAGAAATACTAATTTAGACTTTAATTTACACATTATAAACAACGTTTCTAACCAATCATTTTTATAACGTCTAGAGATTCTATGTAATTTCTTAAATATTCACTGTCTACACCATAACCTACCGCTCCGAAGTTCAAGGAACCAAAAGAGTTTGTACCTTGAAATAACAAAATATCCCCTATTTGCACTTGTATATTCCATGTTACCATTTGTTTTTCTTCAAAAACTGGGAAGCACTTTGCTTTGCAGCGTATCTTATTCAGATAAATTTGATAGTGGTCAATCACTTTAGCTAATCAAGAGGCTAATCAAAATATTTCTAAAAGTTACAAACATCACCTCATGGTTTCAATTGCAAAGAGTTGATTACTAGATAAACTTACTTTACTACTACTGCCTACTCCTTGTGAATGGTAAAGAACCAATTGTCCATGGCCTCAATTGACCTCAGAAGCGATCAGGGTCATTTGTGGATTAGATTTAGAGGATTCTTCCCATTTACTTAATTTCATCACTAATAAAAAAAAAAACTTAAAAGAGTACGATTTTAGACTTTGCAACAAAATATGACAAGTCAAAGAAGGACCACTTTTTAAAGGTTTCTTAATCAAATATGTTTATATAAATAGATAAAAAGTTATATAACTACTTATGATGACGATGAACGAGGTGACGAATAGAAATTGCCCTAGTTTGGCATTGAGCTCATAAATGGTCAGTTAATCGATAAAGACTACAGTTAATCTATGATTACCTTCAAGAAGAAGCTGATATTGACGTAATTTTCTTTAACATTGTATAATTCAATTAGACATACGGTAAGGTTTAGCTTTTCGAACACGTTAATTTTAGCTCCTTAATAGAAATTGTTCCATGTGTCACCCCAAAGAAAACTTAAAAAGGCCGTACTTCAGCCAAAATTTTCAGATCCATTGCAAAGCCATACATGCTTTTTTTCAACTACACAGAAAAAAAAGTTGAATATATTAACCATTCCAATAGCTTAAAATTGACCCACGAGCTAGAGCTAAAACCCTCGAAATGATCTCAGTTAACTCTTCCCAACTCCTTAATAGGAGAGTAAGAGTTAGCAGTATTTATGTTTACAGTCATTTGGGAGTCAATAAGGGTTACATAGTTAAGTTAGGGTCACGCCCAAAATTTTTGGTAAAAAAAAAAAGAATAAATGTCATCTATCATATATGTAGTTAAATATCCAAGTTTTGTTGGCTAGTTAGTTATTGTGCAGATTCTAAGCATGAGGTAAAGTTTCAACGATATTTCATCTCAGGGCAGACAAAAAACTCTTTTAAAATAAGTTTTTTTGAGTCTTAAGTTTAATATTAAGAACTCCCGACAGAGGCTTCAAAACCAGAGAGACGAAAAAAATCAAGTAGTAACAATGAACGCTTCACACGTGAGAAACTTGTAGAAGAATTGACGCTTAAAATCTGATTACAAACTACAGACCGAAAAAGAAAATCAAGCAAGATTGCTTCCGAAACTCAATTAGATCATAGGTGCAAAATGCGACTACCTTACAGATAACTGAGGAAATCACTCATTTTCAAAATGGACAAGGATGACCGACCTCATGACAGCGATAAATCCATACATATCTTTACCGTGCGAAAATCTGTTCACACTGGTGCAACTAAACACAAAATTAAGAAAAACTAGCAACATGCCAGGTTCACACAGTTTCCAAGTCTATTCAACAATTTGAAATCCAACTGACTAGATTAAAAGAAAATTGGTATCCAAAAACATTTTCAAATAATAGACACTTCCACTTAGTAATTTACTTGGGACTAAATTTTACCAGGACAAATGCATCGCCCATTCTTTTAGAATCGGTGCATGTCACAGTGATATGGGGAAATTGGTAATTCGATGACAACTCCAGGAATTCCATAGGTCTTTGATTTTATCATGTCAACGGAATTTACATGCCCCTAGCATAATTCATCGTAATTTAATTGAGATAATAAACGAGATACTGTAGCTGGCACGTACGCAGGGGGGGGGGCCTTTGCCCCCCCACGAAATGTTTTATTTCCCCATGTTTTCTTGGGATTTTTGGCAAATGTAGGACGTTTATTAAGAATCTAGATACATGTGTGAAACCTTTTTTGGGATTTTACAGCGTGCAATTACCCGGTCAAGTTGCTGCCCAATTATTAACCCTTTTCTGTCTAACATTTTACCCTCTTTGAAGTAATTAGCGACTGTACTGTTTTTGTTGTTTTTTTCGTAAAGAGAGTTTCATTTCCACAACAAAATAGAATTATCCTTGATATTAGGGCGTTTATCCCCCCTTTTCAGGATAAAGTACAACTTTTAATGGATCAATTTTCGAAACTATTATTTTTCATTAAAATCGACGTTTTCGCAGGAGAACAACTACCCCCCCCCCCCACAGCACTCTTAACCCTAAAATTTCCCTTTCAGTGGGATATAATAGATTAATCTCTGGTTCTAAATCGCTATGAACATAACCTGAGCCTAAAACGTACTTTTGAGGCTTCAGTCTTCTTCCCCCCACCTGCTACAATACTACAGATTAAAGTTAATCTGTATTTTCCGATATACGTGCTTTTTGCATTTATCTAGTTAGTAAATAAAAAAAGGGCTACTTTATATCTGCTGTTTCGAAGGTTTTGCCCACGAAAAAAATTTATGCGTACGTGCATGTACTGTAGATATACATAGCATAAAAAAAAAGGTCGTGTAAAAGTAGAATCACCCTATACAGCTAAAACAACTATTCAGAGTTGAACAAAAACATATAGGTCCTAGCATGTCCTGCTAGAATCAATTCTAATTAGAAAATATTCACAGTCAATGTAGGTAATATTTGTCAATGTAAAAGTTTCCCGAGGTTAGGTATAAAACCTTTGATTATAGGGCGCAAAAACAATATTAGAATTCAAAGAATAAAATCTTATCGAATTATAGAATCGCATTTTTTTTTTTCAGATATCGGAGACTGTGACTTTGGTTCTTTTCCCTTTGACCAAAAGCTAGTAAATAAATTTAGGACAGGGTAACTAAAAATAGAACCAATGATCTGTAGATATCTGTTCAACAGATTTTATTGCAGCTAATTCACTAACTTGTTGAATAAACGTATTAATTGTGCTCCGACATCATAATAAATTAAAAAAAAAAACTTACAAATCTATAGAAACTTTGAAACCAGTCAAAAGTATTGTAAGCTATGACAAATAGATAAATATTCTAAGAATTTTTGTCCGTAAAAGGAATTGCGGCTTGCTGAGCTCCAAAGCATTATAATGAATAACTCTTGCGATATGTTTCAAGAAATGCTTTTTAACGCAATTCAATATTTGAAATTGGCTACTGAACACCGAGAATTACTAGTCATTTACAATAAACTTGTTGAACACGGGGCAAATGAATACAGAATTCAAATTTAAACAAATTCCAGTCATTGTACGGAAACGGCTGGTTGACTGATACACAACTTGTTTTAAATCGGAAAAAAATTAAAGAAGAGACGTCTTTCAGCTTTTCACATGTCCTATATACTACTTAATAACAGATTTAAAAATTGGTTACTCATCCACTTTACATTTGTTTTTATAATATGCTGAAGCATGTAAACTCTTTTGTGATTTGCCAGCGGAATAATTCCAATCATCTGTCATTATATGATACGCAAGATATATACCTCAGAAGTACTTCCTGATCTGGCAATTTCAATGGACTAATTTAAGAATGAAAAATGTATCTAATGTATTTTGATCTATTTTTACTGCAGGGATTCTCATCAAACATTTATCTATTTAATTATGTATGAATTAATTTAATAACTTGCATTCGAATTCTATTTCTCATTAACGTTCATGCATTCTATTCTGCATTTTTTTTTTTGCACAGACACCCCCTGCCTCTCCCCAAAAGAATAGAGTGCCAGAGAATGCAGAAACTGTGTGAACTTGATTTATAAAACCTAAATAAGCAGAACAACACGCACTTCTACTCGAAGTCTAATCAAAACAACTATCTCACTAAAAAAATTCATTCCTACTAGATTACATTAAGTTCTAGAATAATGTGCATAGGTAATATAATGCATGTTCAGTAAATAAACACTAGGTAACTCATACAAATAACTATATACACACCATAATAATCTACAAAACTATTAACAAGTTTGAATATACATACAAAGAAATAAGGTTTTTAACCAATAAAAACGATATTATAGGATCATTCTGAAGATGGATTTGAAAGTTTACTTTCAAAGTATAAACATATTGGCACTGCCTTCCCTTTTTAAAACCTACACCCTCAGTTCATATTTGTCTCTCAAAGTCTACCGTCTGCATTTCCCTTAATCTTCCAAGGTGGCATAGAGGGTCTAATATATATATATTAAGAACACTACCCCCTCCCCCTTCACCATCTTTTCTCTGTCTATTACTTCATAAGCACAAAATTAGGGGATGGTATTACGTCAAGCGTGGAAAGATTTTTTGTTTAATAACTTTTTCTTGGCAGTCTATTAAAGAATATTCTTCATCACTGCTGAAAAATGCCAAGAAGCAATGCCCAATTTTTTTGTCGGATGCGATTTTATAGTACAGAAACACGTTCAAAATTCTTCACAGTAATAATCAACAGCCATTTAGCCAGAGAAACGCGCTGTCAAGTGTGAAGCTTGAATACAATCATTTATGCTACATATATTTCGAATTGGATCTTAGTTGCAGGGACTTCCGAGTCAAATGGGGTTTCCTTGTACTTTGCTTGTTTTGTTCTCATTTTTTATTTTTTTGAAAACTTGGAATTATTCTCTAATGCTGTTCTGTCCATAAACAGTCCTTAAGGGAGTGCAGGTTTTTAGCGAGGGAACTACTTGTGACCTTGTTGAAACTATGCTAGTTGCCGTTGAAATTAAGGTATTTAATATTTTATTTACACAGTACCAATTTTTGCGTCTCATTTTCAACTTTGGGGAATATGGCTATTGTTACAATGCCTAACTTCTATGTCACCCTGTTTATAAGCCATTCATAAGTAAGATTTGATGACTTGAGTTTTGAATTAATCATTGCAATACTATTCATCTAATATTTGAACTAGCGTCAGACAAGGATAAAACATGTTCGTCGTATGTCATTAGTTATTAATTGCAATACGCTTAACCTAGGACAGGATATGTGGAGCTAATTTCAAATTTTCTTAGAGGTCCATATTGACTCATGTAGTGGAGATTCAGTGTCGTCCAAACTTACTAGCCAAATACGAAATCTCTAAGGAGGCCAGAGAAGACATCTTCATAAAAAAAAAATGCAATCTATGAACCGAGCATATTTCTCCGATTATTTCCCTTCACTTTTCATTTTAAAGACCCCCCCCCAAGAAAAAAAGACTCAGGTTGCTAGCCTTTAATATACGTAGCCTTTAATAAAAACTAGAGTGTTGAGAATCAACACCTTTAAAAAAGAAGAAACCCGATTGCATTAGAAATTATTGGTCTTAGACGAATCTATATTTGTCCAACAAAAATTAGTATAAAAAAATAAATCATATAAATTCTACAGCAACTTATAACTATATGCTATTTTTTATCACTCATTATACAAATACAGAAGAGAGAATAATGAGGACTTTTCTTCCCAAGACAGTGAATGAACAAAACCTATTTGAATATTTTGGCCCTATACCTAAGGGCCGAAATTGGATAACACAAAAAACACTTACAATAAAGGTTCTTGATTAAAAATCCGTTTTTTTAAACAGTCTTGGCATCATTACTTCGAAAATTTCAGCCAAGACTGAGTGATAAAAACTAACATTTTACAAGCTAAAAAGGTTCATTCATTTCACTAACTGTATTTATTAAAAATTGAATAATTTCTTATTGCGATGTTTGCCTTTTTATTTATTTGAAAATTATTTACGCAAAAATGTTGTAATAAAATAATACAACTTAGTTCCGAAGCACCGCAATTTTTAATAAATACAGTTGGTGAAATGAATGACCCTTTTAAGCTTGCAAAATGTTAGCTTTTATCACACAGTCATGGCTGAACTTTTCGTTAAGAAGTAATGATGCCAAGGCTATTTAAAAAACAAAACAAAAAAAACGGATGGTTGCTGGTGGTGCTGGCTGAGATGCCTGAGGAGGAAGGCGAACGGGACGAACTTTGATTTGAATCATTTTGCTTTAAGAATTTATTTATTTCTATGGATTTATTTTAGTCAAACATCAATGAATGTTAAACATGAACGTGAAAAGAGCATTTGTCTGTGAAACAGCTGATGTCTAGGATTGTTTTTTTCTTTGCGATGTTTTGGAACTGAGTTGTATTATTTAATTACAACATTTTTGCACAAATAATTTTCAAATCAAAAAAAAAGCAAACATCGCAATAAGAAATT